>NC_064281.1:48861982-49217982 GCF_003254725.2 Canis lupus dingo
TCTTCTTCTCTTTTTTCTCTCCTCTCTCTCTCTCTCTTCTCTCTGTGTGTTGTGTGCCTCTCATGAAAAAAAAAATAAAATCTTAAAGTAAAAACAGTAAATTTGATCTATAGGTATCAATAGTGAAATTAATTAGTGGTGTTCCGAGGCCAGGGCTTTCCATACAAATATGGAGCCAACATTGGCAATTTTTAGATTTGCTAGTGGCCATGTTTTAAAAAAGTTCAAAGGACAGGGTAAAATTAATTTAATAATATATTTTGTTTAATCGACTATTCTCATGTATTATCACGTCAAACCCAAATAATATGTTAAAAAAGGAATTTATGATGAAATAGTTTAGTACATCTGTTCTTCGCACTTAGCCCTAAGAGATCTGGTATGCATTTTATAACTTACGGGCATCCAATTTTGACTCATCACATTTCAAGTGTCAATAGAGCCTCTGGTTTTGTCATTCACTATATTGCCTGCTGTCAACCGCAAGAGGTAAATTGTTTGCATATGAAATATGCAATGATGTTGAATGTTTTGAAATATAAGGTGAAGTCCGGAGCCGTATGACCACGAGGAAGGAATGTGGCAGAACATTTACTTGGGTGCAAAATGGGTCGTATGTAAAGGCACGGGGATCAGGACTTCCGTGGGCAGGAAGAGCTTGCTAGCCCCGGGCTGGGACGGGGTGGGCTGTGATTTGTACGGGCGTTGGGAGGTAGGCGGTGTTGAGGGAGGTGTACTCGTTAAGTTGAATTTGTTTGGGAGCAAGGGGTCCAGGACCTGGGAGAGGGCTAGCTATTTTGGGAAAGGGAATTTAGTACTGTGCCTAAGAACCTGAGGTCATGAAGACCCTCGGATGTGATAAGGGGTGGGCCATTGCTGTGGAGGATGATTGCACAACACGTATCTTGGGGGTTTAGAGCATAAGAGGAAAATTCTAAAGGAATTTTTATAGTTAAAAGTAGACTTACAGGCTCCTGGGGGTTGGGCTAAATTACCTTTGACCTGGCAAAGTATTAAACCTGAGGAGCAGCTGAGGTCTGTAGAGGGAATGTCACTGTCCCTGTTCAGGGACTGTGTCAATGTTTTGGTCCTCGCTAGGCCTCATCTTCCCCCGACCAAAAGTCCCTCAAGAAACTTCCCATCTTCTGCTTTCTAATCACAACACACTTACACCCTACTTCTGTTGGCCCATGACTAGAGCCTCTTTATCTTAGGAAGCAATTTGTCTATTTACTGTCCTAAGCTACCTTACCTAAAATGATTTCCCTGTGCCCCCAAAGAGAATGTGTAGTTAGACGTTTGAGACGTGGTGCGTTGTGTTTGAAAAAGTAGTTAAGACCTTGTGCCCTATCTAGGAAAGAGGATGCCAGGGTTACCTGTATCACTTGTTTAAAGAGCACCTAAAGTTTCTTTTTGACAAGGGGATATGGGCTTATATCAGCATCCCTAAAATGTCTAGAGATTCTGAATTTTCGGATTATTTTGTTGATAGTACTATGGTGTCATATTTGCTATATTTGCAATCATGCACAGAGTAAGGTCTTCTTGTATAGTTCCTGCCAACTATAGAATGATAGATGGCTGACTTTTATTGTTGCTTAAGGCTTTAACGAGAAGATGGAATGGACGCCATAAGGAAACATAGCTTATAAGTGGGGTGTGTTATTGATCTTACCCACCTCTCAGCCACCAAAAACATTGGATTTTGAACCCAGGTGGGACCCCATGTGCGTGTGGAATTGGCCAACTCTGATTTATTGCAAATTGACAAAAGGCTGGGTCCAAGCCCATGCAACAAACCCAAAACGGCTTACTCATGTGGTGCTTCATTACTAAGGGTGTGATCACAGGTTCTCTTCTGAGACATGTGTTGGGCGCTGTGGTCCCCATCGACTAGTTAACAAAAGAGGAACTAGCTTCGCTTCCACTCCAACATTGGGTTTAAGTGCCGTTACAAACACTAATTTGCACTTTCACACCCTACACGACACAAACAAGATGAACAAACTGAAGAGAAACCGAACCCAGAGAGGTTAGCTAAGCTTGCCGGGATCACAGTAACCGATGCCAAAGAGCAGGCCGGAGTCGACCAAGGGAAGGAGTTCGGGAGCAGATGGGCAGAGCGGAAAGAAGGGAAAGGCCCAGCGGCAGGCTCCTATAACCCAAGGAGAACAGAGAGAATGGCAACAGAAAAACAGAAGACCAAGGACAGAAACTCTGTCCCCCTGGCTTCCAAAAAACTGGAGGGACGAGTACGTTGTCGTTGAGGGCTATCAAGTACTCACCAGAGACGTCAAAACAGCAGTGTCGTGCACCAATAAAGCCAGGCAGCAACTCCCAGTACAGGTTTGTTTCGTAGAAAAGGCCGCCAGAAAAAAGCCCACAGGGGCAAACCACTGCGGTGACTTCTCTCAATTCTAGGTGAGCTTTCTCTGTATATTTGCTTAATTTAAGCTTCTATTGGCTTGACTCAACACCTACCTTTTTCCCGCGAAAGATTTCATTCTTTGACTCCATGGGACAAGAACCAAGCTCTCCCGCGTCAGTTAGCATGGTTTCAGAGCTCTGACTCCAATATTTTCCATGGGTCTAGTCTCTCCCCAATTATCTAATATGCTTGGTTTTCTCCTCTCTTCTTCTACCCAGGGGGATTTCCTTTTGTGACTGTGTATTTTGGTGTGACTGGTCCAAGGTTTCTCCTGCAGGATCTCTGTTTTCTACAGAAGATGGCTGCAGGTATCAGGTCCTTCTAGGCCCCCTGAGCGATAATAGAGGCTTTTTTAAATCTCTGCATTGAAGATTAGACTCTACTTGAAGTCGGAACTGACGTTTGCACACGTCATGACCCTTTTGGAAAACATTACATATTTTCCAAGGCTACATAAGTTGCTTAGTAAGCACTGGAATTTTTCTGTATACATAATAAACTTTTTATTTATTCATCATTCTTTTCCCTTAGTTGATTATTTAGAAAAATCGCACACTCTCATTCTAAGAGCCTAACAATACAGAGCTATGCTTGGGTACCAATGTCTCCAATTCCTTCCATTCTTTATTTGTAATTTCCCAGCTAATTTCCAGAGAATAGAACGAAAGCTTCAGCAGGCCAGTCTTATTTCCACTGGTTATAGCTGAGCTTTAGAGCACTCATTCAGTTTCTGGCGGGCTACCTCCAGGAGGGAAGGAACCCGTTGCCAGGGAAAACGACTAGCTATCACGTGGGAACCCCTGGACCCAGACTAGGTTAGGGAAACTGTTATCCTAAGCTGGGGCTGGGGTCTGTGCTTCCGGGGGTGTGCGGTGGGTAGTCGAGTGCTGGAGACCAGGGCAGGTGACGATACCCTTGGATGAAGGCCTAAAGGCGCTGGAAAGGGAACGGGCCACCTCTGTGCGGGCTGGGGCTGGAAGGCTTGGGATCTGGGGGGCCGAGGGCGGAGAACCTCGTGAAATGGAGACTGGCAGGCGGCCGAAATGAGGGCACACTACTGCGCGGTCAACTGGATTTGAACACCTGGTGGGTGTAGAGAAGGGAAGATGAAATTTAGGCTCAGTCTCTTAGACTGCTTTTTTCCGGAGTGAACGTTGACGTGTGACTTTACTAGTGAGCCGCTACGGGTGGGGGTGCAGCGAGGCGTGAGATGAAATTGGGTTGCCAGAACAGGCCTGTGGGGTGAGGGGACCCAGGATAGCGTGGTTCTATTTTTGTTGTTCCTCTCTCACTCCCCTTTCTGTTTGCCTGCCGAAATCCATTCAAATGTAAGTAGTTTGGCTCCTGCGCCAGTTCTCTGTTAACCTTCCCTTCAGGTACAAAGAGGAATTACAAATGGACAATGGCAAGGACTTAGAAGAAGCTACCACACATGGCCAGTAGAACATTTGAAGAGTCACTTAATTAATAAGCACACATGAAAAAAAAAAAAAACAAACGATGGCAAAAAAAACAAGATGCATATTAAGACTGACAAGGGCGGAAAAAGGAAAAAAGATGTTTATGGTCTAACGTTGTGCCGGGTTTGGGAAAAACTATGCACTCACTTACGGTATGATAAGAGTGTAGTAAATTAGCCAAAACAATTTATGTTAGGCAGAGTTTGGCTTATGTTACAAACTTGAAAGTTGTTACTCTTTGGCCTAGCAATTCTATCTTGTATGAATTTATCACCAAAACCGTTACAATAAAAACGAAAACATACTCATACGTACACATATAATGCATTCATTGCCGCATTTTTGTGATAGCAATTGGCATTCTGAACACTGAATATTGATGCTATTAAGAAATTATTGTAATTTTTTTTGTGATAAGGATTTGGAAACAAAGGGCAAAATGGAAAAATTTAAATTCCTTACTACCTGTAAGGACAAGTCCTTACCTACCCACTGATAAAGTCCTGAAGCAGGCCGATGACATTCCTCTAGAAAACTCAGCTGCCTGGATGGTAATACTGCTAAGGGCACAAAAGGCAATCTAAGCCGGACCCCCTAGGAGCCTGGAAAGTCTACGGGAACCAGATGAAGAATGCCTGGGAAACTGGCCGTAGCGCGAAAATCCACCACCAAACCACCCTCTGTCAAGCGACCTGTGCGTAGCAATCCTCTCCCAAGCATATAGCCCATTTGATATACATCTGAAGCGTCTCATGACTGAGGTTTACTAATAGTGGTAATAAAATGACCTTTCCTAACAATTATCAGCCCCTTGGGATCCTGGAAAACCCTGGTTTCTGAAATGCCTGGGAGGCTTACGCTATCCTAATCATAAGTTCTTGATACCAGATAAAGCAGTCACTGCCTCACAACCCCAGCTATACAGCTCTTTCTTTTCCCATGGTTCCTGTCCTTGTGCTTGATTAAAACAACCTTTTTTGCACCCAGATGTCTCAATAATTCTTTCTGGGCCCTTGGCCTCAAACTTTAACATCTTTCCTACCATCAAAATAGGGATCCTGGTTATGCTTTAACATAATCTTTGTCTTCGAGATTCAATTCAGATATAGAGACTCATTTGGTATCTGTGATTTGCCTGAAAACTAATTGGTGTTGGCTAATGGATTAAGAAAAAAAAAAGATACCCCATTAAGCTGTGTGAGTGGAACATGGAAGGTCCATTCTGTCTTCTTTGTAGACGTTCAGAATTTCTCATGGTAAGAGACGCAAACTAAGTTCAAGGTAGAAAAGAAAATTGGAAAAAATTATAGAAACGTGTAAGTCAATAATTCCTAATTTTCTGAAATCCACTGTCCGTTTTTCCTGGGTAAGACTCCCCACTCTTTCATTTATTAGCTGTCTAATGTGGCCAGTGGTACTTATGTTCCTCGTCTCTAGTGTTCCATTTTTTAGCCAAATGATGAGAATGATTACTGTACTGATTATTGCCAAATCCAGTCAATAGTTACGATGCACTATTTATTATTTTTATTTGGTCTCTCCATGGGAAAAAAAAAAAAAAAACCCTTTCCAAGTATCCTGATGCCACATCTTGAATTCCGAGTGATAGATATGACAATATCTGACATCTTAGATTTACGGAAAATATAGTGGCGACTACTCATAGGTTTTTTTGACAGTAACAATTTTAATTAACCATCAAATGTGTGATTACCTGGGTTACTCATTTTCATAGAGTTATCTTATCCTCATTGCCATCTCATGAGTGCATCTTCTCGGCGGCTTCCTTATGTAGTCAGCTTCATGCATGTTTCTCCCACCTAAACACGAAGGGCCACCCACAAATTATCTGGATCTTGTTTGGGGTTTCATAGCCATAATACTGGTGGGTGGTTGTGCGGGTGGTGGTATTCTCTTGGAAAATTCTAAATTGTGACACGAATATGATATGATCTGAAAATATCATTGCCTTATGGTTGTATGAAGGGGAAATATTTGTAATAAGTCTAACGGCCAGCACAGGAACTGTCCCAAGAGAGAGGCAGAAACAGGCAGAGGGAGAAGCAGGCTCCATGCAGGGAGCACGATGTGGGACTCAATCCCAGGGCTCTGGGATCTTGCCCTGAGCCAAAGGCAGATGTTCAACCCCTGACCCCCCAGGCGTCCCTCAACACTGAGCCCCCCAGGCGTCCTGATACTGTAGATCAGATTTACAATTACAAAAGTAGGGAGTGCATATGCCAGAAGATACACTTGCATATGTGATGAGGGAACAGAAGGCAAGCTGAGGACAAAGCAGAAGCTGACACCCCCTTAGGTGGGACATGTGTGACATTCCTCAGGGCACTCCTGGCTGCCCTAAAGCTAAGGAAAGAAAAAAACAGATAGTTAATTTATAGAGATTACAGTCCTGCAAAACAGGAGTCTCCCTCAGATTACAAGTGTCTTAGTACTTTACAAGAACAAAGCATTTTTATCAATAGCCTAGTTTCCAGAAGGAAATGTAGATACAATTAAATGTCCTTATAGCCTGCAGCCCATTGACAGATACTTGAAGCAGGCAGAGTGCAATGCTCCCTCCACTATCTTGATGTTAATGCCTTGCTAGAAGGAAAAACAACCTTAACTTGACAATGGCAAGGCCTCCAGTATCCTGTGAGTCTTTTTTAACATGTGAAAATCCTTTTAAAACCTCTCTTTTCCTTACCTCCCCCAACTCCCAAATATATAGTCAGTCACCCCTCACAACCCCAGTGCAGCAGTTCTTTCTGCCCAGGGGTCCTGTCCCCCTGCTTTTAATAAAACCACCTTTTTGCACCAAAGACATCTCAAGAATTCTTTTTTGGTTGTAGGCTCCGAACCTCACCTGTATTCCAAAACTACATCATATGCGCTTTTAAAATTTATTTTTGCTTAGTTTTCATCTTATCACTTTTAATGTATATTTGTGTATGTTTTAAAATGTAAAAATATAAAATACAGGAATGCATATTGTATATATTATATATACATATAACATATTCATTTTGTATGTTTATGTAGTATGTATTATATTGTCTATGATATATATATATTTTTATATAAAACACTTTACATATTTACACTTTTTTATGGACAAAGGTGAAAAAAACCTTTCTCAACCATGCAAACAAACTCCTTCCTGCTTTAGGGCTTTTCCTCTTATTATCCTCTCTGCCCAAAACATCTGTCTCTAGATCTTTGAAAAGTTGACTCCATTTTGACATTTGTGTCTTGATTCAAATGTCACCTAGTGAGGGCTTCTCCCTAATCTTCTAACCCTATACAATCACTATAGTTACTTTCTGCCACATTCCCTTATCATTCGCTCTGTTCTATTTTCTTTATAACATAGCTTCTTTCTGAAATGTTCTTCCTCATTCATTTATTTAAATAAAAACTGGAAAATCAGAACATTCCTTTTTGTTTGTTTGGTTTGGTTTGGTTTGGCATTTTTTTTTTTTTTTTTTTTTTTTTTTTTTTTTTTTTTAAAGATTTTATTTATTTATTCATGATAGTCACAGAGAGAGAGAGAGAGGCAGAGACACAGGCAGAGGGAGAAGCAGGCTCCATGCACCGGGAGCCCGATGTGGGATTCGATCCCGGGTCTCCAGGATCGCGCCCTGGGCCAAAGGCAGGCGCCAAACCGCTGCGCCACCCAGGGGTTTGGTTAGGTTTGGTTTGGTTTGGTTTGGTCTGGTTTTTGTTCCACTGAGCACCATTTAAGAAGAAAAAGCGCAGCAAGTGGAGCCAGACAAATCTGGAGCATGTAGTTCAGATTAAGAAAATTTAGAACGATAGATTTAATCTTCTGAGAATGAAACTTAACCAGGTCCCTCAAGAGCCTTGCTGACGTGGCATAGGGGTACTTTAATAAACAATCCTAAGCCTCCAAAAATACTGGCCATGCTAATTTAGCTGCACAAGAAGGAAGTGTCCTGTGTAGCTGGCATAAGGATCTCAGGATTTGGAAAGGAGGCTTTCTACATTATTTTTGGTGTGAAAAAACATACCAAGTGTCAAAAGGCAGAGAAGACTCTGGATCCAAGCTGCCTAGATGTGGATCCCAGCTCTGCTACGCTATTAGTCCAAGTTACTTAACCTTCCTGGGGTTCAAATTCCCCATATGTAAAATAGAAATAATTATTGTACCTATTCTATAAGTTTTTTTGTGACAAATTAATATATGTAATATGTTTATAATAATGCCTGGCCCATAAGTACTATATAAATATGGATTAAAATTAAAAATAAGAGGCAGAAAAGATTGGGAAAATTGTTATTTTTTGTATATTTTTCATTGGAGTTCGATTTGCCAACATATAACACTCAGTGCTCATCCTGTCAAGTGCCCCCCTCAGTGCCCATCACCCAGTCACCCCATCCCCCCACCCACCTCCCCTTCCCCTACCCCTTGTTCATTTAAGATTGGGAAAATTAAAAGGTAAACCAACACATAGCTACATCCCCAGCCTAAAGTAAATAAAATTCATGAACACCACCAGAGATCTCATCAAGGCATTTAAAGTAGGGAAATCTTGTGCAATTATTGTATTGTGAAGCTAACAATGATTGTTATGTTAGAAATGTAATGTTAGAAAACAATGACAGATGCCTTAGAGATCTGGAGTGAGGAAGCTCACAACAAAAATTGAAATCCAACTTGACTAAGATTGGGAAATGCTAACGTGAGCTACTAAGCAGATGTCGATGGCCAAATCCGGTGTGCAATCAGTGTATGGCCAGAAAGCTAAGAATGATTTTTACATTTTAAATGATTGAAAAGATTAAAAGAATAATAATGTCAAAATTATATGAAATTAAAATTGCAGCATCCAAAATTAAAGTTTTATTGGAACACAGCCACAATAATTTATTTACATATTGTCTACAGTTGCTTTCACACTGCATCTTCAAAGTTAAGTATTTCAACATCAGAGCAAGAGAGAAAGAACCTGGGTCCCTGTTACTATGGAGTCACCACACAGACCTTGGATGACTTAGACTATTACATTTTATTTGGGGTATTGTTGTATTAGCTAATTAACCGGTACTATGACTTATACAGATTACAAGCAAATGTACACAATTAATTTGGATAACTCTCTACACAAACATGCTCAGAAGATACTGATTTAAAAGATTGCAAAATTCTCCTGGGTATAATTTAGTCAAAATTCATCAAGTAGGGCAGCCCAGGTGGCTCAGCGGTTAACGCCTGCCTTCAGCCTGGGGCATGATCCTGGGGACCTGGGATCAAGTCCCACATCAGGCTCCCTGCATGGAGTCTGCTTCTCTCTCTGCCTCTCTCTCTCTCTGTGTCTCTCATGAGTAAATAAATAAAATCTTTTTAAAAAATTTACCAAGTACAAATAGTTGTCTTTATATCATTCTTATGAACAGCTTTGTTCCAAAGATGGATAACAATGACTGATCATCTAAAATTCCTGAGTGATTAGAAGATGATGGAGGAGTAGGGGGACCCTAAGCCTCTCTTGTCTCTGGAACACAGCTAGATAGTTATCAAATCATTCCGAACACCCAAGAAATCAATCTTAGGTCTGAGAGAACAAAAACTGCAAGTCTACAAGTAGAAAAGTGACCAACTTTTGGAAGGTAAAAGGTACAGAGAGTTTTCCTGGGGGAGAAATAGCTGTGGGTAAGGCGGCAGGGAGGGAGCTTGCTTACAGAGGTATTAGAAGCAGTGGAGCACAAAATCTGAACTTTTAGAAGTCTCCTACCCTGGAGGGGGGGGGGGATGTTCCTGATTTAAAGGTGCTCAGGTAGCAAAGCAGGGAGGAATCCCAAGAGTGACAGGGTGGTCTGAGGATCCCCTGTTTTGCCAGAAGAATAGGTGATGCCAACATGCTGCATTGTTCTCAGGCATAGGAGTGGGGAAGCCTGCTGAAAACAGCAAGACTTGATGCTGGCTTTCTCCTCTGTTTTGCCATAAACTGCAAACTGCTGCGAGGTCATGCAGCCTCTTTCCTGGGACCGGCTGCAAGTGGCAAAAGCAGGGTGAGAACTCCCCCAGAGGAAGAGCACAGGTCCGCACTTCTGGGGTCCCTAAATTTTGGAGTTTTGAAACTCAGTCATACACCTGAGATAAGAAAGCTTGGACACGGGCAGGGTGAACTCAGGGTTCAGATGGAAACCCAGGACACAAGAAGAGTGACTGATTGCTCTTCCGTGAGACCTTATTGAAGCGTGGGGGGTGTGGACTTTTCAGCTCCAGGTCTACAGAGCAGGGCACTGCCATATTCACCCCCCCCCCATCAAAGCTGAAAGACTTCAGGGAGCAAAACAGCACCATCTAGCGGAGACTAGAGCCACTTACATCAAGCCCCACCTCTCCTTGCCCTGGAGGGTCATTTCCATTGAAACAAGTCACCCAGAGAAGCAATCAGCACAGCAGATTCCTCCCCTAGAAGATCAGCACAAACTAGTGCACACAAAGTCTACTGATTATAGAGTGCTGCAAAACTCCAACTCTAGGGAAAACATGACCTAGCTACCTTTTTTACTTGTATTCTTTACCTTTTTATATTATTTTTTTCATTTATTTTCTTACTTTTTTCAATTCCTTGTTTTATTTCTTATTATTAAATGTTTTAGATATTTTTTTAAAGATTTATTTATTTATTTATGATAGACAGAGAGAGAGAGAGAGAGGCAGAGAGAGAAGCAGGCTCCATGCTGGGAGCCGGATGTGGGACTCAATCCCGGGACTCCAGGATCCCGCCCTGGGCCAAAGGCAGTTGCCAAACCGCTGAGCCACCCAGGGATCCCTTTAGATATTTATTTTTACGTATATTTCACATATATGTAATTTTATTTTCTATTTTCCTTTAAAAATTATTATTATTATTATTATTATTATTATTATTAGTTTTAGTTTTAGTTTTAGTTTGGGATCGGGATTCATTTAACAAGTAGACCAAAACACACCCAGAATCTAATTTTTCTCTTTTTTCTTTATTTTATGTTTTGTTTTTGTTTGCTTGTTCTTTATTCTGTCCTTTTCTGGACAAAGTCACGAGATGGAGAAATTCACTCCAAAAGAAAGAACCAGAAGTAGAACTCAAGGCCAGGGATTTAATCAATACAGACATAAGTAAGATGTCTGAACTAGAATTTTAAACAATGATTATAAGGATGCTGCCCGGGCTTGAAAAAAGCATAGATGACACTAGAGAATCCTTTACAGTAGAGATAAAAGAACTACAATCTAGTCAGGCCAAAATGAAAAATGCTATAATGAGATACAAGCACAAATGGAGGGACCACAAAAATGAGGATGGATGAAGCACAGGAGTGAATCAGTGCTATGAAAGATAAAATTATGGAGAATAATGAAGCTGAAAAGAAGAAGGAAGGAAGGAAAGATAATGGATCATGAAAGCAGACTTATGGAACTCAGTGACTTATTAAAATTTAGTAACATTCATATCATAGGAGTCCTAAAAGATGAAGAGAGAGACAAAAGGGAGCAGAAGGTTTCTTCAAAACAAAACATAGCTGAAAACTTCCCTAATCTAGAGAGGGACACAGACATCAAAGTCCAAGAATCACAGAGAACCCCCATCAAATTCAACAAAGGCCTACCATTGCCAAGGCATATAGTAGTCAAATTCACAAAATGCATGGACAAGAAAAGAATCCCAAAAACAGCTAGGGGAAAAACAAAACAAAACAAAACATTCCTTAACCTATAAAGGAAGATGGATTGGGTTTGCAGCAGACCTGTCCAAAGAATCTTGACAGGACAGATAAGAAAGAATGTCAGGAAAGCCTCAACGTGCTAAACTGGAAAAATACGCAGCCAAGAGTTCTTTATCTGCCAAGGCTGTCATTCAGAATATACGGAGAAAGAAAGAGCTTCCCAGATTAACAGAAACTAAAGGTGTTCATGACCAACAAACTAGTCCTGAAATATATTTTAAGGGGGAACTCTTTGAGTAGAGAAAAAAAGACCAAAAGCAACAAAGACTAGAAAGGACCAGAGAACATCACCAGAAACGTGAACTCTACAGGTAACACAATGGCACTAAATTAATATCCTTCAAAAACCACTCTAAATGCAAATGGACTGAATGCTCCAATCAAAAGACATAGGGAAAAAAAAAGACATAGGGGATCAGAATGTTTAAAAATCATCCGCCTATATGCTGCCTTACCAGGGACTCATTTTAGACCTAAAGACACCTGCAGATTGAAAGTGAGGTGATGGTGAGCCATGTATCATGCTGATGGATGTCAAGTGAAAGCCAGAGTAGCCATACTTATATCAGATAAACTAGATTTTAAGCCAAAGACTGTAATAAGAGATGAAGAAGGGCATTATATCATAACTAAGTGGACTATTTATCAGGAAGATCTAACAACTGTAATATGTATGCCCCCAATTTGGGAGCACCCAAATATTTAAATCAATTAATAACAAATGGATAGAAACTCGTTGATAATAATACAATAAGAGTAGGGGTCCTTAAAAACCCCCCTTTACAGCAATGCACAGATCACCTAAGCAAAACATCAACAAGGAAACAACCCCTTTAAATGACACACTGGACCGGATGGACTTAACAGATATATTTAGAACATTTCATTCTAACGCTGCAGAATACAGTCTTTTTGAGTGTACATGAAACATTCTCTAGAATACATCACATACTCGATCACACATCAGCCTCAAAAGTACAAGAAAATTGATCATGCCATGCATATTTTCAGATCACAAAACTATAAAACTTGAAGTCAACAACAAGGAAAAGTTTTGAAAGACTTCAAATACACGGAGGTTAACGAACATCCCACTAAGGAATCAATGGGCTACCAGGAAATTTAAAAAACACATTAAAACATACATGGAAACAGGGATCCCTGGGTGGCGCAGCGGTTTGGCGCCTGCCTTTGGCCCAGGGCGCGATCCTGGAGACCCGGGATCGAATCCCACGTCGGGCTCCCGGTGCATGGAGCCTGCTTCTCCCTCTGCCTGTGTCTCTGCCTCTCTCTCTCTCTCATTCTCTCTGTGTGTGACTATCATAAATAAAAAATTTAAAAAAAAAGTGAAATTTAAAAAAAAAATACATGGAAACAAATGAAAACACGACAGTCCAAAACCTTTGGGATACAGCAAAGGCAGTCCTAAGAGGGAAGCATATTACAATACAGGCCTAACTTGAGAAGCAGGGAAAGTTTCAAATACACAACCTAACCTTACACCTAAAGAAGCTGGAAAAGGAACAACAAATAAAGCCTAAACCAGCAGAAGAACAGAGGTAATGAAGATTAGAGCCGAAATAAATGATATACAATTAAAAAAAAAAAACCGGTAGAATGGATTATTGAAAGTAAGAGCTGCTTCTTCAAAAGAATTAACAAAATTGATAAGCCCCTGGCCAGATTTATCGAAAAGAGAAATGAGGCACATAGGTAAAATCACTAATGAAAGATGGGAGATCACAACCAGCACCTCAGAAATACAAACAATTACAAGGAAATATGAAAAATTATATGCCAACAACCTGGGCAGTCTGGATGAAATGGATGAATTCCTAAAAAGTTACAAACTACCAGAAGTGAAACAGGAAGAAATAAAAAATTTGAAAAGGCCCGAAACCTGCAAAGAACTTGAATCAATAAACAAATATCTCCAACAAATAGAAGTCCAGGTCCAGATGGCTTCCCAAGGAAATTCTACCAGACAATTAAAGAAGAATTAACACTTACTCTTCTCAAGCTGTTCCAAAAATATATATATAGAACTGGAAGGAAAACTTCCAAACTCATTCTACAAAGGCAGCATTACCATGATTCCAAAACCAGACAAAGACCCCACCAAAAAGGAGAATTACAGGCCAATATCCCTGAGGAACGGGATGCAAAAATTATCAATAAAATGCAAGCATATCAAATTCAACAGTACATTAAAATAATTATTCACCACAATCAAGTGGGATTTATGCCAGGGCTGCAGGATTCGCTTAACATTTGCAAATCAAACATGATACACCACATTAATGAAAGAAAGTAACATTTGCAAATCAAACATGATACACCACATTCATGAAAGAAAGGATAAGAAATCATATGATCTTGTCAATAGATGTAGACAAAGCATTTGACAAAATACAGCATCCTTTCTTGATTAAAAACCTCAACAATGCAGGGAAAGATGGAACATACCTCAAGATCAAAGAGGCCATATATGAAAGACCCACAGCTAATATTATCCTCAGTGGGGAAACACTGAGAGCCTTTCCCCTATGATCAGGAACTAGACAAGGATATCCACTCTCACCACTACTATTTAGGAGGATACTGAAAGTCCTAGCCTCAGCAGTCGTACAACAAAATAATAAAAGGAATCCCAATTGGCAAGGAAGAAGTCAAGCCTTCTGCAGGTTTGACTTCTATGGAAAACATGATACTTTAATTACAATGCCTGAAGGACTACCCCAATTTAATTGCTGGAACTAATGCATGAATTCAGCAAAGTCACAGAATATAAAATCAACGTACAGAAATTAGTTGTATTTCTGTACACCCATAATGAAGCAGTAGAAAAAGAAATGAAGGAATCGATCCCATTTGCAACTGCACTAAAAGCAGTAAGACCCCTAGGAATAAACCTAATCAAAGAGGAAAAAGATCTGTACCCTAAAATCTATAGGACACTTAAAAGAAATTAAAGATTGTTCACCATACTAATCCATTATTATGAATAATTATTATCATAATTCACTGTTTGCAAAGAAATGGAAAAGCACTCCACGCTCATGGATTGGAAAAACAAACATTGTTAAAATGTCTATACTACCCAAAACAATCTACACATTACTTGAAATCTTATCAAAATACAACTAGCATTTTTCACAGAGCTGGAACTAACATTCTTAAAATTTTTATGGAACAATAAAGGACCCCACATAGCCAAAGCAATCCTGAAAAAGAAGAAAACTGAAGGCCTCGTGATTCTAGATTGGAAGCTATATTACAAAGCTGTAGTCATCAAGAGAGTATGGTACTGGCACAAAAACAGACACACAGATCGATGGAACACAATAGAAACCCCAGAAGTAGATCAACAATTATATGGTCAATTAATCTTCAACAAAGCAGTGGAAAAAAGACAGTCTCTTCAACAAATGGTGTTAGGAAAACTGGACTACAAATTGCAGAAGAATGAAACTGGACCACTTTCTTCACCATACATAAAAAAATAAATTCAAAATGGATGAGAGACCTAAATGTGAGAAAGGAAACCATTAAAATTCTAGAGGAGAATGCAGGCAGAAACCTCACTTGGACCTTGGCCAGAGCAACTACTTTCTAGACACATCGCCAGAGGCAAAGGACACAAAAGCAAAAGGAACCCTGGGACGTCAAGATAAAAAGCTTCTTCACAGTGAAGGAAACAATCAACAACACTAACAGGCAGCCTAACTAATGGGAGAAGATTATTTGCAGATGACGTATCTGATAAAAGGTTAGTACTTAAAATCTGTAGAGAACTTATGAAACTCAGCACCCCAAACCCAATAGTCCATGAAGAAATGGGTAGAAGACATGAATAGGTACTTTTCCAAAGACATACAGATGGTAACAGACACATGAAAAGATGCTTCACATCACTTGTCATCAGGGAAAAACAAATCAAAACCATGATGAGATACCACCTCACACCTGTCAGAATGGCTAAAATTAACAACACAAGAAAAAACAGTTGTTGTCAAGGGTGGGGAGAGTGAGGAACCCTCTTACACTGTTGGTGGAAATGAAAACTTGTGCAGCCACTCTGGAAAACAGTTTGGAGGTTCCTCAAAATGTTAAAAGTAGAACTAGGCTATGATCCAGGAATTGCACTGCTAGGTATTTACACAAAGAACTAAAAAAAATACAGATTTGAAGGGGTGCATGAACACTGATTTTTAATGCAGCATTATCAGCATTAGCTACACTATGTAGAGTGCCCAATTGTCCATCAAGTGGACAATGAATGAATGAATAAAGAAGACGTGTACACACATGCACACCAGTGCGCACACACACACACAAATACAGTATGGAATATTATGGAAAATAATATGGAATTTATTCCATATGGATGCTATGGAATATTACTTACCCATCAAAATGAATAAAATCTTGCCATTTGTAACAACATGGATGGAGCCAGGGTGTACTACGCTAAGTGAAATAAGCCAGTCAGAGAGAGACAAATACCATATGATCTCACTCACATGTGGAATTTAAAAAACAAAACAGGTGGTCAGGAAAGGGGGGAAAAAGATGAGAGTGAAATAAATAAACCATAAGAGACTCTTAACCTTAGAGAACAAACTGAGGTTTGATAGAGGGGGGTGGGTGGGGATTGGGCTAGTTGGTGATGGCTATTAAAGAGGACACCTGTAGTAATGAGGCAAGCACTGCGTGTTGTATGCACGTGATGAATCACTGAATTCTACTCCAGAAACCAAAATTTCACTGTGTGTTAACTATAATTTAGATCAAAAATATGAAAAAAAATTCCTGAGTGACTAATAAATCATGTCCACCTCATGTTGTTTTATACAAGACTAATTTGTGGGAAAAGAGTTAAGATTTTAAAATGGAGGGTGAGTATGTCTGGTCTCTCGAATTCAGCTGGATAGTTATCAAATCTTTTCAAACACCTGAGAAATTAATCAGCTGGATAGTTATCAAATCTTTTCAAACACCTGAGAAATTAATCATCTATCTGAGAAAAGGATTGCCGCAATTCTACAAGTAGAAAGGCGACCACTTTTTTGGAAGTCAAGTTTTATGGGGACTTGAATCCAACGTGATATATCTGAGGATACAGTGAAGGGAATGGAACCTGCTGATGGAGGCTACTGCAAAGTATTACAAGCAGTGGAGCACAAAATCTGGACTTTTAGAAGTCTACTACAGTGGGGTATATCCCTGACTTACAGGTGCTCAGGTGGTAAAGCCAGGCAGAATCCCAGGTGTGACAGCATTGCCTTGGGATACCTGGGGTCTCAAGAAGAATGGGTGGTGCCTGAGTGCAGCAGAGTTCCTGGGCTTAGGTGCATGAACACCAGCTGAAAGCAGAGATCCTAGGTGCTGGCTTTCTCCTCTGTTTCCATAAACTGCGAACCACTGTGCAATGATTTTCCTGGGAGTGGTCTAATAAAAGGCAGAAGCATGGGGAGGCCCCTCTCACTCCCTGGGAGGACCAGCATGGGTCCCTGTTGCAGAAGTCCATCCATAAAATGTGGAGTTTTGAAACTCAGTCAAGTGTCTGTGGTAATAAACACCGATGCAGAAATTCTCAACAAGATACTAGCCAATAGGATCCAACAGTACATTAAAAAGATTAATCACCATTCTCAAGTGTGATTCATCCCCAAGATGCAAGGTTGGCTCAACACTCGGAAAAAAATCAACTTGATAGATTATATCAAAAAGATTAAAAACTGGGGATCCCTGGGTAGCTCAGTGGTTTGGTGCCTGCCTTTGACCCAGGGCGTGATCTTGGAGTCCCAGGATCGAGTCCCGCTTCGGGCTCCCTGCAGAGAGCCTGCTTCTCCCTCTGCCTGTGTCTCTGCCTCTCTCTATCTCTCAGAAATAAATAAAAATCTTTAAAAATAAATAAAAAATAAACAGCCATTTAAAAAAGAAAAAACAAGAACCATATGATCCTCGCAATAGATAGAGAGAAAGCACTTGACAAAATGCAGCATCCATTCCTGATCAAAACTCTTCAGAGCTTAGGGACAGAGGGAACATTCATCAGAATCTTAAAAGCGATCTACTAAAAGCCCACAGCAAATATCGTTCTCAATGGGGAAACCTTGAGAGCCTTTCCCCTACGATCAGTAACATGACAGGGATGTCTACTCTCACCACTCCTATTCAACATAGTACTTGAAGTCCTAGCCTCAGCAACCAGACAACGAAAAGAAATGAAAGGTATTCAAATTGACAAAGAAGAAGTCAAAGTCTCACTCTTCGCAGATGACATGATACTATACATAGAAAACCCATAAGACTCCACCCCAAGATTGCTAGAACTCACAGAGCACTTGAACAATGTGGCAGGATGCAAAATCAATGCCCAGAAATCAGTGGAATTTCTATACACTAACAATGAGACTGAGGAAAGAGAAATTAAGGAGTCAATCCCATTTACAACTGTACCCAAAAGTATAAGATACCTAGGAATAAACCTAACCAAAGAGGTAAATGATCTATACCCTAAAAGCTACAGAACACTTCTGAAAGAAATTGAGGAAGACACAAAGAGATGGAAAAATATTCTATGCTCAGGGATTGGAAGAATTAATGTGAAAAAAATCTATGCTACCCAGGGCAATTTACACATTCAATACAATCCCTAACAAAATACCATGGACTTTATTCAGATAGTTGGAACAAATAATCTTAAGATTTTTGTGGAATTAGAAAAGACCCAATATTCCCAAACAAAGGGAATATTGAAAAAGAAAACCAGAGCCGGGAGCATCACAATGCTGGATTTCAAGTTGTAGTACAAAGCTGTGATCATCAAGACAGTGTGGTACTGGCACAAAAACAGACACATAGATCAATGGAACAGAATAGAGAACCCAGAAATGGGCCCTCAACTCTATGGTCAACTAATATTCGACAAAGGAGGAAAGACTATCCACTGGAAAAAAGATGGTCTCTTCAATAAATGGTGCTAGGAAAATTCGACAGCCACATGGAGAAGAATAAAACTAGACCATTCGCTTACTGCTTTCACAAAGATAAACTCAAAATAGATGAAAGACCTAAATGTGAGACAAGAATCCATCAAAATCCTAGAGGAGAGCACAGGCAACACCCTTTTTGAACTTGGCCACAGCAACTTCTTGCAAGATACAACTATGAAGGTAAGGGAAACATGATAAGAAGCTTCTGCACAGCAAAAGAAACAGTCAAAAAACTAAAAGACAATCTACAGAATGGGAGGAGATATTTGCAAATGACATATCAGATAAAGGGCTAGTATCCAAGATCTACAAGGAACTTATTAAATTCAACAGGAAAGAAACAAACGATCCAATCATGAAATGAGCAAAAGACAAGAACAGAAATGTTACCAAAGAAGACATCCACGTGACCAACAAGCACATGAGAAAATGCTCTGCATCACTTGCCATCAGGGAAATACAAATCAAAACCACAATGAGATACCACCTCACATCAGTGAGAATGGGGAAAATTAACAAGGCGGGAAACAGGGATCCCTGGGTGGCGCAGCGGTTTGGCGCCTGCCTTTGGCCCAGGGCGCGATCCTGGAGACCCGGGATCGAATCCCACGTCGGGCTCCCGGTGCATGGAGCTTGCTTCTCCCTCTGCCTGTGTCTCTGCCTCTCTCTCTCTCTCTCTGTGACTATCATAAATAAATTAAAAAAAAAAACAAGGCAGGAAACAACAAATATTTGAGAGGATGTGGAGAAAGGAGCACCCTTTTGCACTGTTGGTGGAATTTGAAGTAGTACAGCCACTCTGGAAGACAGTGTGGAGGTTCCTCAAAGAGTTACAAGTAGAACTATCCTACAATGCAGCAATTGCACTGCTGGGTACGTTCCCCATAGATACAGATGCAGTGAAAGACTGAGACACCTGCACCCTAATGTTTATAGCAGCAATGTCCACAATAGCCAAATTTTGGAAAAAGCCTCGGTGTCCATTGAAAGATGAATGGATAAAGAAGATGTGGTATATGTATATACAATGAAATATTACTCAGCCATTAGAAACAATGATTACCCACCATTTGCTTCAACGTAGATGGAACTGGAGGGTATTATGCTGAATGAAGTAAGTCAATTGGAGAAGGACAAACGTTATATGGTTTATATAAAAATAGTGGAATATAAAAAATAGTGAAAGGGATTAAAGGGGAAAGTAGAGAAAATGAGTGGGAAATATCAGCGAGGATGACAAAACATGAGAGACTCCTAACTCTAAGAAATAATAGGTTAGTTGAAGGGAAGGTGGGCAGGGAAATTGGGTGACTGGGTGATGGGCTCTGAGGGGTCTCTTGATGGGATGAGCCCTAGGTGTTCTATTATATGTTGGCAAATCAAACTCCAATAAAAAAAAGTGTACCAAAAAAAAATCTGTCTTTGGCTCAGGTTGTGATACTGGAGTCCTGGGATCAGTCCCCCATCAAACTCCCTGCAAGGATCCTGCTTCTCTCTCTGCCTATGTCTCTGCCTCTCTCCGTGTGTCTCTCATGAATAAATAAATAAAATGTTTAAAAAATAAATTCTATTCCCAAAACTAACAATTTGGTATATGTGAACTAACTTGTATTTAAGTAAAACAAATTTTTTTAAGTGAGTAAGATAATGCTACTTGGAGGAGAATTTTTGTATGATATTAAGTGGTATCATTTCAAACGAGATTGTTATGAATTTAGGATATTAAATATATTCCCTATTGTAACCACAAAGAAAATACATAAAACAGACAATTATAAGCAAAGGAAAATGAGACATAGGGATTCCTGGATGTCTCAGTCAGTTAAGCATCAGCCTTTGGCTCAGGTCATGATCTAAGGATCCTGGGATTTAGATCTGTGTTTGGCTCCCTGCTGAGTGGGGATTCTGCTTCTCCCTCTCCCTCTACCTCCTCCATCCTGCTCATGCTCTCTCCCCACCCCCAGCTCTCTCTCTCTCTCTCTCAAATAAATAAATAAATAAAATCTTTAAAAATAAGAAAATGAGGACTAAATGAAAATGGAATGGAAGCAGTAATGGAGGAAATAAGGAACTAAAAGTTTATCAAAGTGATTGAAATAAGTTTTTCATTAGTAGTAAATACTTCAAATGTAATATATTAACACACTAATTTTTTAAAAAGAGATAGAATCGATTTAAATTAAAATGATCCAACTATGTCCTCTCTACAAGGAACTCACATTAGACCTTATGTAGTTGTACCCTAATAGATTCTAATCCAAAAGAGGATGATGGTCTGGTGAGGCCAAAATAAGTGACCCAGAGACAGCAATTAAGACATAGGTTTATTGGGGAAACCTACCTACAGGGTGTCAGTAATGGCCAACCATATAAAGGATCTGCTGGGATCTACATGCAGCAAGCTTTATAGTGTAACAACTAGCCTAGCAAGTATCTACATTCTCTCCCCTCTTTTATGACCAATGTTCCAAGAAGATTAAGACCATCTGGACATTCCTTTTCACAAGGGATGTACTTTGTGTTGGCCCCCTTGGAGCCCCGAACCTTGAATGCTAACAACACATTCTTCTACACATTCTACTTGATGGAAATATAAAGGGGGGGGATGTAATATCTACATTCTCAAATCTCTACATTCTCAAAATAGTGATTACCAAGACATTCAGGATGTGCTTGTATAAACCAGACTACCACATACACACAGATCCAAAGACACAAATATGTTGAAATGAAAAGGATGTAAAAATATATTCCATCCAAACAGTAAGCATGAAATTGCTGAGGTGCCTATGCAAATACCAGATTAAATAGTATTCAAATAACAAATGTTACAAGAGACAAAGAAAGAATATATATATGAGATATATATATATGAGAGAGAATATATAACAATTATAGTCATATTGATACCAAACACCAGAACCCCCATATAAGATAGACATTGAATGAATTTAAGGGACATGTAGACACTTCTATAAGGAAAGAGACGTTGAATTACATTATAAATAAGCCACTCCTAACAGACATATATAGAACATTCTACTCTAAAGCAACAGAATATGCATTCTTCTTAAGTTCTCATGGAACATTTTTCAGGGTAGATAATATGTTAGGCAACAAAACAAGTCTTCATAAATTTAAAGTTAAAATTATTTCAAGCATTTGTTTTCTTATGGTAATGGTATGAATGAAATTAGAAACAGGTAACAAGAAAACTAGAAAATGCACAAATATGTGGAGAATAATCAATATGTTCATGAATAACCAATAGGTCAAATAAGACACTGTTAAATAAATCTCAACATATATTGAGACAAATGAAAATGGAAATGCCACATACCAAAACTTATGATATGCAACAAAAATAGTTCTAAGTGGAAACTTTATATTAATAAATGTCTATATTAAGAAACAAGAGGTCAGTGATGTCAAGATCATGGCAGTGTGAGTCATTATTTTCTGTTGCTTTAGATCTGAAACTATTCAGACATTAATAACTGAGCAGAAGTGCATCTGCATGGCACGTTAGGATACCCAAAGGTTCCTTCCATCTGTGTTCAAAAGCAGGTAGAAGGGACTTCATAGGAGGCTATGGAGCCAGAGGCGAGTCAGTGGAGACAGTTGCAGAGGTAGTAGCGGAACAGTGACAACCTTACTAGAAGAGGAGGATGAGGGTAAAGGAAGACAGTGGGGGTGTGACAAGCAGCACATGTTGCAACTGGAAGGAGTAAAGACCACAGTGACTGGTGAATGAGAAAGGAAAGGTAAAGAAATAAAGAGGAGAGAGAGAACTAAAGAGAGAGAACTAAGCTGTCTGCCCCTGGATTACAGCAAGCTGTCCAACTCAGACATCTGTGCCTCCTCTGTTTGAGGACATCCTTAGCAGGACATGGGCACATACAAAGCTTCAAGAGATAAGCACATAGCTTCCTCCACTCTGCCAACAGCATTTTACTTTTTAATGCTATCATTTTTATTAACATGCTCCCAACATCAGTGGTAAATTAGCTCTGGTAAAAGAAACCTAAAACTTGTGCTATGATACCACCTTCTGGAAAATAATAAAAAGGCTTCTAATTGCCAATTTGTTGAATTGTTAGAATCAAAGTACATAAAATACTTAAATCAGAAAGGTGTTCACTACTTCAAATGCAACAGAAGAAAATTTCATTGAACACTATTAAAAATCAAGGTACTACATCAGCATAAAAGAATATGACAGTTAAGATTGTGGAGTAGTAAGTAGAGGGACCTGGGCTTGCCTTGTCCTTTGAGCACAGCTAGATGAACATCAAATCATTTTGAACACCTAGGAAATCAGCTGAGGTTTAAGAAAACAATCTGCACCATTGGAGGGAGAGAACATGGCAGAAGCAAACTTTGGAGAGGTGAACTGGGGGAGAATAAAAGCCTCTGTGCTGTAAGGGGAAGGAGCCCTTTTGTGAAGAGAAGTCATAGAGAGAGGGAGCCAGTAGGAAAGAGAGCAATCCATGGGGTTCCTACAAGATGCTGCTGAGGTGTGGGGATCCCCTAGGTTTCAGGAAGATAAAATGTTCTCCTTCCTAGAGTACTTTTGGAAGAGGGTATATTGCCTCTCCAAGGACAAAAGACCTGCCAGGTGCCACTGAGAAGCCCTTCAATAGCAGGGGACAAAGGCACATGCAGAGGGCAGATAACCTGTTTGCACCTCTTAGCTGTGTGTGATTCACCATAGACTCTGGGCACTCACACAAGCATGCAAATGCTTCCTGGGATAGATAGGTGTCAGGCACACTGCTGTAAGGCTCTCCTCTGGAGGAGAGAAGCAGGTAAGTGCCTTGCTAGGTCCTTTAAGATTTGGAGTTTTGAATCCCAGCTGCTGGCCAGAGATAAAAACAAACAAATAAACAGGAGAACTGTGTCTCTCAGCATGCCAAGGGCTAAGCACAGGCAGACTGAGGGAAGGATCTGATGAAAGCCCAGGACCCAGGAGAGGAGATTGCTTTTCTGTGAGAGCATTCTGAACATTGGCAACCAGAAGTTCCCCTCCCTGGGGATGAGAGGGCAGGGTAACACCATAGTCTACATCCCTCCCACCAGCACAGTCCGCTTTCAGAGAGAAACACAAAACCTCCACTGAAGGCTGGAGTCTCTTACCACAACTCCAAACCCCTGAACAAAGCAGGGGAATCTTTATTATGGCAAGTGTGACTTGAAAACCAGCACAGCAGGCCTCTTCCTCAGAAGACCAACAAAGGCCCCCCATATGCATCAAAGCTACTGATCATAGAGTGTCATGAAGTGTCAGTTTCAGTTCTGGTAGAAATAGGACCAGGATTTTTATTTTAATTTATTTTTTGTTAAAAATTTTATTTAGCTTTATATTTTTCTTCTTTCTGTGGAATCAGGCTTATAGATTTTTGTTCATTTGTTGGTTTGTTATTTGTTTCGTTTTCTCATTGTTTGGATCAGGCTTTTAAAAACAGACTTTATATATTTATTAGAGAGAGAGAGCAGAAGCAGGGGGAGCAGCAGAGGGAGAGGGAGAAGCAGATTGCCCTCTGAGCAGGGAGCCCAATGAGGGGCTCGATCCCAGGACCCCAGGATCATGACCCCAGCTGAAGGCAGACACTCAGGTGGCCTGCTTTTTTTTAATCTTTCTGTTTTCCTTCTTTCTTTTTCTTTAAAATCAGGGTTGGTTTTTGTCTGTCTTTTTGATTTTGTGTTCCATTTCATTTTCCTTTTCTTGGATCAGGTTTGCTTGTTTTTTTTTTTTTCCTCAAGTAGCTTAACAAACAAATCAAAGCAGACCTAGTTAAAGGTCAAAACATTCGTCACTGCAAACAAGAAGGAATTATGCAGAGGACTAATCTGTGGGAAAGATCAGTCAGAATGCAACAGCAGAGTGCACACAGCATACATCAGAAACATTTCTTGATGCACCAGGCCCCAGACATTGTAGGATTCTTTCTTAATATACTATTACTCTCAAAGGCAGAAAACATAAAAGCTATTTAAAAAGCATTATAAAAGCTTTTATAATATGCAAAACACAGAAACCTAGACATAATGGAAAGATAAAGGAATTCTCTCCAAAAGAAATATCAAGAAGAAATCACAGTCAGGTATTTGCTCAAAACTGACATAAGCAATACATCTGAACAAGAATTTAGAACAACAGTCATAAGAATACTAGCCTGGGTAGCTCAGTGGTTGAGCATCTGCCTTAGGCTCAGAGTGTGATCCTGGTCCTGAGATCAAGTTCCACATGAGGCTCCCTGCAAAAAGCCTGCTTCTCCCTGTGTCTGTGTCTCTGCCTCTCTCTCTCTCTCTCTCTCTGTCTCTCATGAATAAAAAACAAATCAAAGAATACTAGCTGGGTGTGCAAAAAGCATAAAAGACACCAGAGAAACCCTGGGAACAATGATGAAAGACCTAAAAACTAGTCAGGTCAGGTCAAAAAGAAGAAGAAGAAGAAGAAGAAAAGAAGAAGAAGAAGAAGAAGAAGAAGAAGAAGAAGAAGAAGAAGAAGAAGCAGCAGCTATAACTAAGAGGCAAACTGACTGGATGTAATCACAATGAGGCTGGAAGAAGCAGAGGATCAAATAGGTAATATATAAAATAAAATTATGGAAAAAAATGAAGCCGAAAAGAAGAAGGAAAGTAAACTATTAGATCATAAATACAGGGATGCCTGGGTGGTTCAGCGGTTGAGCGTCTGCCTTTGGCTCAGGGTGTGATCCTGGAGTCCCGGGATCGAATGCCGCATCAGGCTTCCTGCGGGGAGCCTGCTTCTCCCTCTGTCTGTGTCTCTGCCTCTCTGTCTCTCATGAATAAATAAATAAAAATCTTAAAAAAAATCATGAATACAGACTTAGGGAAATCAGTGATTCTGCAAAGCAAAATAATATCCATATCATAAGAGTCTCAGAAGAGGAAGAGCAGCAAAAAGATGCAGAAGGTCTATTTGAAGAAATTATAGCTGAAAATGTTCCAAATCTGGGGAAGAAAAGGGACATTCATGTTCAGTAGACACAGAAAACTTCCATAAAAATCAACAAAAGCAGGTCAACATCAAGACATATCATAGTGAAACTTGCAAAACACAAAGATAAAAGAGAATTATGAAAGCAGTTAGGGACAAAAGGTCTCTAACCTATAGGGATAGACAGATGACATTAGCAGTAAACTGTCCATAGAAACATGGCCGGACAGAAGGAAGTGATAGGATATATTCAAAGTGCTGAATGGGAGAAAATGCAGCCAAGAATACTATATCCAGCAAGACTGCCATTCAGAATAGGAGAGATAAAGAATTTCCAAGACAAGCAAAAACTAGTTTGTGAATATTAAACCAGCACTACAAGAAATGCTAAAGGAGACACTTTGAGCAGGAAAGAGAGACCAAAAGCAACAGAAACTAGAAAGGATCTGAAGCAACCCAAAGGAACAGTAACTTTTACAGGTAATACAATGACACTAACTTCATATCTTTCAATAATTACTCTGAATGTAAATGGAATAAGTGCCTCAATCAAAAGACAAAGGGTATCAGAATGAATTTAAAAAACTATTGATATACTGCTTGGAAATGACCCAAAGATACCTCAAGATTGAACGTGAGGGGGGTAGAGAACCATCTAGCATGATAATAGATATAAAAAAAAAAACTATAGCAGCCAAATTATATCAGACAAATTAGATTTTATTATTTTTAAAGATTTACTTATTTATTCATTCATGATAGAGAGAGAGAGAGAGAAAGAGGCAGAAGACACAGGCAGAGGGAGAAGCAGGCTCCATGCCAGGAGCCTGATGCGGGACACCAGGATAGCGCCTTGGGCCAAAGGCAGGCGCTAAACCGCTGAACCACCCAGGGATCCCCACAAATTAGATTTTAAACTAAAGACTGTAATAAGAGATGAAAGAGGGCATTATATCATAATAAAGGGGTCTCAGGAGTTGAGGGAAGATGGCCGAAGTGTAGGGGTCCTCAACTCATATGGTCCCACAAACTTATCTAGATAATTTTCAAAACATCCTTAATATCTACAAATTCAACCTGAGATGTAAAGAGAACAGCTGGAATGCTACAGAGAGAAAAGTGTTCCCTTCTAACAAGGTAGGAAGGCAAAAAAATAAAATAAAATAAAAAATGAATCAAGTGGGGAGGGGGAACCGAGACAAGCTGGTTCAAAGTGAAGCCTTGACTGCCTCCGGGACACAAAAGCCCAGCCCTAAACAAACGGGAACTTTAAAATTCTGCACCTGAGTCTTTCCTGATGGATAAGGGCTTAGCAGGGAAATAGGGTAGAATCACAGGAGAGGCAGTGAAGTTGCAAGATTCCTGGAGACACTATAAGAGTAGGGGCACCCGGGAGGCTCACCACAAACCTTGGTCCGATCTTGGTAAAGGGCTGGAGTATCGCAAACCTCTGGGGCATTTGGGAGAAGCCAGCTGGTTACACAGGCCGGTTCTGGAGCTCCCTTTACCATAGAGCCCAGCAATGGATGGAGGTGGCTGTCCTGTTCTCTTTGGGAGAGGCAGTCCCCAGGAGCATGTGACCATCAGCTCAGGGCTCTGGATCCGAGGACACCAAGTTGGAAAAAGCTATCTTCCATTTCCCCGGGACAAGCAGAAGTGGGGAGGGCACAGGAAAGTGAGAACTCTCTGGCCACTGGGTGCCTGGCAAGCTCAGTGCACCTGAGATCAGTGCACCTGAGCCTGCCACCATTAGCATCAAGGTAAGTGTGAATTGGAAGACTGATGTTAGTTAGCTGAAGAGAGCTCAACTCCAGAGCTGGAAATCTGGCTGTTGTCACTTTCTTTTCCCTCTTCCTTTCACCTTGCACCTAGGAGAGGAAGGGCTTACATGGAGCAGAGGCTTCATAGGATAAACAGCTCATACTGAGCCCAGAGCCTGTCAAAGGGCAGGGCATCTCCACCCAGGCACAGACACCAGATAACCAATGCAGCAGAACTCTTCCCCAGAAAAAATGCTGGAAAAAAAAGGGAAAGGCAAGTTTACTGAACAAGCAGCGCTGCAAAGCTCCAGGAATGAAGGAAAATAGTATATAGTACTAGAGGATCTTTTTTTTTTTTGTCTTTTCATTTCTTTTTTTCTTTTTTTTTTTTTTTCATTACGACTCATTTTGGTATCAGGTTTAAAATTTCCAATATTTTTTCTCTTTCCTCACCCTAACTACAATATTTTTCCAATTCTTCATTTCCTTTTTGACTTTCATATTTCTACAATTACATGTCTTAGATATATTTTTCCCTCCTGGATTCCCTTCCATGTATTCAATTTAATTTTGGTAGATATATATAAGACAAGGTTTCTTGTCACTTTTTTCCTTGTTTTTTTTCTGTCTCCTTTTGTTTTACAATGGTAAAAGAAGGTACTCCTTCTAGCACACGACCAAAATACACCCAGAACCAAGTGGAACACTGTGGTGGTTCATTTTCATTCTGTGAGACTCTATTCTCCCTTTCTTCCCATTCTGTCCCCCTCTTTTATCTTATTAACATTTTTGCGGCTGATGTAGGGTCCTTATATAAGTATTGCTGGTTTATATAAATTTGGAAGTGAGAATCTTCTAACATACACAACAAAATACATTCAAAACCAAAGAGGATCACCCACTAGGTCCCCTCAGGGAGACTATATTCCCTCTCCACCACCACTTTATCACCACCAACATGCCCCCCCCTTTTCTTTTTTTCTTCTTTTTTTTTTTTTTTGCTATTTTGTCTTAACATTTATTTTTCACTTTAGTGATTGCTTTGTTTTATTTTGTTCTGTTAATCATTTGTTTTTAATTTTATTTTCTGGACTCTGACCTCTTCAGAGTCATCTAGGTTGTATTTTACTTAGGTCATGGTTGATATTTTTGACTCGGTTTCATAAAGCAACTCTACACTGGACAAAATGACTAGAAGGAAGAATTCACCAAAAAGAAAGAACCAGAAGCAATACTCTGCCACAGAGTTATGAATGTGGATTTAAAAATGATGTCAGAAATGCAGTTCAGAAGTACAATTATAAAGCTACTGGTGGCTCTGGAAAAAGTATAAAGGACACTAGAGACTCTCAGAGCAAAATTGAAATCTAATCAGGGTTAAATTAAAAATCTTTTAACTGAGATGCAATCTAAACTGGATGCTCTAACTGCTAGGTTTAATGAAGTTGAAGAGAGAGTGAATGACATAGAAGACAAGTTGATGGAAAGGAAGGAAGCTGAGGAAAAAAAGAGAAAAATAATTAATAACCCGCAAGGAAAGGCATAGGGAAATAAGTTATCAGAAGTAGTAATATTTGTCTTATTGGGATTCCAGAAGAGGCTGAGAGAGAGAGGATCACAAAGTATATTCAAACATGTCATAGCTGAGAACTTCCCTAATCTGGGGAAGGAAACAGACATTCATATCAAAGAGTTAGAGAGGACCCCTCCCAAATAAAAAACGTTCAACGCCTTGACATTCAATAGTGAAACTTGCAAATTTCAAAGATGAAAAGAAAATTCTTAAAGCAGCTTGAGACAAGAGATTCTTAATTTATATGGGGAGAAATGTCAGATTAACAGCAAATCTCTGCACAGAGACCTGGCAGGGGAGAAAGGGCTGCCATGATTTATACAAGGTACTAAATGAGAAACATATACAACCAAGAATACTTTATCCAGCAAGGCTGTCATTCAGAATAGAAGGAGAGAGAAAGAGCTTCTAGGATAGACAAAAACTTAAAGAATATGTGACCACCAAATGGGCTCTACAAGAACTATTAAGGGGGACCCTGTAAAAGAAACAGGGAGCCCAAAGAAATAATCCACAAAAACAGGTACTGCAAAGGTAAAACGATAGCATTATATTCATATCTTTCAATAGTTACTCTGATCGTGAATGGGCTAAATGATCCCATCAAAAGATGTAGGGTATTGGATTGGATAAAAAGCAAGACCCATCTATATGCTGTCTGCAAGAGATTCATTTTAGACCTAAGGAAACCTCCAGCCTGAAAATAAAGGGATGGAGAAATATTTACCATTCAAATGGTCCTCAAAAGAAAGCTGGGGTAGCTAATCCTCATATCAGATAAATTAAAGTTTATCCCAAAGACTGTAGTAAGAGATGAAGAGGAACACTATATCATACTTAAAGGGTTTGTCCAACAAGAAGACCTAACAATCATGAATATTTATGCTCCGAATGTGAGAGCTGCCAAATATATCAATCAATTAATACCCACATTAAACACATACTTAGATAATAATACAATAATAGTTGGAGATTTCATCATGGAACAGTCAGAAAATGACAGATATTCTAAGCAGAACATCATCAAAGAAACAAGATCCTTGAATGATGCACTGGACCAAATAGATTTCACAGATATATACAGAATATTCCATTTGAAGGCAACTGAATACACATTCTTCTCAGGTGCACATGGAACTTTCTCCAGAATAGACCACATATTGGGTTACAAATCAGGTCTCATCCAATACCAAAAGATTGGGATTGTCCCCTGCATATTTATAGACAACAGTGATTTGAAACTAGAACTCAATCACAAGAAGAAAATGGAGATTAAAGAGAATCCTAGTTAAAGATGAATGGGTCAGCCAGGAAATTAGAAATGAATTAAAAAGATTCATGAAAACTAAAGAAAATGAAAATACAATCATACAAAATCTTTGTGATACAGCAAAAGTATTCCTATGAGGGAAATACATCACAATACAAGCCTGCCTCAAAAAATTGGAAAAAATTCAAATACACAAGCCGACCTTGCACCTAAAGGAATTGGAGAAGGAACAGCAAATGAAGTCTGAACCAAACAGAAGAAGAGAGATAATGAGGATGAGAGCAGAACTCAGTGAAATACAGGCAAGAAGAACTGTAGAACAGATCAACAAAACCCAGAGCTAGTTCTTTGAAAGAATTAATAAGATAGATAAATCTCTGGCCAGTGTTATTAAAAAGAAAAGAGAAAAGATTCAAATTAATAAAATAACGAAGGAAAGAGGAGAGATCACAACCTATACCAAAGGAGTACAAGCGATTTTTAAAACATATTATTAGCAACTATATGCCAAAAATATAGGCAATCTGGATGAAATGCATACATTTCTGGAAACCCATAAATTACCAAAACTGGAGTGGGAAGAAATACAAAACCTGAACAGGTCAATAACCAGCTAGGAAATTGAAGCAATCATCAAAAACATCCCAAGACACAAAAGTTCAGGGCCAGATGGCTTCTCAGGGGAATTCTATCAAACGTTTAAAGAAGAAATAATATCTATTCTACTAAAGCTTTTTCAAAGGATAGAAATGGAAACAATACTTCCAAACGTGTTCTATGAGGCAAGCTTTACCTTGATCCCCAAAACAGAAAACGACCCCATCAAAAGAATTACAGATCAAAATCCCTGATGAACATGGATGCAAAATTCTCAACAAGATACTAGCCAATAGGATCCAACAGTGCATTAAGAGGAGTATTAACCATGACCAACTGAAATCTATCCCTGGAATGCAAGCGTGGTTCAATATTTGTAAAATAATCAACATGATAGATCACATCAATAATAGAAAAGACAAGAACAACATGATCTTTTCTATAGATGCAGAGAAAGAATTTGACAAAACACAGTATCCATTCCTGATTAAAACTCTTCAAAGTTTAGAGATAGAGGGAACATATCTCAAGATCATAAAAGCCATCTATGAAAAGGCCACAGTGAATATCATTGTAAATGGGGAAAAAAATGAGAGCTTTTCCCCTAAGGTCAAGAATATGACAGGGAGGCCCACTCTCACCACTTTTATTTAACGTAGTACTCGAAGTCCTAGTCTCAGCGATCAGACAACAAAACAAATAAAAGACACTCAAATTGGCAAAGAGGAAGTCAAACTCTCCCTCTTTGCAGATGACATGATATTGTATATAGAAAACACAAAAGACTCTATGATAGATTGCTAGAACTCATACAGCAATTCAAGAATGTGGCAGAATACAACATCAGTGCCCAGAAATCAGTGGCATTTCTATATGCTAACAATGAAACTGAGGAAAGAAATTAAGGAATCAATCCTATTTACAATTGCACCCAAAACTACAATATACCTAGGAATAAATCTAACCAAAGAGGTAAAGGATCTATACCCTTAAAAACTACATAACGCTTGTGAAAGAATTTGAGGAAGTCACAAAGACATAGGAAAACAGTCCATGCTCATGGGTTGAAAGAATAAATATTGTGAAAATGTCTGTGCTACCCAGAGCAATTTACACTTTCAATGCAATCCCTATAAAAAAAATAGTGAAAGGGAATAAAGGGGAAAGGAGAGAAAACGAGTGAAAATATCAGCGAGGGTGACAAAACATGAGAGACACTTAACTCTGGGAAGTGAACATGGGGTTGTGGAAAGGGAGGTGGGCGGGGCCTGGGGTGACTGGATGACGGGCACTGAGGGGGGCACTTGGCGGGATGAGCACTGGGTGTTATGCTATATGTTGGCAAATTGAACTTCAATTAAAAAAATAAAAAATATATCATGGAATTTCTTCACAGAGTTGGAGGATAGCCAGAGGAATGTTGAAAAAAAAAAAAAACAAAGCTGGGGGCTTCACAATACATCATTTCAGCTTGTATTAGAAAACTATGGGGACACCTGGGAGGCTCAACAGTTGGGCTTCTGCCTTCGGCTCAGGGTGTGATTCTGGGATCCGGGATCGAGTCCCACATCAGGCTCTCTTTGGGGAGCCTGCTTCTTCCTCTGCCTGTGTTTCTGCATCTCTCATGAATAAATAAATAAAACCTTTAAAAAAGGAAAAATGTCTTTAAAAAAAAAGAAAGACAGCTGTGGTCATCAATATGGTATGGTACTGGCACAAAAACAAACATATATAGATCAGTGGAACAGATTAGAGAATCCAGAAATGGCCCCTCAACTATATGGTCAACCAATCTTCAACAAAGCAAGGGAGAATATCCACTGGGAAAAATACAGTCTCTTCAATAAATGGTGTTGGGATAATTGGACAGCTGCATTCATAAAAATGAAATTGGACCATTCTCTTACACCATACACAAAGATAAACTCAAAATGGATGAAAGATATAAATATGAAACAAGAATCTATCAAAATCCTAGAGGAAAATGCAGGCGACAAACTTTTTGATCTTGGCCACATCAACCTCTTGCAAGACACATCTCTGAAGGCAAGAGAAACAAAAGAATTGATGAACTATTGGGATTTCTTCACAATAAAAAACCTCTGCACAGCAAAGATACAGTCAAGAAAACTAAAGATAACCTACAGAATGGGGGAAAATATTTGCACATGACCAATCATATAAAGGACTAGTATCCAAGATCTGTAAAGAACTTATCAAACTCAACACCCAAGAAAAAAAATCCAGTCAAGAAATGGGCAGAAGACATGATCAGACATCTCCAATGACCTACACATGGCCAACAAGCACATGAAAAAATGCTTCACATCCTTTCACATCAGGAAAGTACAAATCAAAACCACAATGAGATACCACTTTACACCAGTGAGAGTGGCTAAAATTAACAAGACAGAAAACACGAAATGTTGGCAAGGATGTGGAGAAAGGGGAACCCTCTTGCACTGTTGGTGGGAATGCAAGCAGGTGCAACCACTTTGGAAAACAGTGTGGAGGATCCTCAAGAAGTTAAAAATAGAGCTACTCTATGACTCAGCAATTGCATTATTGGGTAATTTACCCCAAAGATACAGATGTAGTGAAACGACTGGACACCTGCACCCCAGTTTTCTTTTTTTCACCCCAAACTTCATGGGAGCAATGTCCACAATAGCTAAACTGTGGAATGAGTCATGATGTCCTTCGACAGATAAATGAGTAAAGAAGATGTGGTATATATGTGCAATGGAATATTACTCAGTCATCAGAAAGGACAAATACCTGCCTTTTACTTTAATGTGAAAGGAACTGGAGGGTATTTTGCTGAGTGAATTTAGTCAATCATTGAAAGACTATTATCATAGGATTTCACTCATAAGTGGAATATAAGAAATAGTGAAAGGGAGTATAATGGAAAGGAGGGAAACTGAGTGGTGAAATACTAGAGAGAAAGACAAACCATAAGAGACTCTTAACTCTGGGAAACAAAGGGTTTGAGAAGGGGAGGTGTGTGGAGGAATGGATGTAATTGGGTAAAGGGGACCAAGGAGGGCATGATGAGATGAGCACTGGGTGTTATACTGTATATTGGCAAATTGAATTGAATTAAAATACTTTTAAAAAGAATGGCATATGATCTCAATTAAAGGGGTAATAAAGAAAAAATTAGCACATAGATACGAAGAACTGATTGATGGTTGCATTGGAGTGTGGAGTCGAGTGAAATTAGTGAAAGTGGTCAAAAGATATGTCCTTCCAGTTGTAAAATCAGTAAGACCTGGAGATATATATAATGTACACCATTTAATAATGCATTATTTTGTATATTTGAAAGTTGCTAAGAGAGTACTAATTAAAAGTTTTTAGCACAAGAAAAATTGTAACTATGTGTGGTGATGGATGTTAACTGGATTATTGTAGTATTCATTTCTCAATATATACATATATCAAATTGTTATATCGTATGCCTGAGACTGATATAATAATTTATATTTAGGGATCCCTGGGTGGCGCAGCGGTTTGGCGCCTGCCTTTGGCCCAGGGCGCGATCCTGGAGACCCGGGATCGAATCCCACATCGGGCTCCCGGTGCTTGGAGCCTGCTTCTCCCTCTGCCTGTGTCTCTGCCTCTCTCTCTCTCTCCGTGTGACTATCATGAATAAATAAATTTAAAAAGAAAAAATGTTTAAAAAAAATAATAATAATAATTTATATTTAGATTATATCTGAATTTTTTAAAAAGCTATGGTAATCAAGACAAGTAAGTACTGAAGGAAGGATAGACTTTATAGATCCATGGATTAGAATTGAGCTACCAAAAATAAATACACATTTTTAGTGAAATTATATTCAAAATGCTATGAAGGCAGTTCAATTTTTTTTCAAATCAACTGGTGCTAGGAAAACTGGGCACATATACATAAAATATTAAAATTTTCCCTTACCTTATATTATATACATTATTTATTTAAAATGGATGATAGACCTAAATGTCAGGTTAAAATTGTAAAACTCTTTTTGAAAAAAATCTCTTTTTACTTCTAGTCAGTTAGCATACAGTGCTATATTAGTTTAAGTTGTCTGTACACCTGAATAGTAATTCAACACATCCAGCACCACCATGCGCCCCTCATGACAAGTGCACTCCTTAATCCCCATCATTTATTTAACTACCTTAAGCCCCTGTGGTAACTATCAATTTTTCTCTGTAACTAAGTCTGTTTCTTGATTTCTCTCTTTCCCTTTTCTTGTTTCTTCTGTCTCTTAAATACCACATGTGAGTGAAATAATATAGTGTTTGTCTTTGACTGACTTATTTCACTTAGCATTATATGCTTCATCTCCAACCGTGTCATTGCAAAAGGCAAGATTTCATTCTTTTATATGGCTGAATATTATTGCATTGTATAAATATGCCACTTCTTTATCCATTCACTTTATGGATGAATATTTGGGTCACTTCCATATCTTGACTATTGTAAATGATCCTGCTATAAACTTTAGGGTACATATATCCCTTTGAATTAGTGTTCATGTGCTCTTTGGGTAAATAGTAGTGCAATGGCCAGACCAAAAGGTAGTTCTGTTTTTCACTTAAAAAAAAAAAAGATTTTATTTATGAGAGAGAGAGAGAGAGAGAGAGAGAGAGAGAGAGAGAGAGATCCCAGGACTCTGGAATCATGACCTGAGCTGAAGGCAGACAATTAACTCACTGAGATACCCAGGCGCCCCTACTTTTTACTTTTTGAAGAACCTAGTTTCCCACAGTGGCTACATCAGTTTGCATCACCAACAACAGAGCGTGAGTATTCCTTTAATTCCACATCCTTATCAACACCTATTTCTCCTGTATTGTTGATTTTAGCCATTTTGACATGTGTGAGGTGATCTTTCATTGTACTTTTGAATTACATTTCCTTAATAAGTGATGTTCAACATCTTTTCATAAGTCTGTAGTCCAGCTGTATTTATTTGTAGAAATGTCTGTTCCTGTCTTCTGGTCATTTCTTAATTGGACTATTTGATTATTAGATGTTGAGTTTTATAAGTTCTTTATATATTTTGGATACTAAGTCTTTAGCAGATATGTCATTTACAGATGTCTATTCCCATTTTGTAGCTTAACTTTCAGTTTTTTAAAATTGTCTCCTTCACTGTGAAGAAGTTTTTATTTTTATGAAATCCCAATAATTTATTTTTGCTTTTGTTTCTCTGGCCTCAGGAGACATATCTAGAAAGAAGTTGCTATGACCAATGTCAAAGAAGTCACTGACCATGTTCTCCTCTGGGATTTTTATTGTTTTAGGTCTCACATTTAGGTCTTTTGAATTTACTTTTGAATTTATTTTTGTGTATAGTTATAAGAAAGTGGTCCAGTTTCTTTTGTTCATGTTGCTGTCAAGTTTTCCCAATACCATTTCATAAAGAGACCTTGTTTTTTTTCCATTGGATATTCATTCCTGCTTTGTCAAAGCTTAATTGACCATAGAGTTGTGAGTATGTTTTTGGGTTTTCTATTCTCCATTGATCTACGTGTCTACTTTTATGACAGTACCTTAGTGTCCTGATCACTAGAGCTTTGTAATATAGCTTGAACTCTAGAATGAAGGTGCCTCCAGCATCGCTTTTCTTTTTCAAGGTTGTTTTGGCTATTTGGGGTATTTTGTGATTCCATACAAATTTGAGGATTGTTTGAGTTCTATGAAACATGTTTTTGGTATTTTGATAGGAATTGCCCTAAGTGTTTAGATTGTTTTGGGTAAGTATAGACATTTTAATGATATTTGGTCTTCCAATCCATAAGTGTGAAATTATATTTTTCAGACTACAAGCTTTCACCTATTTAGTTAGGATAGTTCCTAGGGATTTTATTATTATTAATGTAATTGTAAATTGTATCATTTTCTTGATTTCTCATTCAGCTGCTTCATTATTGGTGTATGGAAATGAAACCAATTTCTGTACATTGATATTGTATTCTGTAAATTCACTGAATGCATTTATCAGGTCAGGCAGTTTTTCAATGGAGTCTTTTGATGTTTTCTATACAGTGTATCATGCCATCTGTAGAGAGGGGCAGCTTTACTACTTTCTTACTAAATTGGAAGTCTTCTACTTATTTCTTTTGTCTGATTGCTGTGGTTATGACTTCCAGGACTATTTTGAATAAAAGTGGTGAGAGTGAACATCCTTGTCATCTTCCTGACCTTAGAGGAAAAGCTCTATTTTTCCCCATTAGGGATGATGTTAGCTGTGGGATCATCATATATAGGCTTTATTATGTTATTATGGGCCTTTATTATGTTCCCTCTAAACCTACTTTACTGAGGATTATTTTCATGAATGGAAGTTATACTTTATTAATGTTTTTATGCATCTATTCAAATGATCATATGATACTTATTCTTTCTCTTATTAATGTGATGTATTAGAATGATTGATTTCTGAATATTACAGAACACTTACAAACCAAGAATATATCCTACTTTATCATGGTAAATGATTTTTAAAAATTCGTATTTAAATTCAATTTAGTTAGCATATACAATACTATTAGCTTCAGGGGAGAATTTAGCGACTCATCAGTTGCATATAACATCCAGTGCTCATTACATTAAGTGCCTTCCTTAATGTCCGTCACTCAATAACTCAATCCTTCCACTCACTTCCCCTCCAGCAATCCTGAGTTTGTTTCCTAGAGTTAAGAGTTTCTTATGTTTGCCTCCCTCTTAGTTTTAATCTTATTTTATTTTTCCTTCTCTTCCTCCATCTTCATCTGTTTTGTATCTTAAATTCCACATATGAATACAATCATATGGTATTTGACTTTCTTGAGTGAAAGAGATTTTGCTTAGCATGCTACACTCTACTTGCATCCACTGTGATTCTGGGCCATCTGGGCTCTTTCCATAATTTGGGTATTGTGGACAGTGGTACTATAAACATTGGGATGCATTTTCCCCTTTGAATCCTTTGGGTAAATACCTACCTAATAAAGCAGTTGCTGGGGTCATAGGGTAGCTCTATTTTTAACTTTTTAAGGAACCTACATATTGTTTTCCAGAGTGGGTGCCCCAGTTTGCATTCTCACAAACAGTGTATGAGGATTCCCATTTCTCCACATCCATAACATCTGTCATTTCCTGACTTGTTAATTTTAGCCGTTCTGACTGGCATGAGGTGATAGCTCATTGTGGTTTTGATTTGGATTTCCCTAATACCCAGTGATGTTGTATTTTTCACATATCTGTTGGCAATTTGTATGTCTTTGTAGAAATGTCTGTTCATGTCTTCTGCCCATTTCCTGACTGGATGCTTTTGATTTTGGGGTGTTAAATTTGATAAGTTCTTTATAGATTTTGGATAATAGCTGGTTATGTGATAAGGCATTTATAAACATCTTCTATTCTGTAGGTTGCCTTTTAGTTTTGTTGATTGTTTCCTTTGCTGTTCAGAAGCTTTTAATCCTGATGAATTCCCAATAGTTCATTTTTGCGCTTGTTTCCCTTCTGTTTGGAGACATTTCTGGCAAAAAGTTGCTGTTGCTGAGGTCAAAGTGGTTGCTACCAGTATTCTCCTCTAGGATTTTGATGGTATTCCAGCTCACATTTAGGTTTTTCATCCATTTTGAGTCTATTTTTGTATATGGTCTAAGAAAGTGGTCCAGTTTCCTTATTCTGCATGTGGCTGTCCAGTTATCCCAACACCATTTGTTGAGGAGACTATCTTTCTCCACTGGATATTTCTTCTTGGTTTGTCAGTGATTACTTGACTATAGAGTTGAGGGTCTGTGTTCTCTATTCTGTTTTATTGATCTATGTGCCTGCTTTTGTGTCAGTACCATACTGTCTTATTGATTACATCTTTGTAATACAGCTTGAAGTCTGGAATGTTTCCAGCTTTGGTTTTCTTTTTTCAACATAACATTAGGTATTCTGTAACTTTTATGGTTCCATATAAATTTAAGGGCTGTTCATTCCATGTCTATGAATTATGCTGACGATACTTTGATACCAATTGAATGGAATATGTAGATTTGTTTGGGTAGCATATACATTTTAACAATATTTTTTCTTCCAATCCAAGAGCACGGAATGTTTTTCCATTTCTTTGTGTTTCCTCAATTACTTTCATAATGGTCCTATAGTCTTCAGAGTATATTTTTCCTCTTTGGTTAGGTTTATTCCTAGGTATCTTATGGTTTTTGGGGAAATTGTAAATGGGATAGATTCCTTAATTTCTTTCTTCTTCTTTTTTTTTAAAGATGTATGTATTTATTCACGAGAGACACACAGAGAGAGACACAGAGATATAAGCAGAGGGAGAAGTAGGCTCCTCACAGGGAGCCTAATGTGGGACTCAATCCTGGATCCTGAGATCACGCCCTGAGCCGAAGGCAGATGCTCAACCACTGAGCCACCCAGACATCCCTTCTTTTTCTTCTGCTTCATTGTTAGGATATAGACTGCAACTGACTTCTGTGTATCACTTTTATATACTGCAACTTTGCTAAATTCCTGCATCTATTTCTTCCAGATTGCCTAACATTTGGAATACATTTTATCATATTATGCTCTTGTAATTGTATTTCTGTGGAGTTGATTGAGATTTCTTCTCTTTCATTCATGATTTTATTTATTTGGGTGCTTTCTCTTCTCTTTTCAATTAGTATGGTTAAGTGTTTATCAATCATATTAATTCTTTCAAATAACCAGTTCCTAATATCATTGATCTGTTTTATTAGGGCCTTTTTGTTTTTTGATACCATTAATCTCTGCTGTTACCTTTACTTTTCCTCTTCTCCTCCTAGATTAAGACTGCATTTGCTGTTCTTTCTCCAACTCCTTTAGGTGTAATGTTCGGTTGTGTATTTGAGACTTCTTATTTCTTGAGAAAGCCTTGTATTGCTATATACTTCCTTCCTTATGGCCGCGTTTGCTGCATTCCAAAGTTTCTGAACTTTTGCTTTTTGATTTTCATTTGCTTTCATGTAATTTTAAATTCTTCTTTACTTTCCTGGCTGACCCATTCATTTCTTAATAGTACACAATTTAACCTTCATGTATTGGTTTTCCATCTAACCTTTTTCCTGTAGTTGATTTCAGCTTCTAAAGCACTATTGTCTCAAAATATTTGTGATATAATCTCAATCTGTTTGCACCAGTTGATACCTGATTTGTGCCAGTTGATAGTATGTGATCTATTGTGGAGAATCTTCTATGTGCACTCAAAAAGAATATGTATTCTACTGCTTTAGGATGAAATGTGCTGAATATATTTGTTAAGATCATCTGGTCCAGTATATCATTCAAGACCTTGTATCCTTGTTGATCTTCTGCTTATTGTGGACATTGCTGCTATGAACACTGGGGTGCAGGTGTCTCATTGTTTTATTATATCTGCATATTTGGGGTAAAAACCCAGTAATGCAGTTGTTGGATCATAGGAAAGATGTATTTTTAACTTCTTGAGGATCTTCCAAACTGTTTTTCAGGGTGGCTGCCCCAGTTGCATCCCCACCGACAGTGTAAGAGAGTTCCTCTTTCTCCACATCTGCAACATTTGTTGTTTTCTGTCTTGTTAATTTTAGCCATTCTCATTGGTGTAACGTGGTATCTCATTGTGGTTTTGATTTGTATTTCCATGATGACAAATGATGTGTGCACTCGAAAATTATTTTTTCGAGTACATTTTGGCCACATGTAGGTCTTCTTTGGAAAAGTGTCTGTTCATGTTTTCTGCCCATTTCCTGACTGGATGGTTTATTTTTTTGGTGTTAAGTTTGATAAGTTCCTTATATATCTTGGATACTAGCCCTTTATCTAATATGTCATTTGCAAATATCTTCTCCTGTTATGTAGGTTGCCTTACAGTTTTGTTGACCATTTCCTGTGCTGTGCAGAAGTTTTTTTATCATGATGAAATCTCAATTGTTCATTTTTGCTTTTGTTTCCCTATTAGAGATGTGTCTTGCAAGAAGTTGCTGTGGCCAGGTTCAAAAACTTGCTGCCTGTGTTCTTCTCCAGGATTTTGATAGATTCCTGTATCACATTTAGATATTTCATCCATTTTGAGTTTGTCTTTGTATATGGTATAAGAGAATGGTCCAGTTTCATTCTTCTGCATATAGCTGTCCAATTTTCCCAACATCATTTATTGAAGAGATGGTCTTTTTCTCCGCTTGATATTCTTTCCTACTTTATTGAGAATTAGTTGACCATATATTTGAGGGTCCATTTCAGGATTCTCTATTCCATTCATCTATGTGTCTGTTTTTGTGTCAGTACCATACTGTCTTACTGATTACAGCTTTTGTAATATAGCTTGAAGTCCAGAATTGTGATGCCCCCAGCTTTGGTTTTCTTTTTCAACACTCCTTTGGCTTTTCAGGGTCTTTCCAGTTTCATACAAATTTTCAGAATTATGTGTTACAGCTTTGTGAAAAATACTGGTGTTATTACAGTAGGGATTGCATTGAATGTGTACATTGCTTTGGGTAGCATAGACATTTTAACAATATTTATTCTTCCAAACCATGAGCATGGAATGTTTCTCCATTTCTTCATCTTTCCCTCAATTTTTTTCATAATTGTTCTATAGTTTTTGGAGTACAGGTCATTTACTTCTTTGGTTATGTTAACTCCGAGGTATCTTAGGGTTTTAGTGCAATTGTAAATGGGATCAATTCCTAGATTTCTCTTTTTTTCTGCCTCATTGTTGTTATAGATATGCAACTGAGTTCTGTGGATTGATTTTATATCCTGCCACATTGCTGAATTCCTGTATCAGTTCTAGCAATTTTTAGGTGGAGTCTTTTGGGTTTTAACATAGGATATCATGTCATCTGAGAAGGATGAAAGTTTGACTTCATATTTGCAAATTCAGATGCATTGTATTCCTTTATGTTGTCTGATTGCTGATGCTAGGACTTTCAGTACTCTGTTGAACAACACTGGTGAGTTTTGCCATCCCATCATTTTTCTTTTTTTAAAGATTTTATTTATTTATGAGAGACACAGACAGAGAGAAAGAGAGAGAAGCAGAGACACAGGCAGAGGGAGAGGCAGGCCCCACGCAGGGAGCCCGATGTGGGACTCGATCCCTGGTCTCCAGGATCACACCCTGGGCTGAAGGCAGTGCTAACCCACTGAGCCACCTGGGTTGCCTTCATTTTTCTGACATTAGAGTAAAAGCTCTGTGTTTCCCTCTGAGGATGATATTTACTGTGGGATTTTCATATATGGATTTTATGATATTACAGTATGTTCCTTAAATCCCTACACTATGGAGAGTTTTTATCAAGCAAGGATGCTGAAATTTGACAAATGCTTTATCAGCTTCTATTCAGAGGATCATAGGTTTCTTGTCCTTTCTTTTATTAATGTTGTGTACCACATTGATTGATTTGCAAATGTTGAACCAATCTTGCAGCCAGGAATAAATCCCACTTGAGGAATAAACCTTTTAAAGTATTTTGGATCCTATTATCTAGCTGTAATGGAAAAAGGAAAAAATAAAAAAAATTAAAAAGTGGGGGACCCTCTAGTACTATATACTATGTTCCCTCAATTTCCTCTTGGTCTTGGAGCTTTCCAGCGCTGCTTGGTCAAGAACTTGCTCCTCCCCTGTTCTTCCAGCTAGGCTTCAGGGGGATGATCTCCTGTGCTGATTCTCAGGAGTGTATCCTTGGGTGGGGATGTCCTACCCCCTGCCAGGTGCTAGGCTCAGTGCGAAATGTTTATCCTGTGAGACCTTTGTTCCCTGGTGGCCCCTCCTCTTCCAGGCACAACTGGAAACAAGGAGGAAAAATAACTATGGTGCTGGCCAGATTTCCAGCTCTTGAGTCAGCTCCCAGCTAGTAACTAATGCAGTCTCCCAGTCAGCCCCGGCCTAGATGCTCCGGGGCTGGTGTGGGTGCACTGGTGTGCAGAGTTTGGGGGCACCTAGTAACAGGACAGAGTTCTCGCTGTCCTGTAGCCTCCCTGCTTCTGCCTTTCTCAGGGGGAAGGTAGGATTGCAGGCTTTGTCAGCTCAGGCACCCTCAGATCTGGGGCCCTGTGCTGCTGGAACCATGCTCCCGTGGGCCACCGCTCCAGTAGGCAATAGGACACAGTCACCTCCATCTGGAGCCGCCCGCTTGACCCACTGTCTTCCCCCAAATGCCCTAAGGGCTGCGTGCTCCAGAACTTTACTGAGATTGGTCCCCGGTTTGCGTTAGGCTTTTCCCCAGGCACACTTCCTCTAATAGTGAATCCGGGATCTGGAGGCTTCACTGCCCGTCCTAAGACTTTGCCCGATTTCCTTGCTAAGCACTTTTATGTTGGGGGGTGAATCCGGTGGGGATTTTTAAAGTTCCCACTTCGCCAGGGCTGGGCTTTCTTGTCCGGGAGGTGTTCACCTCTCTGCTTTAGCCTTGCTCCTTGCGGTGCCCCTCTCCCACTAATATCTTTTTCTTTCTTTCTTTCTTTCTTTCTTTCTTTCTTTCTTTCTTTCTTTCTTTCTTTCTTTCTTTCTTTCTATTCTGCCTTCCTTCCTTGCCAGAAGGGAAATCTTTTCTCTCCATAGTGTTCCAGCTGCTCTCTCTTTAAATCTCAGGTCGAATTCACAGGTGTTCAGGATATTTTGGAAGTTATCTTGGTAAGTTGGTGGGACCAGGTGAGTTTGAGACTCCTACTCTTCTGCCATCTTGCCCTGCCCTCTAGACTCAGTTTTTAAAGTGGCCAAATGTATAATCCCATTTTTGTATTATTTTAATATTTTCATCAGTTAAAGTTGTGTTATAATTTACATATAATATTATATTAGTTTGGTATACAACATAATGGTTCAATATTTGTATATATTGTGAAATGATCACCACAGGAAGTCTAGTTAACATCCATCATCACACATAGTAATGTTTTTCTTGTGATTAGAATTTTTAAGATGTACTCTCTTAGCAACTTTCAAACACACAATACAGTGTTATTAACTATAGTCCCCATGATATAGGTTACATCCCTAGGATTTATTTTATAGCAATATACTTGTAAATTCTGACCCATTTGAACAATTTGGTCCATTTTCACCTCTCAATACTGTTCTCTGTATGTACAAGCTCATTTTTTTCTTTTAAGATTCCACATCTAAGGGAGATCATATGATATTTGTCTTCTCTCTCTGACTTGTTCTACTTAGCATAATGCTCTTAAGATCTATCCATGTTGTAGAAAGTGGCAAAATGTTATTTTTTATAGTGAAATGATATTCCATTGTGTATATATGACACACCTACCTAAATTATCCACTTATCCATTTATGGACCCTTTGGTTGTTTCCATATCTTAGGTATTGAAAATAATGCTGTGTGTACATGGTGATGTACATATATTTTAGAATTAATGTATTCATTTTCTTCATAAAAATACCCAGAAGTGGAATTTCTGGAGCATATGGTAGTTGTTTTAATTTTTTTCAGAACTTCTGTACTATTTTCCATAGATGCTGCACCAATTTATATTCCCACGAAGAGTGTAGAAGTGTTTCCCTTTCTCCACATCATTTACAGCACTTCTTAATCATTGTCTTTTTGATAGCCATTCTAACAGGTGTGAGATGTGATTTTATATTTGCATGTCCTTGATGATTAGTGGTGTTGAGAATGTTTTTATGTACCTGTTGACCAGTTTCATTTTAATACAATATTTACTGAGCCCCTAATTTTGCAACGACCTGTGCTACACATTGAAAAGTATGAGATAAAACCTGGTTTCTATTATTGAGGTGCAAACAGTTGTAAAGAGAAGGTTTAAATTCAAATTAAGGAAGAGACCCATATCTGATTGCAATTGCATAAAAAATAAAAATTTTTCAAATGCTTAAAGTCCTGACTGCATATTCATACTCATATACCATAAAAAGTTGGAAAAGGGGAAGGGTTTGAGTTATATATTCAATTCATTAATATATAAATGGTTATTTAAAATTATGAAACAAATATTATTCCCCAACTATAAAAATGCCAAAACGCATAAAAAGACAATCTAAAAAGAAGAAATGAAGGCTAAATAAAGTTAATCATCTATTTTTTGAAACTAAAATATTTCATCTGTTCATTCAGCAACTAATTAAAATAGAAAGGGATAGCTCAAATTATCTAAGTGACTGCATAAATTAGTACAATCATTGTGGAGAGAAGTTAAAGCTTTAACTACCCCTCAGGTGGACTACATTCTCCCTCAACTACAACTTCTTCACCACCATCATCTCCCAGTCCCCCCCCACACTTTTCTTTATTCTCCTTTTTTTTCTCTTCTTCTTTGGGATTCTTAGCCTTTTATTTTTTACTACGTTTTTTTAAAATTTGTTTTTCACTTTAGTGGTCCTTTTGTTTTATTTCATTCTGATCTTTGTTTTCAATTTCTGGTCTCTGACCAGGGCAGAATGAATCATTTAGGGTGAAATTTACTTAGGTCATGATTGATATTCTTGACTAAGTCCGCTCATACAGCCACTCTGCACTGAGCAAAATGACTAACAGGAAGAACTCAAAACAAAATAAAGAAACAGAAACAGTACTCTCTGCCACAGAGTTACAGAATTTGGATTACAATTTGATGTGGGAAAGCCAATTCAGAAGCACAATGATAAAGCTACTAGTGGCTCTGGAAAAAAGCATAAAGGAATAAAGAGACATCATGACTCCAGAATTTAGATCATATCAGGCTAATATTAAAAATTAATTAAATGAGATGCAATCCAAACTGGAGGTCCTAAAGACAAAGTAGAGGTAGAAGAAAGAGTGAGCAAAATAAAAGACAAGTTGAAGGCAAGGAAGGAAGCTGAGGAAAGAAGAGAAAAACAATTAAAGACCATGAAGAAAGGTTAAGGGAAATAAATGATAGCCTCAGAAGGAAAAAAATCTAAGTATAATTTGGGTTCCAGAGAGCACTGAGAGCGACAGAGGGCCAAAACCGTATTTGAACAAATCATAGCTGAGAACTTCCCTAATTTGGGCAAGGAAACAGGCATCCAGATTCAGGAGACAGAGAGAGCCCCCCTCCCAAAATCAATAAAAACCATTCAACACCTCAATATTTTATACTGAAACTTGCAAATTCCAAAGATAAAGAGAAAATCCTTAAGCAGTGAGAGACAAGAGATCCCTAACTCATATTAGACAACTATTAGATTAACAGCAGACCTCTCCACAGAGACATGGCAGGCCAGAAAGGGCAGGCAGGATATATTCAGTGTCCTAAACAACAAGAACATGCAGCTAATAATACTGTATCCAGCAAGGCTCTCATTCAGAATAGAAGGAGACATAAAGAGCTTCCAAGATAGGCAGAAACTGAAAGAATATGTGACCACCAAACCAACTCTGCAAGAAATCATAAGGGGGAACATGTAAAAGAAGGAGTAAATGGAAAGAAATCCACAAAAACAGGTATTGAATAGGTGTTATGATGACACTAAATTCATATCTTTCAATAGTAACTCTGAATGTGAATGGGCTAAATGATCCCATCAAAAGACGCGGGGTTTCAGACTGGATAAAAAAGCAAGACCGATCCATTTGCTGCCTACAAGAGACTCATTTTAGACATAAGGACACTACCAGCCTGAAAATGAAAGGGTGAAGAAACATTTACCACCCAAATTGTCCTTAAAAGAAAGCAGGGTAGCAATCATCATATCAGATAAAATAAAGTTTATCCCAAAGACTGTAGTAAGAGATGAAGAGGGACACTATATCATACTTAAAGGGTCTATCCAACAAGAAGACCTGACAATCATGAATATTTATGCCCCTAATGTGGAAACTGCCAAGTATATCAATTAATAACCAAAGTAAAGACATACTTAGATAATAATACACTAATAATAGGAGACTTCAACATGGCACTTTGTGCAAATGACAGATATTCTAAGCATAACATCTCCAAAGAAACAAGAGCTTTAAATGATACACTGGACCAGATAGATTTTTACAGATATTAACAGAACTTAACATCCAAATGCAACTGAATACACATTCTTCTCAAATGCACATGGAACTTTCTCCAGAATAGACCACATACTGGGTCACAAATCAGGTCTCAACCAATATAAAAAAATTGGGATTGTCCACTGCATATTTTCAGGCCATAATGCTTTGAAACTTGAACTTAATCATAAGAAAAAAATTGGAAGGAATTCAAACACGTGGAGGTTAAAGACCATCCTGCTAAAAGATGAAAGGGTCATCCAGGAAATAAGAGAATAATCTTAAAAATTCATGGAAACTAATGAAAGTGAACATACAACTGTTCAAAATTTTGGGATACAGCATGGGAAGCCTATGGGGCTCAGTGTTTGGGCACCTGACTTCAGCTCAGGTGGTGATCCTGGGATATGTGATTGAGTCCCACATCAGGCTCCCTGCAAGGAGCCTGATTTTCCCCCTGCCTAGGTCTCTGCCTCTCTCTCATAAATAAATAAATCTTAAAAAAAATTTTTGAGATACAGCAAAAGTGGTTCTAAGAGGGAAATGTATTGCAATACAAGCATGCCTCAAAAATTTGGAAAAAAATCAAATATAAAAGCTAACCTCACACTTAAAGGAACTGGAGAAAGAACAGCAAATAAAACCTACACCAAGCAGAAGAAGAGAGTTAATAAAGATTTGAGCATAACTCAATGAAATAGAGACCAGAAGAACTGTGGAACAGATCAACAAAACCCAGAGTTAGTTCCTTGAAAGAATAAGATAGATAAACCATTAGCCAGCCTGATTAAAAAGAAAAGAGAAAAGACTCAAATTACTTAAATCATGAATGAAAGAGGAGAGATCACAGCCAATACCAAGGAAATATAAATGATTTAAAAAACATATTATGAGCAGATATACATCAACAAATTAGGCAAACTAGAAAAAAAATGGATGCATTTAAAAAATGGATGCATTTCTGGAAAACCACAAGTTAGTAAAACAGGAACAGGAAGAAATAGAAAACCTGAACATGCCAATAACTAGTGAGGATATTGAAGCAGTCATCAAAAACCTCCCAAGACACAAAAGTCCAGGGCCAGATGGCTTCCCAAGGAATTCTATCAAATATTTAAAGAACAATATCTATTCTACTAAACCTGTTCCAAAAGACAGAAAGAGATGAAATACTTCCAAACTCATTTTATGAGGCCAGCATCACCTTCTTTTTTTGTATATTTTTTATTGGATTTCGATTTGCCAACATATAGCATAACATCCAGTGCTCATCCTATCAAGTGCCCCACTCAGTGCCTGACACTCAGTCACCCCATCCCCCCACCCACCTCCCTTTCTACTACCCCTTGTTCATTTCCCAGATTTAGGAGTCTCTCATGCTCTGAAGCCAGCATCACCTTAATTCCAAATCCAGACTAAGACCCCACCAAAAAGGGGAATTATAGACCAATAGCCCTGATGAACACAAATGCAGAAATTCTCAACAAGATACTAGCCAATAGGATCCAACAGTACATTAAGAGGGTTATTCACCATAGTCAGGTGGGTTTTATCCTCAGGATGGAAGGTTGGTTCAATACTTGTAAAGCAATCAACATGGTAGATCACATCAACAGAGAAAAAACAAAATCCATATGATCCTCTCAACAGATGCAGAGAAAGCAGTTGACAAAATACAGCATTCATTCCTGTTCAAGACCCTACAGAGTGTAGTGATAGAGGGAACATTCTTCAGTGTCTTAAAAACCATCTATAAAAATCCCATAGAAAATATCATTCTCAATGGAGAAAAACTGGGTGCCTTTTTCCTAATATTAGGAGCATGACAGGGATGTCCATTCTCACCACTGCTATTCAACATAGTACTAGAAATCCTAGCTTCAGCAATCAGACCACAAAAAGAGTTAAATGCATACAAATTGGCAAAGAAGATGTCAAACTCTCCCTCCTCACAGATGACATGATACTGTACTTAGAAAACCCAAGAGATTCCACCCCAAGATTCCTAGAACTCATACAGATATTTGTCAGTGTGGCAGGATACAAAATCAATGCCCAGAAATCAGTGGCATTTCTGTACACTAACAGTGAGACTGAAGAAAGAGAAAATGAGTCAATTCCATTTACCATTGCACCCAAAATCATATGATGCCTAGGAATAAACCTAACCAAAGAGGTAAATTATCTATACCCTAAAAACTACAGAACACTTTTGAAGTAAATTGAGGAAGACACTAAGAGTAAGAAAAACATTCCATGCTCATGGATTAGAAGAATAAATATTGTGAAAATGTCTATGCTACCCTGGGCAATATACACGTTCAATGCAATCCCTATCAAAATTCAATGTACATTCTTCACAGAGTTGGAAAAAATATTCTTAAGGTGTGTTTGGAATCAGAAGACATCCCGAATAACCAGAGGTATATTGAGAAAGAAAACCAGAGCCAGGGGCATTACAATGCCAGATTTCAACTGTATTATAATGTTATGATCATCAAGACAGTATAGTACTGGCACAAAGACATACACATAGATCAATGGAACACAACACAATAGAGAACCCAGAAATGGGCCCTGAACTCTATGGTCAACTAATATTTGACAAAGCAGGAAAGACTATCCACTTGGAAAAGGACAGCCTCTTCAATAAATGGTGCTGGGAAAATTGGACAGCCATGTGCAGAAGAATGAAAATAGACCATTCCCTTACACCATTTACAAAGATAAACTCAAAACGGATGAAAGATCTAAATGTGAGACAAGAATCCATCAAAATCCTAGAGGAGGCAACACTCTTTTTGAACTTGGCCAGAGCAACTTTTTTGCAAGATACATCTATGAATCCAAGGGAAACAAAAGCAAAAATGAATTATTGGGATGTAATCAAATAAAAAGCTTTCGCACAGCAAAAGAAACATTCAACAAAACTAAAATGCCTGGGGATTTACCCCAAAGATACAGATGCAATGAAACGCCAGGACACCTGCACCCCGATGTTTATAGCAGCAATGTCCACAATAGCCAAACTGTGGAAGGAGCCTCGGTGTCCATTCAAAAATGGATGGATAAAGAAGATGTGGTTTATGTACACAATGGTATATTACTCAGCCATTAGAAATGACAAATACCCACCATTTGCTTCAGCGTGGATGGAACTGGAGGGTATTATGCTTAGTGAAATAAGTCAATTGGAAAAGGACAAACATTATATGGTCTCATTCCTTTGGGGACTATAAAAAATAGTGAAAGGGAATAAAGGGGAAAGGAGAAAAATGAGTGGGAAATATTAGAAAGGGAGACAGAACATGAAAGACCCTTAACTCTGGGAAACAAACTAGGGGTGGTGGAAGGGGAGGAGGGTGGTAGGTGGGGGTGACTAGGTGGCGGGCACTGAGGTGGGCACTTGACAGTATGAGCTCTGGTTGTTATTCTATATGTTGGCAAGTTGAACACCAATAAAAAATAAATTTATAAAAAAAAAACTAAACTAAAATGCAACCTACAGAATGGGAGAAGATAGTTGCAGATGACATATCAGATAAAAGGCTAGTATTCAGGTCTATAAATAACTTATTAAACTCAACAGCAAAGAAACAAACAATCCAATCATGAAATAGGTAAAAGACATGATTAACTATTTCACCAAGAAGACATACACATGTCCAACAAACACATGAGAAAATGCTCCTCAGCATTTGTCATCAAGGAAATACAAATCAAAACCACAATGAGATACTTACACCAGTGAGAATGGCGAAAATTTAAAAGACAGGAAACAAGAAATGTTGGAGAGGATGTGGAAAAGGCAGAACCTTCTTGCACTGCCTTTGGGAATGCAAACTGGTGCAGTCACTCTGCAAAAACAGTGTGGAGGTTCCTCAAAAAGTTAAAAATAGAGATATCCTATGACCCAGCCATTGCACTACTGGGTATTTACCCCGAAGGTACAGATGTAGTGAAACACCGAGATAACCTTCATACCAATGTTCATAGCAGTAATGTCCACAATAGCCAAACTGTGGAGGGAGCCATGATGTTCTTTGAATGATAAATGGTTAAAGAAGATGTGGTATATATATACAACGCAATATTACTCAGCCATGAAAAAGGATGAATACCCACTTTTTGCTTTGACATGTATGGGACTGGATGGTATTATGCTGAGTGAAGTAAGTCAATCGGAGAAGGATAATCATCATATGGTTTCACTCATATAAGGAATATAAGAAATCGTGAAAGGGATTATAAGGGAAGGAGGGGAAGTGATTCAGAAAAATTAGAGATGTAGACAAACCATGACAGTTTCCTAACTCTGGAAAATGAACAAAGGGTTGTGGAAGGGCAGGTGGGTGGGGGTTTGCGGTAACTGAGATAGACACTGAGGAGGGCAGGAGATGGAATGAACACTGGGTATTATACTATATGTTGGCCAATCAAACTTAAATAAATACCAATTTAAAAATAAATAAAAAATAAACCCAGAAAGAAAAAAAAATCATGGGCTTGGCTAGGAAAGAGCTGAGAGGCAATGCACCACTATGGGAGAGAAGGCAGGCAAACAACCCAGAGACAGACAACATCTGTCTGATGTCTAACAACATCAGAATCAGTAATCTGAAGAATGCCTTTGTCACACAAGAGGAGATTATTCGCATCCCTAAAATGCAGCATTCATGGAGACGTCTCTCCAGGAACAAGTAGCTGGCTGGCACCATTTCCCTCCAGCATTCCTCAGCATGAACACAGAACCACCTTCAGGAAGTAGCACAGTGACAACACTGGGTGCCTAACTTGTAAACATCAAGACCCTCCTACCGGGGCACTGATAGGACTGCCCTTCTTAATCATGCTTGCCTCAAACCCAAATTACAGGCTCTTCCACCAGAGGATTGGCACAAACCTCTGTACCCACCATATCTCCTGATGAGGAGAGTTCTTCAAGGCCTGAGTTCTGGTGGAGGTGATAACAATTCTCATTTCATAAGCAGAGCAGAGCACATGTAGTTAAAATATCACATTCAGACCAGGGAACAAACAGTGCCCACAACAAGCAAAGAGAGCCTCTCCAGGTAAACCCCCTGAGGAATAGAACAGCCAAAATACAACAGCAGAGAGCATGGAGAACACACTGAGGACATTCTCTGACCATGAGACTCCAGGTATTACATGACCTCTTTTTTAAAAGTTTTATTTATTTATTCATGAGAGACACACAGAGAGAGAGAGAGGCAAAGAGACACAGGCAGAGGGAGAAGCAGGTTCCATGCAGGGAGCCCAACGTGTGACTTGATCCCAGGTCTCCAGGATCACACCCTGGGCTGAAGGCAGCGCCAAACTGCTGAGCCACCCGGGCTGCCCCTATGACCTCTTCCTCATATAGACATTACCCCCAGGAGCAGGAGACATACTGGCTTTTCTAAAACACTGAAGAAGGCAGCGACTTAGACAAAATGTGAAGACAGAGATGTTTATCTCAAAGGAAAGAAGAGAAAGATGCAGATATAAGGGAATCCAATATAAGTAACATACCCAAAGTAGAATTTAGAGCAACAATTGTAATAAAACTCACTGGGCTTGAGAAAAGAAGAGAAGACATCAGGGAAACCCTAACCACAAAGATAAAAGAGCTAAGAAAGAATCAGTCAGAGATGAAGAGTTTGATAAATAACATTAGAAACATGCTTGATGCAATGAATAGCAGACTGGAAAAAGCAGAGGAATGAATTAGTGACCTAGAACAAAACATAATTGAAAGTAATGAAACTGAACAAAAGAAAGAATTATGCAGCATGAAAATAGACTTAGGCAACTCAATGACTCCATCAAACGTAGCATCATTCACATTATAGGAGACCCAGAAGAAGAGAGAGAAAAGAGGGCAAAGAATGTATTTGAAGAAATAAGAGCTGAAAATTCCACTAATCAATATCCAAGAGGCACAGAGAGCTCCCATCAAAATCAGCAAAAGTATGCCAAAACCAAGACATTATAATTAAATTTGCAAAATATAGTGATAAAGAAAAATCTTAAAAGCAGTAAGACAAAAGAAGTCTCTAACTTACAAGGGAAGGCCCATAAATCTAGCTGTAGCTCTCTCCAAGGAAACTAGGCAATCTAGAAGAGAGTGATGTAATATGTTCAACCTGTTGAATTGGAAAAATCTGCAGCCAAGGATATTCTTTTCAGCAAGAATAGAAGGAGAGAAAAAAGAGTTTCCCAAACAAAAACTAAAGGAGTTTGTGAGCAGTAAACCCCAGACCTGCAAGAAATATTAAAGAGGATTTTGTGTCTAAAGGAGAGACCAAAGGTGACAAAGACAAGAAAAGAATAGAGAAAATCTTCAGAAACTAGCACAAAACAAATAATCAAATGGTAATAAATACATATCAATCAATAATTACTTTGAGTGTAAGTGGATGAAACATCCCCAGTCAAAAGACATAGGGTATCAGAATAGATTAAAAAAACTGAGGAGGATGGCAACTAAGATGGCATAGGAGTAGGGGGACCGTAAGCTTGCTTTTATCCCTCAAACACAGCTATATAAATATCGAATCATTAAGAATAGTTAAGAAATCGATCTGAGGTTTGAGGAAACAAACTGCACAACTAGAGATTTTTAAAAATGGCCACATCATGGAAGGTAGGAACTGCGGAGAATTGATTTGAAGGAGAGGAGAGCTGTGAGTTCTGTGGAAGGGAGGGAGCCCAGATCACTGAGAGAGGAAAAAGAGAGAACAAGAAAGGGAGAAAGACTAAAAACATGTGTGTATGCGGGTGGGGGATGGGTTGCACAAAAATAATCTTATCCAAAACTATTGATTTGGAAAAGGTGAGGAACTGAATACCACAGGCTTTTACAACCATGGGGTGCAGGTTTAGAGGTCCATGACATCATCAGGGGCATGCTTGGTAGGCTTTGGTGGGGAAGGCAGGTGAAGACCAGGGAGCTAGCAGCGTGGTCTGAGGATCCCCTGAGTTGCATGGAGAAACAGTTCCCCTTTTTGGAGGGCATTTGAGAGAGAGGGGGCATGGTGTCTCCTGGAACAAAAGACCTAGCAGGCACCATTGAGCTACCCCATTCACTAGCATAGGAGCAGGAATCCTTTCTGAAGGCACCAAACCTTGGTGCTGGTTTTCTGTTGCACTTTACCATAAACTCCGAGATGTTGCACGGTTGTGCAGTCATTTTCTGAGACAAACTGGCAACCAGCTACAGCACAGCAAGAAACTCCCCTAGAGGATAAGCCCAGGCTCACTCCATAGGGGGTCTCTGAAATTTGGAGTTTTGAAACCCAGTTGCACTTGAGATAAAACATGGGAGTGCTGTGCCACCTGGCAGGCACACGACTCTGTGACAGACAAGGTGAAGGCTGGCATCTGACAGATCAGAGAACACAGGAGGGGGTGATAGCTCTTTTGTGAGGGATTCCTGAGGAGTAGTGGACATGAGCTCCATGCTCAGTTGACTAGGGGGAGACACCATTTTCCCAAACACACTCATCAACATGGACCAATTTCATTGAGCAAAATAGCTCCATTCAGTGGAGGCCAGAGCTCCTCACACCAAGTGCCACTTCCTGAGTTCTGCAAGTGCATCTCCACTAAGACAGGTCTGCCTGAAAATCTAGGGACCAGGACCTTCCCCCAGAAGATCAGAACAAACCCCTCACACAAAACAAGTCTACTGATCATAGAGTGCTGCAAAGCTTCAGGTCTAGAGGAAATAGGATCTAGCTTCCTTTGTTTTCTACTACTTTTTTATGGGATACAGAAAAAGCTATTTTTAATTTTTAAAAAATTTGCTTTATTAATATTATTCTAAAAAATTTTAGACCTAGCTTCATTGTTTTATTATTTTTTATGTTTTTACCTTTTTAATTTAAATTTTAAATAGTTGGGGATCCCTGATGCCTCACCTGCCTTCAGCTCAGGGCATGATCCTGGAGTTCCGGGATCGAGTCCCACATCGGGCCCCCTGCATGGAGCCTGCTTCTTCCTCTGCCTGTGTCTCTGCCTCTCTCTCTCTCTCTCTCTCTCTCTCTCTCTGTCTCTCATGAATAAATAAATAAAAATTTTAAAAATAAATAAATAAATTTTAAATAGTTAACATACAATGCAATATTGATCTTTGGAGTAGAATTCAGTGATTCATCACTTACGTTTAACATCCAACAGATGCCCCCCTTAATATGAAATACCCATTGAGCTTACCAACACTCACCTCCCTCCATCAACCCTCAGTTTTTTCTCAATCTTTAAGAGTCTCTCATGGCTTGTTTCCCTCTCTCTTATTTTTATTTTCCCACTTCTGATATGAGAATCTGTTTTCTTTCCTAAATTCCATATATGAATGTGATCATATGGCATTTATCTTTCTCTGCTGACCTAATTTGCTTAGCATAATGCACATTACTTCATTCATGTCATTTTAAATGGCAAGATTTCATTCTTTTTGACAGCTGAGTAATATTCCAGTGTGTGTGCGTGTGGGGGTCTATTCATCAGTCAGTGGACTTTTGGGCTCTCTCTACGGTTTGGCTATTGTTGATAATGCTGCTGTAAACATCAGGGTGCATTTATCCCTTTAAATCTGTATTACTGTATCCTTTGGGTAAGTACCTAGTAGTGCAATTGCTGGATAGTATGGTAGTTTTATTTTGAAAATTTTGAGAAAACTCCTTACTGTTCCCTGGAGTGACTGCACCAATTTGCATTCCCACAAACAGTGCAAGAGAGTACCCCTTTCTCTGCATCCTTGCCACCACATGTTGTTTCTTGTACTGTTATTTTTAGCCATTTTAACAGGGGTGACATGGTATCTCTTCCTGTTTTTTTTAAGATTTTATTTATTTATTCATGAGAGACAAAGAGAGGGAGCAGAGGCACAGGCAGAGGGAGAAGCAGTCTCAGGACCTCAGGATCATGACCTGAGCCAAAGGCCAATGCTTATCCACTGAGCCACCCAGGTGCCCCTCATCTGGTTTTAAGTTGTATTTCCTGATGATGAGTGATTTTGAGTATCTTTTCACATGTCTGTTAGCCATCTGGATGTCTTTTTTGGAAAAGTATTCATGTCTTTTGCCCATTTCTTAACTGGATTGTTTGTTATTGTTGTTGGTTTTTTTGGATGTTGAATTTGATAAGTTTTTTGTAGAATTTGGATACAAAACCTTTATCAGATATGTTGATTGCAAGTACCTTCTACCATTCCATAGGCTGCCTTTTAGTTTTGTTAGTTGTTTCCTTTGCTGCACAAAAGCTTTTTATCTTGATGAAGTCCCAGTACTTCACGTTTGCTTTACTTTCCCTTGCCTAAGGTGATGTGTATTGTAACAAGTTGCTATACCCAAAAGACTCCATGAAAGAATTCCTAGAACTCATTCATAAATTCAGCAAAGTCATAAGATATAAAATTAACGCAGAGAAAGTTGTTGATTTCTATACAACGACAAAGAAGCAGAAAATGATATCAAGGAATCAATCCCAATTGCAATAGCATCCAAAACAATAAGATATACAAGAATAAATCTAACTAAGGAAGTAAAATCAACACTCTGAAAACTATAGATCACTTATGAAAGAAATTGAAAAGGACAAAAAGAAATGGAAAAGTATTCCATACACAAGGATTAGAAGAGCAAACATTGTTAAATGTCTATATTATCCAAAGCAATCTACACATATAAAGCAATTCCCATTAAAATAACACCAGCATTTTTCAAAGAGCATTTTTTTTCTTTAACAAGGACAGAAAAACACATTTAAGATTGAGGTTCCGTGTTTTTTTTTTTTTTAATTTTAGCTTTTTGATATTTTTAGGGTATTTATTTTTTTATTTAAATTCAACTTAGTTAATATATAATTATTAGTAGTTTTTGGGGTGCAATTTTGTGATTCATCAGTTGCATGTAACCTCAGTGATCATTACAAGTGCCCTCCTTAATGCCCATCAACCAATTACCCTATCCCTCTACCCACCTCCCCTCCACTAACTCTTAGTTTGTTCCCTATAGTTAAGAGTCTCTTATGGTTTGCTTCCCTCTCTGCTTTTATCCTATTTTTATTGCCCTTACCTTCACCTATGTTCATCTGTTTTGTTTCTTAAATTCCACATATGAATGGAATAATATGGTCTGTCTTTCTCTGACTGATTTATTTCGAGTAGCATAATACCTTTCAGTTATATCCATATCATTGCAAATGACAAGTTTTCATTCTTTTTGATGGCTGAGTAATATTCATTCATATGTATATACCACATCTTTTTTTTTTTTAAAAAAAAAGGTTTATTTATTTATTCATGAGAGACACACAGAGAGAGGCAGAGACATAGGCAGAGGGAGAAGCATGCTCCTCTCAGGGAGCCTGATGAGGGACTTGATCCCAGATCCTAGGATCATGCCCTGAGCTGAAGGCAGACACTCAACCTCTGAGCCACCCAGGAGTCCCTATACCACATCTGTATCCATTCATCTACAGTTGACATTTGAGATCTTTCCATATTTTGACTATTGTGGATAGTGCTAGTATAAACATTGGGGTGCATGTGCACCTTTGCATCACTATGTTTGTATTCTTTGATAAATACTTAGTACTGCAATTGCTGGGTCATACAGTGGTTCTATTTTTCAATGTTGAAGAACTTGCATGCTGTTTTCCAGAGTGACTGTCAGTTTGCATTCCCACCAACCAGTGTAAGAGGGTTCCCCATTCTCCACATCCTCACCAACATTTGTTGTCTCCTTAGTTGTTAATTTTAGCCATTCTGACTAATCTGAGGTGGTATCTAATTGTGATTTTGATTTCCCTGATGCTGAATGATGTTCAGTTGTTGTGGTCTGATTTCATTTTTCTCTATGTGCCTGTTCAGTTTTCCCAACACAAATTGTTAAATAGATAGTCTATTCTCCATTGGATATTTTTTCTCCTGCTTTGTCCAGGATAAATTGAACATAGACTTCAGGATCTGGTTTCTTTATTTTGTTCCATTGATCTATGTGAATGTTTCTCTGCCAGTACTATACTCTCTTGATGATGATAATCCAGAAATTCTGAACCTTGAAATCCAGAATTCTGAAGCCTCCAGGTTTTTTTGTATATTTTTTAATGGAGTTCAAATTGCCAACATATAGTATAATACCCAGTGCTCATCCCATTAAATGGCCCCTCAGTGCCCCTGACCCAGTCACCCAATTGCCCCACCCACCTCCCCTTCCACTATCCATGGTTCGTTTCCCAGAGTTAGGAGTCTCTCATGCTTTGCCACACTCTCTGATTTTTCCCACTCATTTTCTCTCTTTTCCCCTATAATCCCTTTCACTATGTGGTATCACCCAAACCATATAATGATTGTACTTCTCCGTTTGATTCAGCATAATACCCTCCAGTTCCAACCATGTTGAAGCAAATGAAGGGTATTCATTGTTTCTAAGGCTGAGTAATATTCCATTATATATATATATACTACATTTTCTTTATCCATTCATCTTTTGATGGCCACCGAGTCTCCTTCCACAGTTTGGATATTGGACATTGCTGCTATGAACATTGGGGTGCAGGTGTCTCCGCTTTTCACTGTGTCTGTATATTTAGGGTAAATCCCCAGCAGTGCAATTGCTGGGTCCTAGGGTAGCTCTGTTTTCCTGAGTGGATACACCAGTTAACATTCCCACCAACAGTGCAAGAGGCTTCCCCTTTCTCCACATCCTCTCCAACATTTGTTGTTTCCTGTTTTGTTAATTTTCTCCATTCTCACTGGTGTGAGGTGGTATTTCTTTTTTTAAAAAATATTGTATTTATTCATTAGACACAGAGAGAGAGAGAGAGAGAGAGAGAGAGAGAGAGAGAGAGAGGCAGAGACACAGTCAGAGGGAGAAGCAGGCTCCATGGAGGGAGCTGAACATGGGACTCAATCCTGGGACTCCAGAATCATGCTCTAGGCTGAAGGTGGCGCTAAACCACTGAGCCACCCGGGCAGCCCTTGTGAGGTGGTATTTCATTGTAGTTTTGATTTGTATTTCCCTGATGGCAAGTGATGCAGAGCACTTTCTCATGTGTTTGTTGGCCATGTGTACGTCTTCTTTGGTGAAATTTCTGTTCATGTCTTTAACCCATTTCATTGTTGGATTGTTTGTTTCTTTGCTGTTGAGTTTAATAAGTTCCTTATAGATCTTAGATACTAGCTCTTTATCTGATATGTCATTTGCAACTAATATCTCCCATTGTGTAGATTGCCTTTCAGTTTTGTCGACTATTTCTTTTGCTGTGCAGAAGATTTTTTTTTATCTTCACTAAGTCCCAATAGTTCATTTTTGCTTTTGTTTCCCTTGCCTTCAAAGATGTATCTTACAATAAGTTGCTGTGGCCAAGTTGAAAAAGGGTCACCTGGGTGGCACCTGTGACACCTGCATGGCTCCGCGGTTCAGGGTCTGCCATTGGCTCAGGGCTGATCCTGGGGTACCGGGGTCGAGTCCCAAATTGAGCTTCCTGTATGGAGCCTGCTTCTCCCTCTACCTGTGTCTCTTCCTCTCTATGTCTCTCATTAATAAATAAGTAAAATCTTAAAGAAAAGGGGGGTGTTGCCTCTGTTCACCTCTAGGATTTTGATGGAATCTTATCTTGTATCTAGATCTTTTGTCCATTTTAAGTTTATCCATGTGTATGGAGTAAGAATATGATCCAGTTACATTCTTCTGCATGTGGCTGCCCAATTTTCCAGACACCATTTATTAAAGAGACTGTTCTTTTTCCAGTGGATAGTCTTTTCTCCTCTGTCGAATATTAGTTGACCATAGAGTTGAGGGTCCATTTCTGGATTCTCTATTCTGTCCATTGAAATATGTATCTGTTTTTGTGTAAGTGCCACACTGTATTGGTGATCACAGCTTTGTAGTACAACTTGAAATCCAGCATTGTAATGTCCCTGCCTCTGGTTTTCTTTTTCAATATTCTGCTGGATATTCAGGGTCTTTTCTAATTCCACAAAAATCTTAAGATCATTTGTTCCAACTCCCTGAAGAAAGTCCATGGTATTTTGATAGGGATTGCATTAAACGTGTAAATTGCCCCGGGTAACATTGACATTTTCACAATATTAATTCTGCCAATCCATGAGCATGGAATAGTTTCCAACTCTGTGTCCTCCTCAATTTCTTTCAAAAGTGTTCTGTAGTTTTTAGGGTATAGATCTTTTACCTCTTTGGTTAGGTTTAATCCTAGGTATCTTATGCTTTTGGGTGCAATTGTAAATGGGATTGACTCCTTAATTTCTCTTTCTTCAGTCTCATTGTTAGTGTATAGAAATGCCACTGATTTCTGGGCATTGATTTTGTATCCTGCCACACTGCCAAATTGCTGTATGAGTTCTAGCAATCTTGGGGTGGAGTCTTTTGTGTTTTCAATATACAGTATCATGTCATCTGCAAAGTGGGATAGTTTGTCTTCTTCTTTGCCAATTTGAATGGCTTTTATTTCTTTTTGTTGCCTGATTGCTGAGGCTAGGACTTCTAATACTATGTGGAATAGCACTGGTGAGAGTGGACATCCCTGTCTTGTTCGTGATCTTAGAGGAAAGGCTCCCAGCGATTCCCCATTGAGAAGGATATTTGCTGTGGGCTTTTCGTGGATGGCTTTTAAGATGGAATGTTCCCTCTATCCCTACACTCTGAGGAGTTTTGATCAGGAATGGATGCTGTCTTTTGTCAAATGCTTTTTCTGCATCTATTGAGAGGATCATGTGGTTCTTGTTTTTTCTCTTGCTGATATGATCAATCACATTGATGGCTTTACGACTGTTGAACCAACCTTGCATCCCAGGGATAAATCCTACTTGGTCATGGTGAATAATCTTAATGTACTGCTAGATCCTATTGGCTAGTATCTTGTTGAGAATGTTTGCTTCCATGTTCATTAGAGATATTGCTCTATAAAACTCCTTTTTAGTGAGGTCTTTATCTGGTTTTGGAATGAAGGTGATGCTGGCCTCATAGAACAAGTATGGGAGTATTCCATCCCTTGCGATCTTTACGAACAGCTTTAGTACGATACGTATTGTTTCTTCTTTAAATGTTTGATAGAATTCCCCTGCGAAGCCATCTGGCTCTGGACTTTTGTGTCTTGGGAGGTTTTGTATGACTGCTTCAATTTCCTCCCTGGTTATTGGCCTCCCTGGTTATTGGCCTATTCAGGTTTTCTGTTTCATCCTGTTCTAGTTTTGGTAGTTTCTGGTTTTCCAGAAATGCGTCCATTTCTTCTAGATTGCCTAATTTATTGGCGTATAGCTGTTCATAATATGTTTTTAAAATCCTTTGTATTTCCTTGGTGTTGGTAGTGATCTCTCCTTTCTCATTCATGATTTTATTAATTTGAGTCTTCTCTCTCTTCTTTTTAATAAGGTTGTCTAATGGTTTATCTATCTTATTAATTCTTTCAAAGCACCAACTCCTGGTTCTGTTGATCTGTTCCACAGTTCTTCTGGTCTCAATTTCGTCGAGTTCTGCTCGAATTTTAATTAAATCTCTTCTTCGGCTGGGTCTAGGGTCCATCTCCTCTTTTTTCTCTAGCTCCTTTATGTGTAAGGTTAGCTTTTGTATTTGAGTTCTTTCCAGTTTTTGAATGGATGCTTGTATTGCGATGTATTTCCCCCTTAGGACTGCTTCTGCTGCATCCCAAATTTTTGAACGGTTGTATCTTCATTCTCATTAGTTTCCATGAATCTTTTTAATTCTTCCTTAATTTCCTGGTTGACCCTTTCATCTTTTAGCAGGATGGTCCTTAACCTCCACGTGTTTGAGGTCCTTCCAAACTTCTTGTTGTGATTTAGTTCTAATTTCAAGGCATTATGGTCTGAGAATATGCAGAGGACGATCACAATCTTTTGGTATTGGTTCAGACCCGATTTGTGACCCAGTATGTGGTCTATTCTGGAGAAAGTTCCATGTGCGCTTGAGAAGAATGTGTATTCAGTTAAATTTGGATGTAAAGTTCTGTAGATATCTGTGAAATCCATCTGGTCCAGTGTATCATTTAAAGCTCTCGTTTCTTTGGAGATGTTGTGCTTAGAAGACCTATCGAGGGTAGAAAGAGCTAGATTGAAGTCACCAAGTATAAGTGTATTATTATCTATGTATTTCTTCACTTTCCTTATTAATTGATTGATATATTTGCAGCTCCCACATTCGGGGCATATATATTGAGGATTGTTAAGTCCTCTTGTGGATGATCCTTTAAGTATGATATAGTGTACCTCTTCATCTCTCACTACAGTCTTCGGGGTAAATTTTAGTTTATCTGATATAAGGATGGCTACCCCTGCTTTCTTTGACGACCATTTGAATGGTAAATGGTTCTCCAACCTTTTATTTTCAGGCTGTAGGTGTCCTTCTGTCTAAAATAAGTCTCTTGTAGACAGCAAATGGATGGGTCCTGCTTTTTTATCCAGTCTGAAACCCTGTGCCTTTTGATGGGGTCATTAAGCCCATTCACATTCATAGTTACTATTGACAGATATGAGTTTAGTGTCATCATGATATCTATTCAGTCCTTGTTTTTGTGGATTGTTCCACTGAACTTCTTCTTAAAGGGGAATTTTAAGAGTCCCCCTTAAAATTTCTTGCACAGCTGGTTTGGAGGTCACATATTCTATCAGTTCCTGCCTGTCTTGGAAGCTCTTTATGTCTCCTTCTATTTTGAATGAGAGCCTTGCTGGATAAAATATTCTTGGTTGCATGTTCTTCTCATTTAGGACCCTGAATATATCCTGCCAGCCCTTTCTGGCCTGCCAGGTCTCTGTGGAGAGGTCTGCTGTTACCCTAATACTCCTCTCCATAAAAGTCAGTGATTTCTTGTCTCTTGCTGCTTTAAGGATCTTCTCTTTATTTTTGCATTTGCAAGTTTCAGTATCAAATGTCGAGGTGTTGAACGGTTTTTATTGATTTTAGGTGGGGGGGTCTCTGTATTTCCTGGATCTGAATGCCTGTTTCCCTTCCCAGATTAGGAAAGTTTTCGGCTATCATTTGTTCAAATACATATTCTGGCCCTCTGGCCCTTTTGGCGCCCTCGGGAAACCCAATTAAACGTACGTTTTTCTTCCTCAGGCTGTCGTTTATTTCCCTTAATCTATCCTAATGGTCTTTTAATAGTTTGTCCCTTTTGTCCTCAGTTTCCCTCTTTGCCATCAACTTGTCTTCAATGTCACTCACTTGTTCTTCCACCTCGTTAACCCTCATCCTTTGGACTTCTAGTTTGGATTGCATCTCATTCAATTGATTTTTAATTTCTGCCTGATCAGATCTAAATTCTGCAGTCATGAAGTCTCTTGAGTCCTTTTACTTTTTTCTAGAGCCACCAGTAGCTGTATAATAGTGCTTCTGAATTGGTTTTCTGACATTGAATTGTAATCCAGATTTTGTAACTCTGTGGGAGAGAGGACTGTTTCTGATTCTTTCTTTTGAGGTGAGGTTTTCCTTCTAGTCATTTTGCTCAGTGCAGAGTGGCCAAAAACAAGTTGTATTGGGAAAAGGAGAAAAGGAGAGAAGAGAAAGAAGGAAAGAATAGAGAAAAAGAAAAAAGAGAGAAGAAAAAGAGAAAGAAAAAGAAATAAAGGAATAAAAGGGTGGGGGAAGCAAACAGAAATCAAAAAGAAAAAAAAACACGGGGGAGTATCTTCTTATTCTGTATACTTTAAGTCCCTTGACTTCCCCTGGAACTTGTCCCTCTAGTTGTTCTTCTGGCGGAGGGGCCTGTTGTGCTGATTTTCAGGTGTTAGCACTTGGGGGAGCTGCTCTGCCCCCTGCCTGGTGTAGGGCTCAGTGGAGGTTGTTTACCCTGTGAGGCCCCAGGAGGAATAACCCCAGTGGCCGCGGCCTGCCTTGGAGCCCTGGATTCAGCTCCAGCAGTAACTACGGAGCTCTCAGTGTGCAGGGGCCTGGATGCTCCGGGGGTGGGGCCACTGATCTGCTCAGGTCGGGGTAGGAGCGGCCTTGCTGTCCTGTGCCCTGCCAGCCTCTGCCTGTCCTGGGGTGGGGGGGGAGGCCAGATCCTTGGCTGTGTCCCGGCAACCAGTGCTCCCAGGCCTGCACTGCTGGATTTGCGCTCCCGGCTCTGTTGGATTTGCGCTCCCGGCCGTGCAGCCCCCTCCGCAGACCCGCAGCCTGATCCCCTCTGAGCTGCTCCGTGTCAATGCATGCTGCAGCCCTTTAGGGAGCTCAGCACACTCTTCCCCGGTGTGCAGTTGCTCTGTTAGTGCCCCAGGGAGCCTGAGAGCATCCCTCCCCTCCTGGGGTCCTGCTCTAACTCCCTGCGAGCACCTTTCCACCCAGGAAGATTGGTGAAGCTCCTGCTTCTCTAGGACAGAGCTTTCCTGTCCTGGGGGCACTCGCCCGGGCCTTAGCCCGGCTCCTTGCAGGGCCCCTCCTCCTTGGATGCCTTTTGTTTCTTTAATTCTTTTTTCCCCCCATCTTCCTACCTTGATAGAAGCACGGACTATTCTCACTGTAGGATTCCAGCTGTTCTCTCTTTAAATCTCAGGCCGAATTTATAGATTTTCAGGATGATTTGAAGGTTATCTAGGTAATTTGGTGGGGACAGGTGATTTGGGGACCCTAATCTTCTGCCATCTTGCCCCTCCTCCCTCTTTGGAGGTTTTGGATGACTGCTTCCATTTCCTCCGTGGTTATTGGCCTGTTCAGGTTTTCTATTTCTTCCAGTTCCAGTTTTGGTAGTTTGTGGTTTTCCAGAAATGCGTCCATTTCTTCTAGATTGCCTAATTTATTGGCGTATAGCTGTTCATAATATGTTTTTAAAATCGTTTATATTTCCTTGGTGTTGATAGTGATCTCTCCTTTCTCATTCATTATTTTATTAATGAGTCTTCTCTCTCTTCTTTTTAATAAGGCTGGCTAATGGTTTATCTATCTTATTAGTTCTTTCAAAGAACCAACTTCTGGTTTTGTTAATCTGTTCCACAGTTCTTCTGGTCTCGATTTCATTGAGGTCTGCTCAAATCTTTATTAACTCTCTTCTTCTGCTGGGTGTAGGATCTATTTGCTGTTTTTTGTCTAGCTCCTTTAGGTGTAAGTTTAGCTTTTGTATTTTGTTTCTTTCCAGTTTTTGGATGGATGCTTGTATTGCGATGTATTTCTCCCTCAGGACTGCTTTTGCTGTATCCCAAAGATTTTGAATGGTTGTATCTTCATTCTCATTAGTTTCCATGAATCTTTTTAATTCTTCCTTAATTTCCTGGTTGACTCTTTCATCTTTTAGCAGGATGGTCTTTAACCTTCACGTTTTTGAAGTTCTTCCAAACTTCTTGTTGTGATTTAGTACTAATTTCAAGTGATTATGGTCTGAGAATACGCAGGGGAGGATCCAATATTTCGGTATTGGTTCAGACCTGATTTGTGACCCAGTATGTGGTCTATTCTGGAGAAAGTTCCAGGTGCACTTGAGAAGAATATGTATTCAGTTGAATTTGGACGTAAAGTTCTGTAAATATCTGTGAAATCCATCTGGTCCAGTGTATCATTTAAAGCTCTTGTTTTTTTTTTGGAGATGTTGTGCTTAGAAGACCTATCAAGTGTAGAAAGTGCTAGATTGAAGTCACTAAGTATAAGTGTCTTATTATCTAAGTATGTCTTAACTCTGGATATTATTTGATTGATATATTTAAGGCCTTTGTTTCTTTGCTGATGTTGTGCTTTAAATATTTTTCATTTGCCAAATATGTTGTGTTGAAGTCTCCCAGTACTACTGTATTATTATCTTAGTATATCTTTACTTTGGTTATTAATTGATTGATATACTTGGTAACTCCCACATTAGAGGCATAAATATTCATGACTCCTAGGTCCCCTTGTTAGACCCTTTAAGTGTGATATAGTATCCCTCTTCATCTCTTACTACCTTTTTTGGGATAAACTTTCATTTATCTGATATGAGCATTGCTACCCCGCTTTCTTTTGAGGACTGTTTGAATGGTAAATATTTCTCTAACCTTTCATTTTTAGGCTGATGGTGTACTTTGGTCTAAAATGAGTGTCTTGTAGACAACAAATGGATCAGTCTTGCTTTTTTTATCCATTCTGAAACCCTGTGTCTTTTGATGGGATTATTTTGCCCATTCACATTCAGAGTTACTATTGAAAGATATGAATTTAGGGTCATCATAATACCCATTTAGTCCTTATTTTTATGGATTATTTCTTTGGGCCTCCTCTTTCTTTTACAGAGTCCCCCTTAATATTTCTTGCAGAGCTGGTTTGGTGGTCACATATTCTTTCAGTTTCTGCCTATCTTGGAAGCTCTGTATCTCTCTTTCTATTTGAATGGAAGCCTTGTTGCATAAAGTATTCTTGGCTGCATGTTCTCATTTAGTACTCTGAACATATCCTGCCAGCCCTTTCTGTCATGCCAGGTCTCTGTGGATAAATCTTTTATTAATCTAATAGTTTTCCCCATATAATTTAGGGATCTCTTGTCTCTTGCTGCTTTAAAGATCTTCTCTTTATGTTTGAAATTTGCTAGTTTCGGTTTTAAATATTGAGGTTTTGAAGGTTTTTTATTATTGATTTTATGGGCGACCTCTCTATATCCTGGATCTGCGTGCCTGTTTCCCTCCCCAAATTATGTAAATTCTCAGCTATGATTTGTTCAAATATGCTTTCTGGCTCTCTGTCTCTCTCAGCATTTTCTCGAATCCCAATTATACATAGATTCCTCCTTCTGAGGCTATTATTTATTTCCCTTAACCTTTCCTCATTGTCTTTTAATTATTTTTCTCTTTTTCCCTCTGCTTCCTTCCTTTCCATCAATGTGTCTTCTATTTCTCTCACTCTTCCATCTCATTAACCCTTGTTGTTAGGACCTCCAGTTTGGATTGCATCTCATTTAAGTGATTTTTAATTTTGGCCTGATTAGATCTAAAATCTGCAGTCATGAAGTCTCTTGATTCCTTTATGCTTTTTTCCAGAGCCACCAGTAGCTTTATAACTGTGCTTCTGAATTGGCTTTCTGGCATTGAATTGTAATACAAATTCTGTATCTCTTTGGCAGAGAGTACTGTTTCTGATTCTTTCTTTGCAGAGTAGCTGTATGGGAGGGCTGTTTCAAGAATATCAACTAAGGCCTAAGTAAATTTTACCTTCGATGATTCCTCTGGTTCTGTATACTCTAAATCCCCTGACTTCCCCTCGAGCTTTCCAGAGCTGCTTGGTCAAGAAATTGCTCTTCTCCTGTTCTTCCATCTGATCTTCTTGGGAGGGGCCTGCTGTTATGATTCTCAGTTGTCTGCACCTGGGGGAGCTCCCCTGTCTCCCGCTGAGTTCCGGGTTCAGTGGAAGCTGTTTATCCTGTGAGGCCCCTGTTCCCTGGTTGCCCTGCCTCTCCCACGCACAGGGTGACACAAGGAGTAACAACAACACTGGTGGCAGCCAGCTCTCTAGCTCTGGAGTCAGCTCCCCACAGTAACTTGGCAGTCTCCCAGTGCACACTGGCCTAGATACTCCGTGTGTGGGTGGCCCTGGTCTGCACAGCTTGGTGGTGCCCAATGGCAGGAGAGTCTTCTCTGTCCTGTGCCCTCCCCGCCTCTGCCTGTCCCAGGGAGTGTGTAGGATCATGGGCTGTGTCCCCTAGCACCCTGGGATCTAGGGCCTTCGCTGTTGGAATCTCACTCCTGGGGCTGTGGCTCCTGAAGGCTTCAGGGCTCAGCCCCCTCCATCCAGAGCCACCCACCTGACCAATGGGCTTCTCCCTGATGCTCCACCAGGTGCGTGCTCCAGCCCTTTACCAAGATCGGCCCCAGTGTTTGGTGCACTCTCCCCCGGGGGCACTTCCTCTGTTAGTGACTTCAAGAGACTGGAGGCTCCACCGCCCCTCCTGTGATTCTGCTCAATTTCCCTGCTAAGTGACTTTCCCTCAGGGGAGAATCCAGTGTGGATTTTTCAAAGTTCCTGCTTCTCCAGGGCTGGGCTTTCCTGTCCAGAGGCTCTCGCCACCGGCTTTAGCCGGGCTCCTCATGGGGCCCCTCCCTCACATGATTCTTTTTATTTTTTTCCCACCTTCCTACCTTGTTAGAAGCTAAACCCTTCTCTCTGTAGCATTCCAGCTGGTCTCTCTTTAAATCTCAGGTCAAGTTCATAGGTTTTCAGGATGATATGAAAGTAATCTAGTAAGTTGGTGGGGCCAGGTGAGTTGAGGACCCTACTCCTCCACCATCCTGCCCTACCCCTCTCTCATAATACATTTTTTTAATCATTTGTATTTCCTTGGTATTGGTTGTGATCTCTCCTCTTGCACTCATGATTTTATTAATTGGAATCTTTTCTCTTTTCTATTTAATAAGGCTGGCTAGGAGTTTATCTGTCTTTTTTATTCTTTCAAAGAGTGAGTTCTTGGTTTTGTTGATCTATTCTACAGATCTTCTGTTCTTTATTTCCTCCTTCTGCTTTAATCTTCATTATCTCTCTTCTTCTGTTTGGTTTAGGCTTTGTGTTCTTTCTCCAATTCTGTTAGGTACAAGGTTAGCTTGTGTATTTGAGTTTTCTCCAGTTTTTCCAGGGAGGCTTGTATTAGGATGTATTTCCCTTCCCTTATATGTATTTTGCTGTATCCTGAAGATTTTGAACCATTGTGTCTTCATTTTATTAGTTTCCATGAGTCTTTTTAATTCTTCTCTTATTTCCTGGCTGGCCCATTCTTCTTTTAGTAGGATGCTCTTTAACCTCCATGTGTTTGTGTTCCTCAAATTTCTTTTTTTTTTATTTATTTATTCATGATAGTCACACACAGAGAGGAGAGAGAGAGAGAGAGAGAGAGAGAGAGAGAGGCAGAGACATAAGCAGAGGGAGAAGCAGGCTCCATGCAGGGAGCCCGATGTGGGATTCGATCCCGGGTCTCCAGGATCGCGCCCTGGGCCAAAGGCAGGTGCTAAACCGCTGCGCCACCCAGGGATCCCCTCAAATTTCTTCTTATAATGGAGTTCTAGTTTCAAAGCAGTGCAGCCTAAAAATATTTAGGGGACAATCTCAATAATTTGGTATCAGTTGAGACCGGATTTGTAACCTAGTATATGATCTATTCTGGAGACAGTTCCATATGCACTTGAGAAGAATGTGTATTCAGTTGCATTAGGATGAAATGTTCTGTATATGTCTGTGAAATCTATTTTTTCCAGTGTATCATTTAAGGCCCTTGTTTGTTCAGTGATGTTCTGCTTAGAAGATCTGTTATTTGCTGAGGTGCCATGATGAAGTCTCCTATGATTAGTATTAGTATAATACTATTCTCCTATGGATAGTATTATTATTTAAGTATCTCTTTACTTTGGTTATTAATTTATTGATATACTTGGCTTCTCACACATTAGAGGCATAAATATTCATGCTTATTAGGTCTTCTTGTTGGATAGACCCTTTAAGTATGATATAGTTACCTCTTTATCTCTCATTATTGTCTTTGGTATAAACTCTAATTTATTTGATATGAGGATTGCTACTCCAGTTTCCTTTGAGGAACATTTGAATGGTAAGTTGTTCTTCACTCCTTTGTTTTCAGGCTACAGGTGTCCTTGGGTCTAAAGTGAGTCTCTTATAGATAGCATATGATGGATCTTGCTTTTTTACTCGCTTTGATACTCTGCATCTTCTGATGGGATCATTTAACCCATTCCCATTCAGAGTAACTATTGAAAGATATGAATTTAGTGTCATTATATTATCTATACAGTCCCCATTTTGTGGATTGTTTCTTTGGGCTCCCTCTATCTGTTACAGGGTCCCCCTTAATAGTTCTTGCAGAGCTGGTTTGGTGGTCACATATTCTTTAAGTTTCTGTCTATCCTGGAAGCTCTTTATCTCTCCTTCTATTCTGAATGACAGCCTTGCTGGATAAAGTATTCTTGGCTGTATGTTTTTCTCTTTTAGTACCCTTTATGTATCATGCCAGCCCTTTCTGGCCTGCCAGATCTCTGTGGATAGGTCTGCTGTTAATCTGATATTTCTTCCAATATAAGTTAAAAATCTCTTGTCTTGATCTGCTTTTGAAATTTTCTCTTTCTCTTTGAAATTTACAAATTTCACTATTAAATGTTGAGGTGTTGAATGGTTTTTTATTGATTTTGGGGGGCGTTCTCTCTATCTCTTGGTTCTGAATGCCTGTTTCCTTCCCCAGGTTAGGAATGTTCACAGGTATGATTTGTTCAAATATACTTTATGGTCCTCTCTCTATCTCTTCTGGAATCCCAATAAGATGAATATTATTCCCTCTCAAACTATCATTTATTTTCCTAAGCCTTTCCTTGCAGGTTCTTAATTGTTTTTCTCTTTTTTTTTCCTCAGCTTCCTTCCTTTCCATCAACTTGTCTTCTATGTCACTCACTCTCTCTTCCACCTCATTAACCCTAGAAGTTAGATCATGCAGTTTGGACTGCATGTTGTTAAAGTATTTCTAATTTTGGTCCGATTATATTTCAATTCTGCAGTAAGAGAATCGCTAGAGTCTGCTATGCTTTTTTTCAGAGCCAGTAGTAATTTTATAATTGTACTTCTGAATTTTAACTCTGACTTTGTGTTTAAATCCACATTCATCAAGTCTGTAGCAGAGTATTACTTCCCCTTCTTTCTTTTGTGGTGAATTTTCCCTTCTAGTCATCTTGTCCAGTGTAGCGTGGCTGTATGAGCAAGCAGCATCAAAAATATCAACCATTACCTATGTAAAATACACCCTGGGTGATTCCGACGAGGTCAGAGACCAGAAAATAAAAAAAAAAATAAGAGAACGAAATAAAAGGACCTCTAAAGTGAAAAACAAATTTAAAAATAGTAAGAATAAAAAAAACAAAAGAATAAAAAAATAATGAATAAAAGAAGAAAAAAGGTGGTTGTGAAGAAGTGATGGTGTAGAGAGAATATAGTCTCACAGAGGGGACCTAGAAGATGATCTTCTTGGTTTGAATGTATTTTGTTCTGTATGTTAGAACATGTTCAATCTCAAATTTATATAAACCACCAAAACTTATATAGAGATCAAACATCGACCACAAAAACAAAAACAAGATAAAAGAGGGGGGATGAATAGGAAGGAAGAGAGAAGATAGTCTCACAGAATGTAAAAGCATGGTGTTCCACTTGGTTCTTGGTGAATTTTGCTCTGGGTGTTAGAAGGTACTAATTTCCACCATTAGAAAACAAAACAAGACAGAAAAAAACCCAAAAACCCATAACTCATATATCTCTGAAAATTAAATTGAATACATTAAAAGGAATCCAAAAATGAAGAATATATCTAAGACATGTAATTGTAAAATATGAAAGTCAAAAGGGAAAAGCTTAAAAACAAAAGTTGGTAAAATAATGTAGTTAAGGCAGGAAAACAGAAAAAGTATTGGAAATTTTTAACCTGAAAAATAAATGAATCTTAAGGAAAAAACCCTCTAGTTCTATATACTATTTTCCCTCAGTCTTGGAAATTTCCAGTGCTGCTTGTTCAGTAAAATTACTCTTCCCTTGTTCTTCCATCTGATCTTCTGGGGGAGGGGCCTGCTGTGTTGATTCTCAGATGTCTGTCCCTGGGTAGAGATTCCTCACCCCTAGGTGTGTGGCATCTTTGAATGTGAGCTGTTTATCCTGTGAGGCCTTTGTTCCCCTGAGGCCATGCCTCTCCCGGGTGAAAGTTAAAAAGAAAAATTTAAAAATGACAGTGGCCAGGTCTCCAGCTCTGGAGACAAGATGTCCCTGTGAGTACTGAACCGCAGTCTCCCAGTGCACACTGACCTAGATGCCTCGGGGGAAGGTATGTGGGCACCTATCTGCTCAAATTGAATAGCACCTAGCAGTAGGAGAGTTCTCATTGTCCTTTGCCCTCCTAGGGTCAGCCTCTCCCTAAGGGAATGGAGGATAGCAGGCTTTGTCCACTTCAGTGCCCTGGATTGAGGGCCCTGTGCTGCTGGATCTGTACTCCTGAGGACCACCTCTCCCAAAGAGAACTGAGGATAGTGCCTGTCTCTTTTGCCAGGCTCTAGGGTAAAAAGAGCTCTAGTGCCAGCCCATGTAACTGGCAGGCTTCTTCCAAATGCCTGGAGCATTGCAGTTTTCCAGCACTTTACCCTGATCCAACCTCAGTTTGTGGTGAACTTTCTCGTGGGGGCCACTATTCTTACTGTGTCTCTGGGAATACTGAGGCTTCACTGGCCCTCCTGTCATTCTTCCCTATTTCCCCACTGAGAACTTTTCAGTCGGGGAAGACTCTTTCAGGTGCAGATTTTTAAAGTTTCCACTTGCCCAGAGCTCGGCTTTCATGCCCCAGCTTTCTGTGGATTTCTGCAGCTCCACTTTCAGCCTGGTTTGTCCCAGCTTGCCGCAGCTACCTTCCTCTGTCTTTTCTCTTCTCTGCATTCTTACCTTGACAGAAGCAACCACTTTTCTCTCTGTTGCATTTCAGCTGTTCTCTATTTACATCTCAGGTTGAATTCATAGGTGTTCAGGATGTTTTGAAAGTTTTCTAGGTAAGTTTGTGGGACCAGATGAATTGAGGACCCCTACTCTTCCACCATCTTGCCTCTTCTTCCCTTCTTCCCAGTTTTCGGTTGGATAATTTGTTTTTGATTGTTGAATTTTATAAGTTCTTTTTTTGTTTATTTTTTTATTGGAGTTCCATTTGCCAACATATTTATAAGTTCTTTATATTATTTTGGATGCTCACCTTTATCACATATGTCATTAGCAAATATCTTCTCCAATTCCATGGTTGCCCTTTCTGTTGATTGTTTCCTTCAGTGTGCATTAGCTTTTTATTTTGTTGTAGTCCCAATAGTTTGTTTTTTCTTTTGTTTCCCTTGCATCAGCAGACATATCTAGAAAAAAGTAACTATGGCTAATGTAAAAAAAAAATCATACTTCTGTTCTCTTCTAGGATTTTTATGGTTTTGGGCCTCACACTTAGATCTTCAATCTATTTTGAGGGTTTTTTTTGCATATGGTGTAATAAAATGATCCAATTTCATTCTTTTCCATGTTGCTGTTCAGCTTTTTCCAACAGTTGGAGATATCATCTTTTTCACATTGGATATTCTTCCTTGTTTTGTTGAAATTTAATTGACCATATAATTATGGGTTCATTTCTGGGATTTCTTTCTGTTTCATTCACCTGTGTGTCTATTTTTGTGTCTGTTCCATATTCTTTTGATTACTAGAGCTTTGAAATATAACTTGTAGTCTAGAGTTGTGATACCTCCAGCTTTGTTTTTCTTTTTCTGAATTGCTTTGGCTATTCAAGGTCCTTTGTAGTTCTATGCAAATTTTAGGATTATTTGTCCTAATTCTGTGAAAAATGTTCATACTATTTTGATAGGGATTTCAGTAAATGTGTAGATTACTTTGGGAATTATACTCATTTTTATATTCTTTATGTAAATTCTAGTTATTTAACATTCAGTGTAATATTACATTCAGGTACTCATCACAACAAATGCACCACCTAATCCTCCTCACTTATATAACCCATACCCTGACTAAACCACCCCTGTGGTAATCACCAGTTTGTTCTCTACAGTTAAGTCTGTTTCTTGGCTTGACTCTCTCCTTTTTTTTACCCCTTTATTCATTTGTTTTGTTCCTTAAATTACTCATATGAGTGAAATCATATGGTATTTGTTTCTCTCATTGAGTTAATTAATTTGCATTAATATAATGAATATCTCTAGCTCCATCCATGTCCTTGAGAATGGCAAGATTTCATTCTTTTTATGACTGAATTGATTCCAGTGTGTGTGTGTGTGTGTGTGTGTGTGTGACATCTTCCTTATCCATTCGTCTGTTGATGAACATTTGGCCTATTTCCATATTTTTTTCTATTGTAAATAATACTGTTATCAACTTTGGGGTGCATGTATACCTGTGAATTATTATTTTTGTATTGTATTGCTGGGTCATATTACTTCAATTTTTAACTTTTTTAGGAATCCCCATACTGTTATCCAGAGTGGCTGCACCGTTGTCATTCCCACCAACAGTGCATGCAGGTTCTGCTTTCTCCACATCCTTGCCAACATCTACTGTTTCTTGTGTTAATTTTAGCCATTCTGACAATTGTGAGGTGACGTCTCATTATAGTTTTGACTTGTATTTCTCTGATGATCAGTGTTGTTGAGTGTCCTTTTTTGTGTCTGTTGATCTTCTTTATGACTTTTTTTGGAAAAGTTTCTATTCATTTTTCCTGCCCATTTTTAAACTAGATTATTAATTTTTTGTATTGAACTTTTTAAGATCTTTATATATTTTGGATACTAACCTTTTATCAAATATGTCATTTGCAAATATCTTCTCCCTTCCATAGGTTGCCTTTTAGATTTGATTATTATTTCCTTCACTGTGAAGAAGGTTTTTTAATTTTTCAAAATTTTGATGAAGCTTCAGTAGTGATTTTTGCTTTTGTTTCCCTTGCTTCAGAAGATATATCTAGAATGAAAGTTGTTATGGCTGATGTCAAAGAAGTTACTGCTTGTGTTCTCCTCAAGGATTTTGATGGTTTCTTGTCTCATATAGGTCTTTGATCCATTTTGAATTTGTTTCTGCGTTTGGTGTAGGAAAACAGTCTAGTTTCATTATTTTGCATGTTTTTCTCCAGTTTTCCCAAAATCTTTTGTTGACAAGACTGTTTTTCTCCCCATTGGATATTATTTCCTGCTTTGTTGAAGATTAATTGACAATAGTTGTGGGTTCATTTCTGGGTTATCTTGTTTTGTTCCATTGATCTATGTGTCTGTTTTTCTGCCAGTACCGTATTTTCTTGATTACTGCAGCTTTGTAATATAACTTGAAGTCCTGAATTGTGATGGCTGTAGCATTGCTTTTCTTTTTCAAGGTTATGTTGGCTATTCAGGTTGTTTGTGGTTCCATACAAATTTTAGGATTCTTTGTTCTAGCTCTGTAAAAAAAGTCATTATTATTTTGATAAGGATTGCATTGAATGTATAGATTGCTTTGGGTAGTATAGATATTTAACAATATCTGTTCTTCCAATCCATGAGCATGGAATGTCTCTCCATTTCTGAGTGTTGTCTTCAATTTCTTTCATCAGTGTTTTTTACTTTTCAGAGTATAGGTCTTTCACTCTTTTGGTTAGGTCTATTTCTAGGTATCTTATTGTTTTAGGTGTAATTTTAATTGGAATTTTTAAATTCATTTTTCTTTCTGCTGCTTCATTATTAGTGTATAGAAATGCAACAGATTCTGTACATTGATTTTATATGCTTGGACTTTACTGAATTCATTTACCAGTTCTAGAAGTTTTTCGATGGAGTCTTTCAGGTTTTCTATATAAAGTATCATGTCATTTCAAGTACTGTAATTTTGACTTCTTCCTTGTTCATTTGGAAGCCTTTTGTTTCTTTTTATTGTCTGATCGATGGCTAGGACTTCCAATATTATTTTGTATGAATGTGATTAGACTAAACATCCTTATCTTGTTCCTGACCTTAGGGGAAAAGTTCTGTTTTTCCCCAAGAAGGATGTTGTTATCTGTAGTTTTTTCACGGATGGTCTTTATCATATTGAGGTATTTTCCCTCTAAGCCTACTCTGATGAGGGTTTTTTTTTTTAATATGAATGGATGTTGTACTTTGTTGTATGCTTTTTCTGCATCTATTTAAATGAGTGTATTTTTTAATCTTTTCTCTTATCGATGTAATGTATCATGTTTATTTCCTAATATTGAACCAGGCTCACAACCCAGGTATAACCCCCACTTGATTGTGGTGAATGACTTTATGAATGTATTGTTGAATTAAGTTTGCTAGTATTTTGTTAAGTATTTTTGCATCTGTGTTCATCAGTGATATTTACAAGTAGATCTCTGTTTTACTGATGTCCTTATCTGGTTTTGGTTTCAGGGAAATATTGGCCTCATAAAATGAACTTGGAAGTTTTCCTTCCTTTTCTAGTTTTTTAAATAGTTTGAGAAGAATAGATATTCCATATTTTCATATTTCATTTCTTTAAATGTTGTATATAACTTACCTGAAAAGCCATCTGATCCTGGACTTTGATTTGTTGGGAGATTTTTTAATTACTGATTCTTTTTCTTTGTTGGTTATTGGTCTGTTTGAGTTTTATATTTCTTCCTTCTTCAGTTTTAGGGGTTGATATGTTTCTAGGTATTTATCCATTTCTTCCAGGTTTTCTACTTTGTTGGCATGTAATTTTTCATAATATTCTCTTATAATTGTATTTCTGTTGTTTTGGTTGTTATTTTTCCTCTCATTTGTGATTTTATTGGTTCTATTTCTTTTCTTTCTGATATGTCTGGTTAGGGGTTTATCAATTCTATTAATTTTTTCAAAGAATCAGTTCCTGATTTCATTGATCTGGTTTTTTTTTGCTTTGTTTTTGCTGTTTTTAATTTTTGTTATTTGTCTTGTTTTTCAATTTCTATATCATGCTTTAATATTTATTATTTATTTTCTTCTCCTGCCTTTGGGATTCATTTTTTCCCCGAGCTCCTTTATGTGTCTGGTTAGGTTGTTTATTTGAGATATTTCTGGATTCTTGAGGTAGGCCTGTTTTGCAACTACTTCCCTTTGAAGTCTGCTTTTGCTGCATCCTAAGGGTTTTGGACCATCATGTTTAATTTTCATTTGTTTCCATATATATTTTATTAATTTCCTCCTTGATTTACTGGTTGACTCATTCATTCTTTAGTATTATATTATTTAACCTCCATTTATTTGTTGTCTTTCCACATTTTATCTTATGGTTGACTTCCAGTTTCATAGTGTTATGTTCAGAAAATATGCATAATGTGATCTCAATCTTTTTTTACTTGTTGACAGGACTCTTTTGTGATCTAGTATGTGCTCCATTCTGGAGAATATCCCATGTGCACTTGAAAAGAATTTATGTTCTGCTGCTTTAGGATGGAATGTCTGAATATGTCTGTTAAATCTACCTGGTCCAGTGTGTCATTCAAAGTCATCGTTGATTTTCTTTGATAATCTATGCATTGATAAATGTGGGGTGTCAACATTCCCTACTGTTACTGTATTATTCTCAATGAGTTCCGTCATCTTTGTTAGTTGTTGTTTTTGGTTTTCCCATTTGGGGAGTATAATTATTTACAATTATTAGATCTTTTTGTTGGATATACCCTTTTTTATATTATGCCCTTCTTCATCTCTTGTTATCATATTTGTTTTTTAATCTAGCTTGTTTGATATAAGTATCACTACCCTAGCTTTTTTTTTTTTTAACTTACATTTGCAGTATAGATGTTTCTCCATTGCCTCATTTTTAGTCTGTAGCTGTCTTTAGGACTAAAATGAATCTGTTGTAAGCAGCATATAAAGTGGACTTCTTTTTAACCATTCTGACATCCTATGCCTTTTGATTGAATAATTTAGTCTACATTCGGAGACTTTACATTCAGAGTAATTATTGACAGATATGTATTTAGTGTCATCTTATCACTTGTTTTATGGTTTTTGGAGATATTCTGTTCCTTCATAGTCTTTGTCACTTTTGGTCTTTCCCTCTCATTCAAAGTGTCCCCTTTAATTTCTCTTGCAGGCTGGTTTAGTGGTCATGAACACCTTTAGATTTTATCTGACTCTTTGTTTTTCCTTGTATTCTGAATGATATCCTTGGGAGACTTCAGATTTTTCCCATTCAACTTGATGGATATATCATGCCCCTTCCTTCTTGGTTGGAAAGTTTCTGTTTAGAAATCTCCAGGTAGGGATCCCTGGGTGGCGCAGCGGTTTGGCGCCTGCTTTTGGCCCAGGGCGTGATCCTGGAGACTCGGGATCGAATCCCACGTCGGGCTCCCGGTGCTTGGAGCCTGCTTCTCCCTCTGCCTGTGTCTCTGCCTCTCTCTCTCTCTCCGTGTGACTATCATGAATAAATAAAAAAAATTTTAAAAAAAAAAAGAAATCTCCAGGTAGCTTTATGGGTCTTACCTTGTTAATTCGGGGCATTTTTGTCTTGCTGCTTTTATGATTTTTTATTCATCACTCTCTTTTGCACATTTAATTGCAATATGTCTTAGTGTTGGCCTGCTTTTGTTAATTCTAATGGGAGTTATCTTTGCTTCTTGGATTTGAATGTATGTTTCCTTCCCCAGATTAGGAAAGTTTTCAGTTATTATTTCTACAAAAGAAACTTCTATCCCCTTTTCTCTCTCTTCTTTTGGAACCCCTGTGATCTGGATGTTATTGGATTTGATAGAGTTATTGTATTCACTAAGTCAATTCTCATGATCCATAATTCCTTTTTCTCTCTTTTGTTCAGCTTTATTATTTTCCATTATTCTATCTTCTATATCAGTTATCCCTTCTTCTGCTTCTTCCATCCTTGTGGTCTTTGCAACCAGTTGGTTTCAAATCTCATTTATTGCATTTTTCATTTCTATTTTTTTTACTCTTTTATCTCTGCAGCAAGGATTTCTCTGATATCTTCTATGATTTTCTCAACTCAGCAAATATCCCTATTATTGTTGCTTTAAATTCTCCATCAGATATATTACTTGTATCTATTTCAATTAGATATCTGGCTGTGGCCATTACTTTTTTCATTTCATTTCTTTCTTTTCTTTTTTTATGGATGAATTCCTCCATCTTGGCATTTTGTCTAAGTCTCTGTCTTCTTCTTTGTGCTAGAAAAGCCTGTTAAGTTATCTGCTCCTCAGAGTAATGGCTTTATGAGGAATACTTTGTGTAGTGTCCAGGGCCTGGTCCTTCAAGGAGTGTCTCTGGTGTGTGCTTCATGCACTCTGCTGCTGTATTTTGACAATATTCTGGGTAGTTGTCTGAAGAGGCTTTCTTTGCCTACAGTGGGCATTGTTTGGACCTTGGCCAGAATGTGGTGAGTTTTAACCAGATGTACTCTGTTCCACTTTTTAAATGAGACCTGATGCTACTTCCACTGGAACTGAAGCCTTGTAGAACTCGCTGGTTGGGAGACCTGTGTGTCTGGGTGTTTCTATTGGTCTTCTGGGGAAGACGCCCACAGCATGGGTCTTTAGGCCCACTCGCTCAAGGAAAAAGCAGTACCAGCAGAACAACAGCATCAATGAACTCCTTTGTCCCTGCAGAAAAATCCAATCCTTAGTACTCCAAGGGAAACACTCCCAGAAGACAGAGTAATTTCCCCTATGCATTCCAGGTGTTTTTCAGATCACTGTTTTCATGCTGTTGGTCTTCAGATTGCTTTCATGCCTAAAGCAGCACAGTGCTCTTTGGGCTCTACCCTATCTAAGCCTGCTGACTTTTAAAACTCCAAACATTAGGGAAGTGCTGTGGGCCTGGATTGGTCTTCTGGGGGAGGGTCTCGGCATGCTGGGACTGATGCAAGTTTGATCAAGATGGGCAATTGCAACAAAGCACAAGGTTCTGGAATTGAAGTAAAGAGGCTAAGCAGCCAGTGTCCAGGTTATCCACACACAGTAAGTATCTCTGTGCCTATGCTGAGAGATAACAAAGGAAAATGGCACTTGCTGGCTCTTTTGTCCCTGGAGCAGTGTCTCTATGAACACCACCTCTCAGAGATGCACTCCAAGAGGAGTGAAAAATCTTTCCCCCATGCACCTTCAACAATCCTCAGATCACACCATCTGCTCCAGAATTGTTTGCCAGCCTCCTCTCCAAGAGTAATGCATCCCCCCTGTGAATTCTATCCCAGACAAGGCCACTAACCTTTAAAACTTCAGTCTTTGAGCCCCACAGGCTACAAAACTCATGAAATTCAATCTTTCTTATTTACCCAGCAATGTCCTTGGGAAAGTGTTCTCCTTGTGTGCTCTTTTCTCTCTCATCTTTCTCTGGGACCAGAGCTCCAACCCCTCATCATCTCTCAGGTTCCATTTCTCCTCCAAACGATGACTTCAAACTTCCTACCTTCCTCAATGTGGCTTCTTCTCTTCTCTCTACTTGTGCAGTTTCTTCTGTCAGTTCTCAGATCAATTTCTTCAGTATTCAGAATGATTTCATAGAAAGATAACTGTGTTCAAGGGATGAGACAAGCCTAGGGTCCGCCTACTCTGCCACCATGTTCAAGTTACAAGTCCTTGGGATGCCTGGGTGGCTCAGCAGTTGAACATCTGACTTAGGCTCAGGGCATGATCTTGGGATCTGGAATCCAGTCCCGCCTCAGGCTCCCTGTGAGGAACCTGCTTCTCCCTTTACCTATGTCCTTGCCTTTCTCCCTCTGTGTCTGTCGTGAATAAATGAATAAAACTTAAAAAAGAAAAAGTTACAAATCCTTTATTGATTTTTTTTAATCTTCAAATAACTTTGCACCTCAGGAATAAATTTCATATGATCATCATGTAGATTTTTAAAGTGTGTTTTTGACATTTACTTTGCTCTTGTTTTGATCAGAATATCTCCATCTACATTCATCAGTAATGTTGGACTATAATTTTATTTTCTGTGGTTTTCATCTCTTACTTTGCTATCAGAATAAAGTTGAATTCATAAAATGATTTAAATTTCACTTCCTCTGCAATTTTTTTAAGAGATTGAGAAAATTGGGCATTAACTATACTTCAAGTTTTTGGTAAAATTAACCAGTGAAGAGGTGAGCACTTGATGGGATGAGCACTGCGTGTTATTCTATATGTTGGCAAATTGAACACCAATAAAAAATATATTTATAAAAAAAAATTAACCAGTGAAACTATCTGTTGGTGGGATTTTTTTTCCTGCTGGGCAGATATTTGTTACTGATTTAATCATTTTAGTACTGATTCGCCTGCTTATGTTTTTCTGTTTCTTCATGATTCTGTTTGGTAGGGTGTGTGTCACTAGGAATGTACAAATTTCTTCTAGGATGTCCAATTACTGGTCTGTTATTGTTCATGCTTTTCCCTTGTGATTCTTTGGGTTTTTTTTTCTTGAGTTCAAATACTGCCATTGTCTCTTTATTTGTTATGTTACTTTGGGTTCTTGTTTTTTTAATTTTTCTTTATCAGAGTTAAATTTGCCAACCTAGAGAATAACACGGAGGGCTCATACTGCCAAGTGCCCCCCTCAATGCCAATCACCCAGTCACCCCAACCCCGCACCCACTTCCCCTTCCACAACCTCTTGTTCATTTAAAAGAGTTAGGTGTCTTTCATGTTTTGTCACCCTCACTGATATTTTCACTCATTTTCTCTCCTTTCCCTTTATTCCCTTTCACTAATTTTTATATTCCCCGAATGAATGAGATGATATAATGTTTGTCCTTTTCCGACTGAGTTATTTCACTCAGCATAATACTCTCTAGGACCCTCCACATTGAAGCAAATAGGGGGTATGTGTCATTTCTAATTTCCATTAGTAATATTCCATTGTATATATATACACCACATCTTCTTTATCCATTCATCTTTCGATGGACACTTGGGCTCCTTCCACAGTTTGGCTATTGTGGACATTGCTGCTAGAAACATTGGGGTGCAGGTGTCCCGGCATTTCACTGCATCTGTATCTTTGGGGAAAATCCCCAGCAGTGCAATTGCTGGATCGTAGGGCAGATCTTTGAGGACCTCCACACAGTTTTCTAGAGTGGCTGTAACAGTTCACATTCCCACCAACAGTGCAAGAGGGTTCCTCTTTCTCCACATCCTATCCAATGTTCGTTGTTTCTTGTCTTGTGAATTTTCGCCAATCTCACTGGTGTGAGGTGATATCTCATTGTGGTTTTGATCTGTATTTCCCTGATGGCAAGTGATGCAGAGCATTTTCTGATGTGCTTGTTGGCCATGTCTATGTCTTCCTCTGTGAAATTTCTATTCATGTCTTTTGCCCATTTCATGATTGGATTATTTGTTTCTTTGCTGTTGAGTTTAATAAGTTCTTTTGAGATCTTGGATACAAGCCCTTTTTCTGGTAGGTCATTTACAAATATCTTCTCGCATTCTGCAGGGTTTCTTTAGGTTTTGTTGACTGTTTCTATTGCTGTGCAAAAGCTTTTTATCTTGATGAGGTCCCAATAGTTCATTTTTGCTTTTGTTTCTCTTGCCTTCATGAATGTATCTTGCAAGAAGTTACTGTGGCCAAATTCAAAAAGGGTGTTGCCTGTGTTCTCCTCTAGGATTTTGATGGAATCTTGTCTCATATTTAGATCTTTCATCCATTTTGAATTTATCTTTGTGTATGGTGTAAGAGAATGGTCTAGTTTCATTCTTCTGCATGTGGATGTCGAATTTTCCAAGCACCATTTATTGAAGAGACTGTATTTTTTTCCAGGGATAGTCTTTTTTCCTTTGACAAATATTAATTGACCATAAAGTTGAGGGTCCACTTCTGGATTCTCTATTTTGTTCCATTTATCTATGTGTCTGTTTTTGTGCCAATACTACACTGTCTTCATGACCACAGCTTTGTAGTACACCCTGAAATCTGGCATTGTGATGCCCCCAGCTATGGTTTTCTTTTTTAATATTCCCCTGGCTATTCAAGGTCTTTTCTGATTCCACACAAATCTTAAGATGATTTGTACCAACTCTCCGAGGAAAGTCCATGGTATTTTGTTAGGGATTGCATTAAATGTGTAAATTGTGGTAGATAACATTGACATTTTCACAATATTAATTCTTCCAATCCATGAGCATGGAATATTTTTCCATCTCTTTGTGTCTATCTTGATCTCTTTCAGAAGTGCTCTGTAGTTTTAAGGGTATAGATTCTTTACCTCTTCGGTTAGGTTTATTCCTAGGTATCTTATGCTTTTTGGTGCAATTGTCAATGGGATTGACTCCTTCATTTCTCATTCTTCAGTCTCATTGTGAGTGTATAGAAATGCCACTGATTTCTGGGCATTGCTTTTGTATCCTGCTAAACTGATGAACTGCTGAATGAGTTCTAAGAATCCTGGGGTGGAGTCCTTTGGGTTTTCTATGTACTGTATCATGTCATCTGGGAAGAGGGAGAGGTTGACTTCTTTGCCAATTTGAATTCCTTTTATTTCTTTTTGTTTCCTGATTGCTGAGGCTAGGACTTCTAGTACTATCTTGAAGAGCAGTGGTGAGAGTGGACATCATCCACGTCTTGTTCCTGGTCTTAGGGGAAAGGCCCCCAGTGTTTCCCCATTGAGAATGATATTTGCTGTGGGCTTTACATAGATGGCGTTTTAGATGCCGAGGAATGTTCTTTCTATCCCTACACTCTGAAGAGCTTTGATCAGGAATGGATGCTGTATTTTGTCAAATGCTTTCTCTGCATTTATTGAGAGGATCACACGGTTCTTGTTTCTTCACTTGCTGATATGATCAATCACATTGATTGCTTTGCAAGTTTTGAACCAGCCTTGCATCCCAGGGATGAATCCCACTTGGTCATGGTGAATAATCTTCTTAATGTATTGTTGGATCCTATTGGCTAGTATCTTGTTTGAGAAATTTTTCATCCATGTTCATCAGGGATATTGGTCTATACTTCTCCTTTTTGGTGGGGTCTTTGACTGGTTTTGGAATGAAGGTGATGCTGGCCTCATAGAACGAGTTTGTAAGATCTCTTTCTATGTTTCCAAACAGCTTTAGTAGAATAGGTATGGTATCTTCTTTAAACATTTGATAGAATTCCCATGAGAAGCCATTTGGCCCCGGACTTCTGTGTCTCGGAAGGTTTTTGATGACTGCTTCAGTTTCCTCCCTAATTATTGGCCTGTTCTGATCCAGTTTTGGTATTTTCTGGTTTTCCAGAAATGCATCCATTTTTTGTAGATTGGCTAATTTATTGGCATATAACTGCTCATAATAAGTTTTTAAGATAGTTTGTATTTTCCTTGGCATTTTTGGTGATCTCTCCTTTCTTATTCATGATTTTATTAATTTGAGTCTTTTCTCTATTCTTTTTAATAAGGCTGGCTAATGGTTTATCTATCTTATTAATTCTTTCAAAGAACCAACTCCTGGTTTGTTAATCTGTTCCACAGTTCTTCTGGTCTCTATTTCATTGAGTTCTGCTCAAATCCTTATTAACTCTCTTCTTCTGCTGGGTGTAGGATCTATTTGCTGTTTTTTCTCCAGGTCCATTAGGGGCAAGGTTAGCTTTTGTATTTGAGTTCTTTCCAGTTTTTGGATGGATGCTTGTATTGTGATGTATTTCTCCCTCAGAGCTCCTTTTGCTGTATCCCAAAGATTTTGAATGGTTGTATCTTCATTCTCATTAGTTTCCATGAATCTTTTAAATTCTTCCCTAATTTCCTGGTTTACCCTTTCATCTTTGAGCAGGATGGTCCTTAACATCCCCATGTTTGTAATCCTTCCAAACTTCTTCTTGTGATTGAGTTCTAATTTCAAAGCAGTATGTTCTCAATATATGCAGGTGACAAGCCCATCTTTTGGTATCATTTACGACCTGATTTGTGACCCACTCTGTGGTCTATTCTGGAGAAAGTTCCATGTGCACTTGAGAAGAATGTGTATTCAGTTGCGTTTGCATGTAAAGTTGTGCAAATATCTGTGATACATCTGGTTCAGTGTATCATTTAAAGCTATTGCTTCTTTGGAGATGTTGTGCTTAGAAAACCTGTCGATTGTAGAAAGCGCTACATTGAAGTCACCAAGTATAAGTGTATTATTATCTAAGTATGTCTTAACTCTGGTTATTAATTGATTGATATACTTGGCAGTTCCCACATTCAGGGCATAAATCTTGATGTTTGTTAGGACCTCTTGTTAGATAGATCCTTTAAGTATGATATAGTGTCCCTCTTCATCTCTTACTACAGTTTTTTAATAAATTTTAACTTATCTGATATAAGGATGGCTACCCCTGCTTTCTTTTAAGGACCATTTGAATGGTAAATGGTTCTTCAACTTTTTATTTTCAGGCTGTAGGTGTCCTTATGTCTAAAATGAGTCTCTTGTAGTCAAAATAGATGGGTCTTGCTCTTCTATCTAGTCTGAAACCCTGTGTTTTATGATGGGGTCATTAAGCCCATTGACGTTCAGAGTTACTATTGAAAGATATGAATTTAGTATCATCATGATACCTATTCAGTCCCTGGTTTTGTGGATTGTTTCCTTGGAATTCCTCTTTCTTTTAGAGTCCCCCTTAAATTTTCTTGCAGAGCTGGTTTGGTGGTCACATATTCTTTCAGTTTCTGCCTATCTTGGAAGCTCTTTATCTTTCCTTCTATTCTGAATGAGAGCCTACTGGATAAAGTATTCCTGGCTGCATGATCTTCTCATTTAGGACCCTGAATCTATCCTGCCAGCCCTTTCTGGCCTGCCAGGTCTCTGTAGAGTGGTCTGCTGTTATCCTAATACTTCTCCCCATAAAAGTTAGGAATTTCTTGTCTCTTGCTGCATTAAGAATCTTCTCTTTATCTTTAGAATTTGCAAGTTTCAGTATTAAACGTCAAGGTGTTGAGCAGTTTTTATTGATGTTGGGGGGGATCTCTCTATCTTCTGGATCTGAATGCCTGTTTTCCTCCCCAGTTAGGGAAGTTCTCAGCTATGGTTTGTTCAAATACACATTCTGGATCTCTGTCCCTTTTGGCACACTTGGGAATGCCATTTAAATGTAGATTTTTCCTTCTGAGGCTGTCCTTTATTTCCCTTAACCTATCCTCATGATCTTTTAATTGTTTTTCTATTTTTTCCCTCAGTTTCCTACCTTGCCATTAACTTGTCCTCTATGTCACTTACTCCTTCTTCTACCTCATTAACCCTCGTCTTTAGGACCTCCAGTTTGGATTGGATCTTATTTAATTGATTTTTAATTTCAGCATGATTAGATCTAAATTCTGCAGTTATGAAGTCTCTTGAATCCTTTATGCTTTTTTCTAGAGCCACCAGTCGCTTTATAATTGTGTTTCTGAATTGGCTTTCTGACATTGAATTGTAATCCAAATTTTTTAACTCTGTGAGAGAGAGGACTGTTTCTGATTCTTTCTTTTGTGGTGAGTTTTTCCTTATAGTCATTTTGCTCAGTGCAGAGTGGCCAATTACAAGTCGTACTGGAAAAGGGAGAAAAGGAGAGAGAAAAACAAAGGGGGGTGGAAGCAAACAGAAAACAAAAAACAAGGGGGAGTATCTTCTGATTTTATATACTGTAAATCCTTCGACTTCCCCTGGAACTTTCCAATGCTGCTTTATAAATAACTTGCTTTTCTCCTGTCCTTCTAGCTGGTCTTTTGGGGGACTTCCTGCTGTGTTGATTCTCAGGTGTGTGCACCTGGGAGAGCTGCCTTGCCCCCTGCCAGATGCAGGGCTCATTGGGAGCTGTTTATCCTGTGAGGCTCCTGCTCAGTCCCAGGTACAATGTAACACCAAGAAGAACAACAGTGGCGGCGGCCAGCTCTCCAGCTCTGGAGTCAGCTCCCTCAGTAAATACAGCAGCTCCTGTTCCACAGGGGCCTGGATTCCTTGCTGTCCTGTGTCCTCCCAAGACTCTGCCTGTCCTGGGGGAGCACCGGATCTTGGGCTGTGTCCCCCAGGACCTGCACTGCCATAATCGTGCTCTCGGGGGCACAGACCCCTTGGCGTAGCCACCACCTGAGAGACCACCCCAGCTACTCCCGGGTCCCATCGGGCAGGTTCTGCAGGCCATTATTGAGCTCGGCCTGCAGTGTGTGGTGCGCTCTTCCCTGGGGTGTACTTCCTCTCTTAGTGCCCGTGGGAGCCTGAGGGCATCCCTGCCCCTCCTGGCGTCCTGCCCGAGGTCTCTTGGAAGCGCCTTTCTGTCCGGGAAGTTTGGTAGAGCTCGTGCTTCTCTTGGCCTGTGCTTTCTTGTCCTGGGGTCACTCACTGCGGGGCCTAGCCCAGCTCCTGGTGGCCCCTCCTCCTTGGATGCTTTTTATTTCTTTATTTTTTTTCTGTCTTCCTACCTTGATAGAAGCACAAATTCTTCTCACTGTAGCATTCCAGCTGTTCTCTCTTTAAATCTCAGACCAAATTCGTAAGTTTTCAGGATGATTTGAAAGTTATCTAGCTAAGTTGGTGGGGACAGTTGACTGGGGACCCTACTCTTCTGCCATCTTGCCTCCTCAGTGTATTATTTTCTAAGTATGTGTTTACTTTTATTATTATTTGATTGATATACTTGGCAGCTCCCACATTAGGGGCATAAATATTAATGATTGTTATGTCCTCCTGTTAGATAGATCCATTAGGTGTGATATACTATCCCTCTTCATCTCTTACTACAGTCTTCGGAATAAACTAATGTATCTGATATGAGGATGGTTACCCGTGCTTTCTTTTGAGGACCATTTGAATGGTTAATGGTTCTCCACCCTTTCATTTTCAGGCTGGTGGTGTCCTTATGTCTAAAATGAGTCTCTTGTAGGCAGCAAATGGATTGGTCTTGCTTTTTTATCCAGTCTGAAACCCTGCGTCTTTTGATGGGATCATTTAGCCCATTCACGTTCAGAGTTACTATTGAAAGATATGAATTTAGGGTCATCATAATACTTATTCAGTCCCTGTTTTTGTGCATTATTTTTCAGTTTCCTCCTTCTTTTATATGCTCCTCCTTACTATTTCATGCAGAGCTGGTTTTGTGGTCACATAATCTTTCAGTTTCTGCCTTTCTTGGAAGCTCTTTCTCTTTCCTATTCAGAATGAGAGCCTTGTTGGATAAAGTATTGTTGGCTGCATGTTCTTGTCCTTTAGGACCCTGAATATATCCTGCCAGCCCTTTCTGGCCTGCCAGTTCTCTGTGGAGAGGTCTGCTGTTAATCTAATTGTTCTTCTGATATAAGTTAGGGGTCTTGTGTTTCTCGCTGTTTTAAGAATTTCGTCTTTATTTTTGGAATTTGCAAGTTTCACTATTAAATATCCAGCTGTTGAACCATTTTATTGCTTTTTTTTGGAGGGGGGGAACTCTCTATCTCCTGGATCTGAATGCCTGTTTCCCTCCCCAAATTAGGGAAGTTCTCAGATATAATTTGTTCAAATATTCGTTCTGGCCCTCTATCCCTCTCAGTGCTCTCTGGAGCCCCAATTATACAAGATTTTTCCTTCTGAGGCTATCATTTATTTCCCTTAACCTTTCTTCATGGTCTTTTAATTGTTTTTCTCTTTTTTCCTCAACTTTTTTCCTTGCCATCAACTTGTCTTCTATGTCACTCACTCCCTCTTTCTTCTCTACCTCATTAACCCCTGTCATTAGGACCTCCAAATTGATTGCATCTCATTTAATTGATTTTTTATTTTGGCCTGATTAGATCTAAATTCTGCAGTCATCAAGTCTGTTTATTCCTTTATGCTTTTTTCCAGAGACACCTGTGCTTTATAATTGTGTTTATGAATTGGCTTTCTGACATCAAATTATATCCCAAATTCTGTAACTCTCTGTCAGAGAGTACTGCTTCTGATTCTTTTGTGGTGAGTTCTTCTTTGTAGTCATTTTGCTCAGTGGAGAGTGGCTGTATGCTCTGGCTGAGTCAAGAATATCAACCATGACCTTTGGACATTTCACCCTAGATGATTCTGACAATGTCAGAGACCAGAAATTGAAAAGAAAGATCAGAAAAAATAAAACAAAAGGACCACTAAAGTGAAAAACAAATTGTAAAGCAATTTTATTTTATACTAATAAAAGGGCAAAAATCGCAAAGACTTAGAAAAAAAGAAAAGAGAAAAAAAGAAGATAAAGAAAGCAAAAGGAAACAGGGAAAAAAGAAAAAATAGAAGAGAAAAAGGGGGTGTTGGGACATTATGGTGGTGATGAAGTTATAGCAGAGGGAGAATGTAGTCTACCTGAGGGGTCCTAGAGACTGATCCTCTTGGTTCTGAGTATATTAAGTTCTATATGTTAGAAGATGCTCAGTTCCAAATTTATATAAACCAGAAAAAATTGTAGAGAGCCCCACCATCGACCACCAAAACATCAGATAACAGAGTTGGGCAGAAAGGGAATGCAGAGAGAATATAATCTCATAGAATGAAACAGCATGATATACCACATGGTTATGGGTGCATGCTGGTCATGTTTTAGAAGGTATTAACTTCTGCCATTGTAGAACAAAATGAAGCAGAGAAAACAACACACACACACACACACACACACACACAGACAAAAAAAACCATATCTTGTATATCTCCCAAAAATAGATTATGTTGAAGGGAATCTATAAGTGGAAAATATATTTAAGACTTGTAAATGTAGAAGAGTGAAAGTCAAAAAGGAAGAATCTTAAAAATGAAGAAGTGGTAAAATATTGCAGTTAAGGTGGATAAAGAGAAAAAAACGATATAAAAACGAGTTGCACAGAAAAAAGGGGAAAAAAGGAGGGATACCCTCTCGTTCTATATACTGTAAAGCCCTCAAATTCCCTTGGAGCTTTCCAGCCCTGTTTGGTCAAGAACTTGCTCTTCCCCTCTTCTATCTGATCTTCTGGGGGCGTGGTTCTGCTCTGCTGATTCTCAGGGGTCTGTGCCTGGGCAGTGATGCCCCACCCCGTGCTGGGAGCTGGGCTCAGTGGGAGCGGTTTACCCTGTGAGGCCTCTGTTCCCTAGTGGCCCCTCCTCTCCCAGGCACAACTTGAAACAAGGAGGAATAACAACAATGGCGGCGGCCAGATTTCCAGCTCTGGAGTCAGCTCCCCACTAGTAATTAACACAGTCTCCCACTCTGCACTGGCCTAGATGCTCCTGGGGCAGTCATGGATGTGCTGATCTACACAGCTTGCAGGGCGCTCATTGGCAAGAGAGTTCTCGTCATCCTGTGCTCTCCCAGCTTCTGCCTGTCTGGGGGGTGGGGTGCAGGATTGTGGACTGTGTCCGCTTAGAGCGCTGGGATCTGGGGTCTTGTGCTGCTGGAATCACAATCCTGGGGTGCGTGGCTCCCGAAGGCAGCAGGGCACAGACACCTCCATCCAGAGGTGGAGCCACCTAATCCACTGGCTTTTCCTAGGTGCCCTGCTGGGTGTGTGTGCCAGACCTTTACCTAGATTGAATGACGGTTTGTGGTGCACTTTTCCCCAGGTGCACTTCCTGTATTAGTGATTCTGGGAAACTGGAGGCTTCACTGTCCCTCCAGTGATTCAGCCCAATTTCCCTGCTAAGCGTTTTTCCATATGGGATGAATCCTGTGGGGATTTTTTAAAGTTCCTCCTTCTCTAGGGCTGGGCTTTCCTATCCCGGAAGCTTTTGCCACCAGGCTTTAGCCCTGCTCCGTGTGGTGCCCCTCCCCAGTTGATTATTTTTTAGTTTATATTTTCTGCCTCCCTAGCTTTCTAGAAGTGAAAACCTTTCTCTCCATCATGTTCCGGCTATTCTCTCTTTAAACGTCAGGTCGAATTCTAGGTTTTCAGGAAGGTTTGAAAATTATCTAGGTGAGTTTAGGACCCCCTACTCCTCCACCCCGCTTCTCAAGGCTGGGATTTCTAGTACTATGTTGTTTTTTTTTCTAGTACTATGTTGAATAACAGTAGTGAGAGGGGACATCCCTGTCGTGTTTTTGATCTTAGGGTAAGGGCTCTCAGTTTTTCCCCATTGAGAATGATATTTGCTGTGGGCTTTCCATAGATGGCTTTTAAGATGTTGAGGAATTTTCCCTCTATCCCTACACTCTGAAGAGTTTTGATCAGGAATCGATGCTGTATTTTGTCAAATGCTTTCTCTGCATCTATTGAGAGGATCATATGTTTCTTGTTTTATCACTTATTGATGTAATCTCTCATGTTGATTGTTTTAGGAGTGTTGAACCACGCTTGCATCATGGGGATACATTCCACTTGGTCATGGTGAATAATCCTCTTAATGTCCTGTAGGATCCTATGGTCCTTGTTGAGAATTTTTGCATCAATGTTCATCAGGGATATTGGTATATTCCTTTTTTTTGTTGGGGTCTTTGTCTGGTTTTGGGAACAAGGTAATACTGGTCTCATTAAATGAGTTTGGAAACATTCCCTCCCTTTCCATTCTTTGAAACAGCTTTAGTACATAGGTATTATTTCTTCTTTAAACGTTTGGTAGAATTCCCCTGGAAAGCCATCTGGCCCTGGAATTTTGTGTCTTAGGAGGTTTTTGACAACCACTTCAATTTCCTCCCTGGTTATTGGCCTGTTCAGGATTTTTATTTTTTCCTGTTCCAGTTTTGGTAATTTGTGAGTTTCCAGAAATGCATCCATTTCTTCTTAGATTGCCTAATTTTTTGTTCATTATACATATTTAAAATGGTTTGTATTTCCTCGGTATTGGTTGTGATGTCTCCTTTTTCTTTTGAGAATTTATTAATTTTAGCTTTTCTTTCTTTTTAATAAGGCTGGCTATGGTTTTAAATATCTTAATAATTCATTTTTTAATAATAAATTTATTTTTTATTGGTGTTAAATTTGCCAACTTACAGAATAACACCCAGTGCTCGTCCCGTCAAGTGCCCCCATTAGTGCCCGTCAGCCATTCACCCCCACACCCACGCCCTCCTACCCGTCCACCACCCCTAGTTCCCTTGCAAGAGTTAGGAGTCTTTATGTTCTGTCTCCCTTTCTGATATTTCCCACACACTTCTTCTCCCATCCCTTATATTCCCTTTCACGATTATTTATATTCCCAAAATGAATGAGAATATACACTGTTTGTCCTTCTCTGATTGACTTACTTCACTCAGCATAATACGGTCCAGTTCCATCCACGTTGAAGCAAATGGTGGGTATTTGTCATTTATAATGGCTAAGTAATATTCCACTGTATACATAAACCACATCTTCTTTATCCATTCATCTTTCATGGACATTGAGGCTCCTTACACAGTTTGGATATTGTGGACATTGCTGCTAGAAAAATCGGGGTGCAGGTGTCCCGGCGTTTCATTGCATCTGTATCTTTGGGGTAAATCCCCAACAGTGCAATTGCTGGGTCGTAGGGCAGGTCTATTTTTAACTCTTTCAGGAACGTCCACACAGTTTTCCAGAGTGGTTGCACCAGTTCACATTCCCACCAACAGTGTAAGAGGGTTCCCTTTTCTCCACGTCGTCTCCAACATTTGTGGTTTCCTGCCTTGTTAATTTTCCCCATTTTCACTGGTGTGAGGTGGTATCTCATTGTGGTTTTGATTTGTATTTCCCTGATGGCAAGTGATGCAGAGCATTTTCTCATGTGCATGTTGGCCATGTCTATGTCTTCCTCTGTGAGATTTCTCTTCATGTCTTTTGCCCATTTCAATATTGCATTGTTTGTTTCTTTGGTGTTGGGTTTAATAAGTTCTTTATAGATCTTGGAAACTAGCCCTTTATCTGATGTCATTTGCAAATATCTTCCCCCATTCTGCAGGTTGTCTTTTAGTTTTGTTGACTGTATGCTTTGCTGTGCAAAACTTCTTATCTTGATGAAGTCCCAATAGTTCACTTTTGCTTTTGTTACTTTTGCCTTCATGGATATATCTTGCAAGAAGTTACTGTGGCTGAGTTAAAAAAGGGTGTTGCCTGTGTTCTCCTCTAGGATTTTGATGGAATCTTGTCTGATTTAGATCTTTCATCCATTTTGAGTTTCTCTTTGTGTATGGTGAAAGAGAGTGATCTAGTTTCATTCTTCTGCATGTGGATGTCCAATTTTTCCAGCACCATTTATTGAAGAGACTGTCTTTCTTCCAATGGATAGTCTTTCCTCCTTTATCGAACATTAGTTGACCATAAAGTTCAGGGTCCACTTCTGGGTTCTCTGTTCTGTTCCATTGATCTATGTGTCTGTTTTTGTGCCAGTACCACAGTGTCCTGATGACCACAGCTTTGTAGTACAACCTGAAATCTGGCATTGTGATGCCCCCAGATATGGTTTTCTTTTTTAAAATTCCCCTGGCTATTCGGGATCTTTTCTGATTCCACACAAATCTTAAAATAATTTGTTCTAACTTTCTGAAGAAAGTCCATGGTATTTTGATAGGGAATGCATTAAACATGCAAATTGCCCTGAGTAACATTGACAATTCACAATGTTGATTCTTCCAATCCATGAGCATGGAATATTTTTCCATCTCTTTGTGTCTTCCTGAATTTCTTTCAGAAGTGTTCTATAGTTTTTAGGGTATAGATCCTTTACCTCTTTGGTTAGGTTTATTCCTAGTTATCTTATGCTTCTGGGTGCAGTTGTAAATGGGATTGAATTCTTAATTTCTCTTCTTCAGTCTCATTGTTAGTGTATAGAAATGCCACTGACTTCTGGGCATTGATTTTGTATCCTGCCACAATACCAAATAGCTATATGATTTCTAGCAATCTTGGGGTGGATGCTTTTGGGTTTTCTATGTAGAGTATCATGTCATTGGCAAAGAGGGAGAGTTTGACTTCTTTCTTGCCAATTTGAATGCCTTCAATGTCTTTTCATTGTCTGATTGCTGAGGCTAGGACTTCCAGTACTATGTTGAATAGCAGTGGTGAGACTGGATATCCCTGTCTTGTTCCTGATCTTAGGGAAAGGCTCCCCGCGATTCCCCACTGAGAATTATATTTGCTGTGGGCTTTTCGTAGATGGCTTTTAAGATGTTGAGGATATGTTCCCTCTATCCCTACACTCTGAAGAGTTTTGATCAGGAATGGATGCTGCATTTTGTCAAATGCTTTCTCTGCATCTAATGAGAGGATCATATGGTTCTTGGTTTTTCTCTTACTGATATGATGAATCACATTGATTGTTTTACGAGTGTTGAATCAGCCTTGTGTCCCGGGGATAAATCCTACTTGGTCATGGTGAATAATTTTCTTAATGTACTGTTGGATTCTATTGGCTAGTATCTTGTTGAGAACTTTTGCATCCATGTTCATCAGGGATATTGGTCTGAAATTCTCCTTTTTGATGGGATCTTTGTCTGGTTTTGGAATTAAGGTGATGCTGGCCTCGTAGAACGAATTTGGAAGCGCTCCATCTCTTTTTATCTTTCCAAACAGCTTTAGTAGTATAGGTATCGTCTCTTCTTTAAATGTTTGATAGAGGAATCCCTGGATGGCGCAGCAGTTTAGCGCCTGCCTTTGGCCCAGGGCGCGATCCTGGAGACCTGGGATCGAATCCCACATCGGGCTCCCGGTGCATGGAGCCTGCTTCTCTCTTTGCCTGTGTCTCTGCCTCTCTCTCTCTCTCTCTGCTACTATCATACATAAATAAATTTAAAAAATTAAAAAAAATTAAATGTTTGATAGAATTCTCCTGGGAAGCCATCTGGACTTTTGTGTCTTCGGAGGTTTTTGATGACTGCTTCAATTTCCTCCCTGGTTATTGGCCTGTTCAGGTTTTCTATTTCTTCCTGTTCCAGTTTTGGTAGTTTATGGCTTTCCAGGAATGCGCCCATTTCTTCTAGATTGACTAATTTATTGGCGTATAGCTGTTCATAATATCTTTTTAAAATCGTTTGTATTTCCTTGGTGTTGGTAGTGATCTCTCCTTTCTCATTCATGATTTTATTAATTTGAGTCTTCTCTCTCTTCTTTTTAATAAGGCTGGCTAATGGTTTATCTATCTTATTAATTCTTTCAAAGAACCAACTCCTGGTTCTGTTGATCTGTTCCACAGTTCTTCTCGTCCCTATTTTGTTGCGTTCTGCTCGAATCTTTATTAACTCTCTTCTTCTGCTGTGTGTAGGATCTATTTGCTGTTTTTTCTCTAGCTTCTTTATGTGTAAGGTTAGCTTTTGTATTTGAGTTCTTTCCAGTGTTTGAATGGATGCTTGTATTGCGATGTATTTCCCCCTTAGGACTGCTTCTGCTGCATCCCAAAGATTTTGAACGGTTGTATCTTCATTCTCATTAGTTTCCATGAATCTTTTTAATTCTTCCTTAATTTCCTGGTTGACCCTTTCATCTATTAGCAGGATGGTCCTTAACCTCCACGTGTTTGAGGTCCTTCCAAACTTCTTGTTGTGATTTAGTTCTAATTTCAAGGCATTATGGTCTGAGAATATGCAGGGGATGATCCCAATTTTTGGTATCAGTTCAGACCCGATTTGTGACCCAGTAAGTGATGTATTCTGGAGAAAGTTCCAGTGCACTTGAGAAGAATGTGTATTCAGTTGAATTTGGATGTAAAGTTCTGTAGATATCTGTGAAATCCATCTGGTCCAGTGTATCATTTAAACCTCTCGTTTCTTTGGAGATGTTGTGCTTAGAAGACCTATCGAGTATAGAAAGAGCTAGATTGAAGTCACCAAGCGTAAGTGTATTATTATCTAAGTATTTCTTCACTTTGGTTAATAATTGATTGATATATTTGGAAGCTCCCACATTCGGGGTATATATATTGAAGATTGTTAAGTCCTCTAGTTGGATAGATCCTTGAAGTATGATATAGTGTCCCTCTTCATCTCTCACTATAGTCTTCGCGGTAAATTTTAGTTTATCTGATATAAGGATGGCTACCCCTGCTTTCTTTTGAGGACCATTTGAATGGTAAATGGTTCTCCAACCTTTTATTTTCAGGCTGTAGGTGTCCTTCTGTCTAAAATGAGTCTCTTGCAGACAGCAAATAGATGGGTCCTGCTTTTTTATCCAGTCTGAAACACTGCGCCTTTTGATGGGGTCATTAAGCCCATTCACGTTCAGAGTTACTATTGAGAGATATGAGTTTAGTGTCATCATGATATCTATTCAGTCCTTGTTTTGTGGATTGTTGCACTGAACTTCTTCTTAAAGGGGAATTTTAAGAGTCCCCCTTAAAATTTCTTGCACAGCTGGTTTGGAGGTCACATATTCTTTCAGTTCCTGCCTGTCTTGGAAGCTCTTTATCTCTCCTTCCATTTTGAATGAGAGCCTTGCTGGATAAAGTATTCTTGGTTGCATGTTCTTCTCATTTAGGACCCTGAATATATCCTGCCAGCCCTTTCTGGCCTGCCAGGTCTCTGTGGAGAGGTCTGCTGTTACCCTAATACTCCTCCCCATAAAAGTCAGGGATTTCTTGTCTCTTGCTGCTCTAAGGATCTTCTCTTTATCTTTGGAATTTGCAAGCTTAACTATTAAATGTCAAGGTGTTGAACGGTTTTTATTGATTTTCGGGGGGGGGGGATCTGTCTATTTCCTGGATCTGAATGCCTGTTTCCCTTCCCAGTTTAGGAAAGTTTTCATTTATGATTTGTTCAAATACATATTCTGGCCCTCTGTCCCTTTTGGCGCCCTCGGGATCCCCAGTTAAATGTAGGTTTTTCTTCCTCAGGTTGTCGCTTATTTCCCTTCATCTATCTTCATGGTCTTTTAATTGTTTGTCTCTTTTTTCCCCTAGTTTCTCTCTTTGCCATCAACTTGTCTTCTATGTCAATCACTTGTTCTTCCACCTCGTTCACCCTCATCGTTAGGACTTCTAGTGTGGATTGCATCTCATTCAATTGATTTTAAATTTCTCTCTGATTAGATCTAAATTCTGCAGTCATGAAGTCTCTTGAGTCCTTTATGCTTTTTTCTAGAGCCACCAGTAGCTTTATCATAGTGCTTCTGAATTGGCTTTCTGACATTGAATTGTAATCCAGATTTTGTAACTCTGTGGGAGAGAGGACTGTTTCTGATTCTTTCTTTTGAGGTGAGGTTTTCCTTCTAGTCATTTTGCTCAGTGCAGAGTGGCCAAAAACAAGTTGTATTGGGAAAAGGAGAAAAAGAGAGGAGAGAAAGAAGGAAAGAAAAGAGAAAAAGAAAAAAGAAAAAGGAAGAAAAAAAGGAAAAAAGAGAAGAAAAAGAGAAAGAAAAATAAAGAAAGGTGAAAAAAAGGGTGGGGGAATCAATCAGAAATCAAAAAGAAAAAAAAAACACACGGGGAAGTATCTTCTAAGTCCCTTGACTTCCCCTGGAACTTGTCCATCTAGCTGGTCTTCTGGGGGAGGGGCCTGTGTGCTGATTTTCAGGTGTTAGCATTTGGGGGAGCTGCTCTGCCCCCTGCCTGGTGCAGGGCTCAATGGGGGTTGTTTACCCCGTGGGGCCCCAGGAGGAACAACGACAGTGGCAGCGGCAGCTCTGGAAACCTGGATTCCTTCCGCCCAGTAACTCCAGAGCTCTCAGTCTGCAGAGCCTGGATGCTCCGGGGGCTGGGCCGCTGATCTGCTCAGCTTGGGGCAGGAGCGTCCTTGCTGTCCTGGGCCCTCCTGGCCTCTGCCTGTCCCGGGAGGAGGCCGGATCCTGGGCTGTGTCCCCAGCGCCCAGGGCTCCCAGGCCTGCGCTGTTTGATTTGCGCTCCCGGGGCACAGTCCCCTTCGCGTGGAGCCTCTTCCTCTGCCGGAGCCGCCCCTGAGCTTCTCCCAGGGTGCGCAGCCCTCTCTCCGCGGAGCCGCCGCCCAAGCCCCTCTGAGCTTCTCCCGGGTTAATGCATGTGTGTGTGCTGCAGCCCTTTAGGGAGCTCGGCCCACTCTCCCCAGTGCGCAGTTGCTCTGTTACTGTCCCAGGGAGCCTGAGGGCATCCCCACCCTTCCTGGGGTCCTGATCTAACTCCCTGCAGGCGCCTTTCTGCCTGGGAAGATTGGTGAAGCTCCTGCTTCTCTGGGACGGAGCTTTCCTTTCCTGGGGACACTTGCCCCGGCCTTAGCCCGGCTCCTCGTGGGGCCCCTCCTCCTTGGATGCCTTTTGTTTCTTTCATTCTTTTTTCCCCCCGTCTTCCTACCTTGATAGAAGGACGAACTCTTCTCACTGTAGCATTCCAGCTGTTCTCTCTTTAAATCTCAGGCCGAATTCGTAGATTTTCAGGATGATTTGAAGTTTATCTAGGTATTTTGGTGGGGACAGGTGATTTGGGGACCCTACTCTTCCGCCATCTTGCCCCTCCTCCTCCTATCTTAATAATTTATTCAAAGAACCAAATCCTGGTTTTGTTGATTTGTTCTACAATTTTTCTGGTCTCCATTTCATTGACTTCTGCTCTAATCTTTGTTATCTCTCTTCTGTTTGGTTTAGACTTTATATGCTGTTCTTTCTCCAATTCCTTTAGGTGCAAGGTTAGCTTGTGTATTTGAGGTTTTTTTCCGATTATTTTGTGGGAGGCTTGTATTGCAATGTATTTCACTCTTAGAGCTGCTTTCGTATATCCCAAAGAATTTGAATGGCTGTATTTTCATTTTCATAATTCCCAGGAGTGTTTTTAATTCTTCTCTAATATACTGGTTCATCCATTCATCTTTAAAAGCATAATAGGATGCTTTTTAACCTCTGTGCTTGAGTTTCTTCCAAATTTATTTTGTAATTGAATTCTAGTTTCAAAGCATTGTGGTTTGATAATATGCAGGGACAGTCCCAATGTTTTGGCATGGGATGAAACCTGATTTTTGACCCAGTATGTGTACTATTCTGGAGAAAGTTCCATGTGCAATTGAGAAGAAAGTGTCTTCAGTTTCATTAGGATGGAATATTCTGTATATATCTGTGACATCTGTTTGGTACAGGATATAATTCAAAGCCCTTGTTTCTCTTGTGATATTTTGTTAGGCCTTCCTATTGGACAGACCCTTTAAGTATGATATAGTTTCCCTCTTCATCTATCATTACAGTCTTTGGTATAAACTCTAATTTATCTGATATGAAGATTGCTACCCCAGATTTCTTTTGAGGACCATTTGAGTGGTAAATCCACCCCATCATTTTCAGGCTGGAGATGTCCTTAGGTCTAAAATGAGTCTCTTCTAGATAGAATATAGATGAGTCTTGCTTTTTTACCCAGTCTGATACCCTGCATATTTTGATGGGATCATTTAGCTCATTCATGATCAGAGTAACTATTGAAAGATATGAATATAATGTCATTGTTTTACCTTTACAGTCCCTGTTTTTGTGGATTATTTCTTTGGGCTCCCTCTCTTTTACAGGGTCCCCTTAATAGTTCTTGCAGAGCTGGTTTGGTGGTCACATATTCTTTAAGTTTCTGTCTATCCTGGAAGCCCTTTCTCTCTCCTTCTATTCTTTTTTTTAAAAAACTTTATTTATTTATTCATGAGGGTCACAGAGACAGAGAGAGAGAGGCAGAGACACAGGCTGAGGGAGAAGCAGGCTCCACGCAGGGAGCCCGATGCGGGACTCGACCCCAGGTCCCCAGGATCACAACCTAGGCCAAAGGCGGCACCAAACCAGTGAGCCACCGGGGCCGCCCTCTCCTTCTATTCTTAATGATAGCCTTGCTGGTTATAATATTCTTGGCTGCATGTTTTTCTCTTTTAGTACCCTGTATATATGATGCCAGCACTTTCTGGCCTGCCAGGTCTCTGTGGATAGGTCTGCTGTTACTCTGATATTTCTCCCTATATAAGTGAAAAATCTCTGGTCTCAAGCTCCTTTAAGAATTTTCTGTTTATCTTTGAAATTTGCTATTTTCACTATTAAATAGCAAAGTGTTGAACTGTTTTTATTTTGGGGGGAGGCAGTTCTCTCTATCTTTTGGATCTGAATGACTGTATTCTTTCCTTATTAGGGAAGCTCTCAGGTGTGACTTCTTCAAATATACATTGTGGTCCTTTTTCACTCAGCTTCTTCTGGAATCCCAATTATATGCATATTTTTCCTTCTCAAGCTGTCATTTAGTTCCCTAAGTCTTTCCTTGGGGATTCTTAATTGTTTTTTTTTTTTCTTTTTCCCTCAGCTTCCTTCCTATGAAGTTGTCTTCTATGTCATTCACTCTCTCTTCCACCTCCTTAACCCTAGAAGTTAGAGCATCCAGTTTGGACTGCAACTTAGTTAAATTATTTGTAATTTTGGCCTGATTAGATCTCAATTATGCAGTAACAGAGTCTCTAGAGTCCTTTATGCTTTTTTTCCAGGCCCACCAGTAATTTTATATGTGTACTTCTGAATTGAGTTTCTGACATTGTATTTAAATTCATGTTCAGTAATGCTATGGCAAACATTATTGATTCCAGTGCTTTCTTTTGTGGTGAATTTTTCCTTCTAGTCATTTTGTCCAGTGAAGAGTTGCTGTATGAGTGAGCTGAGTCAAAAATATCTACCATATCCTAAGTAAAATACACCCTAGATGATTCTGAGGTCAGAGAACAGAAAATAAAAAAAAAAAACAGAACAAAATAAAGAAAAAGATCACTGACATGAAAAAATTAAATCCAAATAGTAACACTAAAAAACCAAAAACAAAGAATAGGGCAAAAATGGTCTGTTTGTGGTGGTGGTGGTGAGGAATTGATGGTGGAGAGAGAATATAGTCTCACAGAGGGGACTTAGAGGGTGATCTTCTTGGTTCTGAGTTTATTTTGTTCTGTATGTTAGAAGATGCTCACTTCTGAATTTATATAAACCAGAAATACTTATATAAATACCCAACATCAACCTGAAAAACATAAACAAGATAATAAAGGGGGAAGAATGGGAAAGAAGAGAGTATATAGTCTCACACAATGAACTAATAAGGTGTTCCACTTGGTTCTGGGTGTATTTCAGTCCATGTCTTAGAAGGTACTAATTTTCACCATTGTAAAACAAAAGAAGAGAGAAAAAACAAAAATTAAAACTCCATAACTCATATATCTACCAAAATTAAATTGAATATGTTGAAGGGAATCCAAAGTTAAAAATACATGTAAGATATGTAATTTTAGAAATATGAAAGTCAAAAAGGAATAGCTAAAAAAGGTAAAATTTTAAAAACAAAGAGTTGGCAATATATTGTAGTTAAAGCAGGAAAAGAGAAATAATATTGTAAATTTTTAACCTGATATATAAACAAGTAATAAAAAAAAACCTCTTGTTCTATGTACTATTTTCCTTCATTCCTGGAGCTTTCCAGTGCTGCTTGTTCAGGAAACTTGCTTTTTCTTGTTCTTCCAGCAGTTCATCCGGCAGAGGGATCTGCTGCATTTATTCTCAGATGTCTGTGCCTGGGTGGAGATGCCTTGCCTCTTGCCAGGAGCTGGGCTCAGTGTTAGCTGTTTATCCTGTGAGGACTCTATTCCCCATTAGCCACGACTTTCCCAGATGAAAGGTGAAAAGAAGAAAAAAATAAAAATTAGCAGTGACCAGATTTCCAACTCTGGAGTCGAGCTCCCCACAAGTATCTAACAACAATCTCCCAGTGCACACTGGCCTAGATGTTCCTGGTGGCAGGTGCGGATGTACTGATCTGCACAGCTTGCCAGGTGGCCAGTGGCAGGAGAGTCCCCGCTTTCCTTTGCCTTCCTCTATTCTGCCTCTCCCAGGGGGAATGGAGGATAGCCAGCTTTGTCTGGTTTGGTGCCCTCAGGTCCTGCACCACTGGATATCTGCTCCCAGGGACAGCTTATTCTAAAGAGAATGGAAGACAGCCACCTCCATTCATTGCTGGGCTCTAGGGTAAAGGGCGCTCTGGAGCTGACCCACGTAACTGTCTGGCTTCTCCCAAATTCCCAGAGGGTTGCAGTGCTCTAACCCTTTACCAAGATTAGACCGAGGTTTGCGGTGAGCTTTCTTCCAGGTGCCACTACTCTTACAGTGTCTCCAGGAATCTTGAGACTTCACTGCCCCTCCTGCGATTCTGCCCTATTTCCCTGATAAGCATTTTTCCCTCAGGGAAGATTCAGGTGAAGAATTTTAAAGTTCCTGCTTGTCCAGGGCTGGGTTTTCATTCCCCAGAGGCTTTAGCAGCTCCATTGTCACCCAGCTTGTCAAGGTTCCCCTCCTACAGTTGATTTATTTTTTTAAATTTCCCCCCTTCCTACCTTGTTAGAAGCAGAAACTTTTCTCCCTATAGCATTCCAGCTGTTTTTATATCTCAGCTTAAATTCGTAGGTGTTCATGATGTTTTGAAAGTTATCTAGGTAATTTTGTGGGACCAGATATACTGAGGACCCCTGCTCTTCTACCATCTTGCCTTGACCTGCTTCTATGCATTTTTAAATTATTCTTTAATATCCTGATTGACCTATTCATTCTTTTGTAGGATATTCTTTAATCTCCATAGATTTGTGATACTTCCACATCTTTTCTTGTGGTTGACTTCAAGTTTTGTATATTTGTGGTCTGAAAATACGCTTGGCATGATCTCCAAATTTCTGTACTCATTGTGTCACAATTTGTGATCCAGTATTTGATATATTCTGGAGAATATTCCATGTGTACTAAAAAAGAATGTATATTCTGCTGCTTTAGGATCAAATGCTCTGAATATTTCTGCTATGTTCATATGGTCCAGTGAGTCATCTTGTTTCCTTGTAGATCTGCTTAATCATCTGGCCATTGCTATGAATGAGATATTAAAGTCTTCCACTATTACTGTATTGTCATCAATGAGTTTCTTTAAGTTTATTATTAATTGATTTATATAATTGCTCCCACGTTGGGGACATAAATTGTTATAATTTTTAGATGTTCTTTTTGGATTGATTTCTTTATTATGATATGGTGTCCTTCTTCATCTCTTATTACAGTCTTTGGTTTAAAATCTAGTGTGTTTGATATAAGGATGCTACTCCAGTTTTTTTTTTTATATCCATTAGCATGATAAGTGGTTCTCCAACCCTTCACTTATAATCTGATGGTGTCTTTGGATCTAAAGTGAATCTCTTGTAAGCCGTGTATTGACACAATGGGTCTTGTTATTTTTTTTTAATTCATTCAGATACACTATGTCTTCTGATTGGAGCACTTAGCCCATTTATATTCAGATAATTGTTGATAGGTATGAATTTATTGCCAATTTATTACCTGTAAAGTCACTATTCCTTCAGATTGTCTCTGTTCCTTTCTAGTCTTTGTTACTTTTGATTTCTTCTTTCCACTCAATGTGTCCCATTTCTTGCAGTGCTGGTTTAGTTTTCATGAACTCCTTTATTTGTTTGTTTGTTTGTTTGTTTATTTATTTATATTTTGGAGTCTTGGAAATTCTTTCTCTCTCTTATTCTGAATGACAACCTTTGGAGCCAAAGTTGTCTTGGCTCCATATTTTTCCCATTTAGCACATTGAATATATAATTCCAGCCTTTTTTTGACCTGCCATGGACAGATTTGCTGCTAACCTCATGTGTCTACCCTTGTAAGTTAAGAGCCTTTTTACCCTAGCTCTCTTCAGAATTCTGTCTTTATATTTTGCAAGTTTCTATGATATACTTCGGTGTTGATTTGGTTTTTTCTTGATATTCAGGGAGTTATCTGTGCTTCTTGGACTTGAATTACTATTTCCTTCCTCAGATTAGGGAAGTTCTCAGCTATAATTTATTCAAATATGTCTTCTGCCTCCTTTTCTGCTCTTCTTCTGAGACTCCAATGATATGGATATTATTTTGCTTTATGGAATCACTGAGTTCCCTAAGTTCCCTAAGTTTGCTTTGATGAGGTTTCTTTCCCTTTTCAGCTTAATTACTTTCCATATTTTTATCTATCATGTATTCTTTCCTCTGCTTCTTCAGTCCTCATTGTGATTATAACCACTCTGTTTTGTATCTCAGTTATAGCATTTTTTATTTCAGCCTGATTAGTTTTTGGGTCTTTTATCTCTATAGCAGGGGTTTCTTTTAGTGTCTCCTATGCTTTTCTTTTTCAAGTCCAGCTAGTAGTCTTATAATTATTGATGTAAATTGTTCAGATGTATTGTTTATATCCATTTCCAGGAAGTCCCTGGTGGTGATATCTTTCTGACTTTTCTTCTAGGGAGGATTACTCCCTTTCATCATTTTGGCTGAGTTTCTATCTTTTGCATGTTATCAGAGCTTGTTCTATTTTTGCACCTTAGTGTAATGTTATATTAAAAAGAGGTTATACACTTCCTAGGGCCAGTTATTTCAGGAAGTGTTTCTGGTGTAAGCTGTATGCACTCTGCTGTTGTGTTTTGGGTGCTCTTTCCCACTGGTCAGACCTTGGCAAAGCTCCTCTTTGTTTTCAGTGGTGAGAATTTGGATCTTTATCCAGGTGTGCTTTGATTTGCTTGCTGAAAAAATCCTCAAAAAAAGGAAGGAATTAAAAAGACTTCCCCCCCCAAAAAAAAAGATAAAAGGATAAGGAATGAAAAAAAGAAACAATCAAAAAAAGTATCAGCCTTATTCCAAAGCAAATGAGAGGAAAAAATAAAGTAAAAGAAAAAAGAACCCTGGTCCAAAAACAGAAAGAGAAAAGAAAATGATAAAACAAACTAATAGACAAACAAAAAAACCTATAAGCTTGATTCCAATTTAAATGAAAGAAAAAATATAAGGAGAAAAAAAAATGCATCCTGGTCATATTTCACCAGATCTGAAGGGGATGCTTTGAAGCACCGTATGATCAGTAGACTTGGTACATATAGTGTGCTGCCTTTGTCGCTCTTTTGGGTGAGAGGCCTACTGTGCTGTCTCAGAGTCAATCTTGCCCAGGTGAAGAAGCACTTGCCAAGTGCAGGGATACAGAATTTTATATAAGTGTCTCCCACCTCCACTAGGGGCTACTGTGTTACTCTCTTAAGTGAGACAGTGTTGGTAATGAGGGTAAAATAGCGCCACACCACCATTGTTCCAGGATAGGGTATCTCATACGTCCAGGGCTTCAGGAAGTCCTCACAGAAAATCAAGGGCCATCAGCATGCCCAACACTATAGTTTTCCTTTGGCAAGGCTGGGATTCAAAATTCCAAATGTCGGGATCCCTGGGTGGCGCAGTGGTTTAGCGCCTACCTTTGGCCCAGGGTGCGATCCTGGAGACCCGGGATCGAATCCCACGTCGGGCTCCCAGTGCATGGAGCCTGCTTCTCCCTCTGCCTGTGTCTCTGCCTCTCTCTCTCTCTCTCTCTCTGTGACTATCATAAATAAAAAAAAATTAAAAAAAAAAACTCCAAATGTCAAAGGAGCTGGCACCATTTAGATTCACTTCCTCCTCAAGATTAGAGACCTCCTACACTCTGACTAGTGCCCTGTGTCCCAGAAAATCAGTCCCACCACTGCAGGTGTGTGTAATCTATTGTGTGGCACCATGAAAAGCAGCAATTAGGTTATCCACCCTCTGCACATAACTTTTTCCTGAGCCAATGAAAGGCCATTTGCTGGTGCCTGCAGGTTCTTTCGTCCTTGGAAAGGCAATATACCCTCTTCCAAATGTATTACAGGAAGGGGAATGATCTCTCCCATTGTGACCCAGGAGATCCCCACACCACTTTGTGCACACTCCTGGTCCAGAGCTCTCTTTCTCCCTGGGAGTGGACACTGCAGCTCTGCCCTGTGAAAGTCATGGCTTCTAAAACCTCAGAGTTTGAGCTACACCCACTGTTTGCAAACAATAGTTCCCCTGTCTCCCCAGTCTGTGGTCTGAGAGGGCTTCTGCTTGTGTGAACCTGACATTATAGTCTCTCAAAACCTCTCAAAGTCTCTTTCTTTCCCTTTTTCCCCCCCAGAAAGGGTTTTCTCACCACCGCCAATAGCCAGGCAGTTTTTCCCTCTCCCAATTCATTTCCCTGGACCTCACACCTGCCACACTGTTTCCTTCCAGCCACAGAGATCCTTTTTCCAATCCTCAGATCAATTTCTTGGGTGTTCAAAGTGATCTGACCTCAATACAGCTGTGTTCAAGGATTGAGAAAAGTCCAGGGTCCCCTTAATTCTCAGCCATCTCAACTTCCTAGCTATCATCTTATTTTTTTGTTTTGTACTTTATTCTTTTCTCCCTTTCTTGATGTATTTTCTTTTGTGATTTGTTGATTTTTTTTGTAGTGCTATGTTTTGATTGTTTTGTTTGTTTGTTTTGTTTGTGTTTCTACTATAGGTTTTTGCTTTTTAATTACTATGAGACTCTCATAAAATATGTTATAGTTATGAGTATAATTAAGCTATTAACAAATTTAATAAAGTACAAAAAGTTTACACTGTAATTCTCCCCCAAATTTTGTTATTTTTGTCACAGTTTACATCTTCTTATATGATGTATCTATTAACAAGTTAGTGTTGCTATAGTTATTTTAATAATTTTATTTTTTATTATACTTGAGTTGAAAATGATTTATGTACCAGTATTAGATAATTTTGAATTTGACTATATATTTACCATTGCTAGTGAGTTTTATCCTTTCATATGTTTCATGTTGCTCATTAGTCTCTTTTCATTTAAATTTAAAGAATTGTTTTTACCATTTATTGCAAGCCAGATAAGCCAGTTTTTCTTTGAAAAAGTCTTTTTGGGGGCGGGGCAAGATGGTGGAGGAGTAGGGGTCCTCAAACTGGCCCCACCAACTTACCTAGATAACTTTCAAACCATCTTGAAAACCTACAAATTTGACATGCGATTTAGAGAGAGAACAACTGCAACACTACAGAGAGAAGGGTTTTCACTTCTAACAAGGTAGGAAGGCAGAAAAAAAAAAATCAAACCGCTACGCCACCCAGGGATCCCTAAAAAAATAATCAAGTGGGGGAGGGGCACCATGAGATGCTGGGCTAAGGCTAGGACAGGGAAGCCCAGCCCTGGAAAAGTTGGAACACTTTTTTTGTATATTTTTATAGGAGTTCAATTTCCCAGCATATAGCATAACACCCAGTGCTCATCCCGTCAAGTGACCCCTCAGTGCCCATCAACCAGTCACCCCATCCCCCCACCCACCTCCCTTTCCACTACCCCTTGTTTGTTTCCCAGAGTTAGGAGTCTCTTATGTTCTATCACCTTCACTGATATTTTCACTCATTTTCTCTCCTTTGCCCTGTTCCCTTTCACTATTTTTTATATTCCCCAAATGAATGAGACCATATGTTTGTCCTCTGATTGACTTACTTCACTTTGCATGATACCCTGCAATTCTATCCATGTTTAAGCAAATGGTGGGTATTTGTCATTTCTAATGGCTGAGAATTTTTCCATTGTGTGTATATATATATATATATATATACACACACATATATATGTATACATATATGTATACATATATGTGTATATATACAATTTTTCCATTATATATATATATATATATATACACACACATACAATATCTTCTACAATATCTTCTTTATTCATTCATCTTTAAAAAATCTACACTGGATTCTTCCAAGATGGAAAGGCACTTATCAGGGAAATCCAGCAGAATCGCAGAAGGGGCAGAGAAGCCTCCAGTTTCCCGGAGTCACTAATAGAGGAAGTGGCCCCAGGGGAAAGCACACCACAAACCAAGGGCTGATCTCGGGAAAGGGCTGGAGTGCTCCTGACCGGGCATCTAGGAGAAGCCGGTAGGTCAGGCTGGAGGCCAGATGGAGGTGTCTGTGTCCTGTTGCCTTCAGGAGCCACAACGCCCCAGGAGCGTGATTCCAGCAGCAGAGGGCTCCGGATCCGTGGCACCGAGCAGACACAGACTGTGATCCTGCATTACCCCCGGGACAGGCAGAGGCAAGGAGGGCACAGGACAGCAAGGACTCTCCTGCTGCTGGGCACTCTGCAAGCTGTGCAGATCAGTGCACCCGGGACTGCCCCGGGAGTATCTAGGCCAGTGCTGACTGGGAGATGTATCAGTTGCTAGGGGGAGCTGACTCCAGAGCTGGAAATCTGGCCCTCACCATTGTTGTTTTTCCTCTTTGTCTCACCTTGTGCCTGGGAGAGGCGGGGCCTCCAGGGAACTGAGGCCTCATGGGGTAAACAGCTCCCAGTGAGCCCAGCAGCTGGCAGGGGGTGGGGCAGGTCCACCAGGTACACACACCTAAGAAACAGCACAGGAGCTCCTTTCCCAGAAAAGCAGCTGGAAGAACAGGGGAAGAGAAAGTTCTTGACCAAGCAGTCAAGCTTAGAAAGCTCCAGAGGAGGTCAAGGGATTTACAGTATAGAGAAATAGAGGATACCCCTCCTATTTTTTTCTTCCTTTTTCCAGTATAACTTGTTTTTATATCAGACTAAAAATTTCCAAATTTTTTCTTTTCCCACCTTAACTATAATATTTTACCACCTCTACATTTTTAAGTTTCTTCCTTTTTGACATTCATATTTCTACAATTACAGATCCTAGATATATTTTCACTTCTACATTCCCTTCAACATACTCAGCTTAATTTGGGGAGATATACAAGACATGATTTTTTTGTTTGTGTTTTTTGTTTTCTCTGCTTCATTTTGTTCTACAATGGCAGAAGTTCATACCTTCTTAAACATGACCAGCATGCACCCAGAACCAAGTGGTATACTGTTCTGATTCATTCTATAAGATTCCTCATTCCCATTCTGCCTCCCTCTTTTATCTCATTTATGTTTTGGTGGGGCTCTCTACAAGTATTTTTGGTTTATATAAATTTTGAACTGAGCATCTTCAAACATACAGAACTTAATATACAGAGAACCAAGGGGATCACCCTCTAGGAACCCTAAGGTAGACTACATTCTCACTTCACTATAACTTCTTTCCCACCACCATCTCCCAATATTCCCCTTTTTTCTTCTCCTTTTCTTTTCTTTTTTCTTCTTTTTTCCTATTTACTTTTCCTTTTTTTCTCTTCTTTTTCCCTCTCTTTCTTTTTCTTTCTTCTTTGGGATTCTTGGCCATATGTTTTTACTGCTTTGTTTTAAATTTTTTTCACTTTGGTGGTCCTTTTATTTCATTCTAATCATTGTTTTCAATTTCTTGTCACTGACCTCAGCAGAATCATCTACGGTGAAATTTACTTAGGTTGTGGTCGATATTCTGGACTCAGCCTGCTCATACAGCCAATTTACAGTGAGAAAAATGACTAGAAGGAAGAACTCACTACAAAGGAAAGAATCAGAAACAGTATTCTATGGCACAGAGTAAGTACAGAATATGGATTACAATTCAATGTCAGAAAGCCAATTCAGAAGCACAATTATAAAGCTACTGGTGTCTCTGGAAAAAAGTGAAAAGGAATCAAGAGACTCCATGACTTCAGAATTTAGATCAAATCAGGCCAAAATTAAAAATCAATTAAATGAGATGAGATCCAAACTGGAGGTCCTAAAGACAAAGGTTAATGAGGTAAAATAAAGAGTGAGTGACATAGAAGACAAGTTGATGGCAAGGAAGAAAGCTGAGGAAAAAAAGAGAAAAACAAGAAAAAGACCATGATGAGGGCAGCCACGGTGGCTCAGCAGTTTAGCGCTGCCTTTGGCCCAGAGCCTGACCCTGCAGATCTGGAGTCGAGTCCCACATCAGGCTCCCTGCATGGAGCCGGCTTCTCCCTCTGCCTGTGTCTCTGTCTCTCTGTCTCACATGAATAAATAAATAAAATCTTTTAAAAAAAGACCATGAGGAAAGGTTAAGGGAAATGAATGATAGCCTCAGAAGGGAAAATCTACACTTAATTGGGGTTTCAGAGAGTGCCAAGAGGGACAGAGGGCAAGAAAGTTATTTGAACAAATCATAGCTGAGAACTTCCCTAATTTTGCGATGGAAACTGGTATTCAGATCCAGGAGACAGAGAGGTCCCCCCTGAAAATCAATAAAAACCATTCAAACTTCACATTTAATAGTGAAACTTGAAAATTCCAAAGATAAAACGAAAATCCTTAAAGCAGTCAGAGAAAAGAGATCCCTAACTTATATGGGGAGAAGTATTAGATTAACAGCAGACCTCTCCACAGAGACATGGCAGGCCAGAAAGGGCTTGCAGTATATATTCGGGGTACTAAATGAGAAGAACATGCAGCCAAGAATAATATATCCAGCAAGGCTGTCATTAGGAATAGAAGGAGAGAACAAGAGCTTCCAAGATAGGCAGAAACTGACAGAATCTGTAACCACCAAACCAGCTCTGCAAGATATATTAAGGGGGACCCTGTAAAAGAAAGAGGAAGTCCCCAAAAATAATCCATAAAAATAGGGACTGAACAGGTATTATGATGGCACTAAATTCATATTTTTCAATAGTTACTCTTAATGTGAACGATCCCATCAAAAGATGCAGGGTTTCAGACTGGATAAAAGAGCAAGACCCATCTGTTTGCTTTCTACAAGAGACTCATTGTAGACATAAGGACACCACCAGCCTGAAAATGAGGGGTTGGAGAACCATTTACCATTCAAGTGGTCCTCAAAAGAAAGCTGGGGTAGAATCCTCATATCAGATAAATTAAAGTTTATCACAAAGACTGTAGTAAGAGATGAAGAGGGATAATATATCATAATTAAAGAGTCTATCCAAGAAGAATACATAACAATCTTGAATATTTATGCCCCTAATGTGGGAGCTGACAAATATATCAATCAATTAATAACCAAAGTAAACACATACTTAGATAATAATACACTAATAGTAGGAGACTTCAACATGGCACTTTCTGCAAATAACAGATATTCTAAGCACAACATCTCCAAAGAAACAAAGGCCTTAAATAATACACTGGATCAGATGGATTTCACAGATATACACAGAACTTTGCATCTGAACACAGCTGAATACACATTCTTCTCAAGTGCACCTGGAACTTTCTCCAGAAGAGACCAAATAGTCACAAATCAGCTTTCAACCAATACCAAAAGATTAAGTTTCTCCCCTGCATATTTTCCGACCACAATGCTTTTAAACTAGAACTAAATCGCAAGAAGAAATTTGGAAGAAACTCAAACACGTGAAAGTTAAAGACCGTCCTGCTAATAGATGAATGGGTCAACCAGGAAATTAGAGAAGAATTAAAATGATTCATAGAAACTGATGAGAATGAAGATACAACCCTTCAAAATCTTTCATATACAGCAAAAACAGTATCCGAAATACATCGCAATACAAGAATCCCTCAAAAAATTGGAAAATACTCAAATACATAAGCTAACCTCACACCTAAAGCGAGTAGAGAAAGAACAGGAAATAAAATCTACACCAAGCGGAAGAGAGTTATTAAAGATTCGAGCAGAACTCAATGAAATAGAGACCAAAACTGTAGAACAGAAAAACAAAACTACAATTTGGTTCTTTTTCTTGGTATATTTTTTATTGGAGTTTGATTTGCCAATATATAGCATAACACCCAGTGCTCATCTTGTCAAATGCACCCCTTGTACTCGTCACTCAGTCACCCCATCCCCCGCCCACCTCCCTTCCACTACACGGTGTTCGTTTCCCAGAGTTAGATGTCTCTCCTGTTCTGTCACCCTCACTGATAGGTTTTGGTTCTTTGAAAGAATTAAAAGATAGATAAAGCATTAGCCACCCTTATAAAAAGATAAAGACTCAAATTAATAAAATCTGGAGTGAAAAAGGAGAGATCACAGCCAATACCAAGGAAATACAAACGATTTTAAAAATGTATTATGAGCAGCTATGTCAACAAATTGGGCCATCAAGAAGGAATAGACACATTTCTGGAAAATCACAAACTACCAAAACTGGAATAGGAAGAAATATAAAACCTGAATAGGCCAATAACCAGGGAGGAAATTGAAGCATTTCATCAAAAACCACCCAAGACAGAAAAGTCTATGGCCAGATGGCTTCCCAGGGGAATTCTATCAAACGTTTAAAGAAGAAACAATACCTATTCTACTAAAGTTATTCCAATAGATAGAAAGGGAAAGAATACTTCCAAACTCGTTTTATGAGGCCAGCATCACTTTGATTCCAAAACCAGACAAAGACTCCACCAAAAAGGAGAATTATAGACCAATATCCCTGATGATCATGGATGCAAAAATTTTCATCAAGATACTAGCCAATAGGATCCAACAGTACATTAAGATTATTGACCATGACCAAGTGGGATTCATCCCCAGGATGCCAGAGTAGTGATTCAACACTCATAAAATCATCAACATTAGAGATCATATCAACAAGAGCAAAAACAAGAACCATGTGATCCCCTCAAGAGATGCAGAAAAAGCATTTGACAAAATGCAGCATCCATTCCCGATCACAACTCTTCAGAGTGTAGGGGTAGAGGAAACATTCCTCAGCCTCTTAAAAGCCATCTATGAAAAGCCCACAGCAAATATCATTCTCAATGGGGAAACACTGAGAACATTTTCCCTAATATCAGGAACATGACAGGAATGTCCACTCCCACCACTGCTATTCAACATAGTACTAGTAGTCCTAGCGCCAGCAATCAGGCAACAAAAAGAAATAAAAGGCATTCAAATTGGCAAGGAAGAAGACAAACTCTCCCTCTCTGCAGATGACATGATACTGTACGTAGAAAACCCAAAAGACTCCACCCCAAGATTGCTAGAACTCATATAGCAATGCGGCAGGATAGAAAATCAATGCTCAGAAATCAGTGGCATTTCTATACACTAACAATGAGACTGAAGAAAGAGAAATTAAGGAGTCAATCCCATTTATAATTGCACCCAAAAGCATAGGATACCTAGGAATAAACCTAACCAAAGATATAAAGGATCTATACCCTAAAAACTACAGAACACCTCTGAAAGAGATTTAGGAAGACACAAATAGATGGAAAAATATTCCATGCTCATGGATTGGAAGAATTAATATTGTGAAAATGTCAATGCTACGCAGGGCAATTTACACGTTCAATGTAATTCCTATCAAAATACCGTGGACTTTCTTCAGAGAGTTGGAACAAATCATCTTAAGATTTATGTGGAATCACAAAAGACCCCGAATAGTCAGGGGAATATTGAAAAAAGAAAACCATATCTGGGGGCATCACAATGCCAGATTTCAGGTTGTACTATAAAGCTGTGATCATCAAGACAGTGTGGTACTGGCCCAAAACCAGACACATAGATCAATGGAACAGAATAGAGAACTCAGAAATGGCCCTCAACTCTATGGTCAACTAATATTCGACAAAGGATGAAAGACTATCCACTGGAAAAAGGATAGTCTTTTCAATAAATGGTGCTGGGAAAATTGGACAGCGACGTGCATAAGAATGAATCATTCTCTTACACCATACACAAAGATAAACTAAAAATGGATGAAAGATCTGAATGTGAGACAAGATTCCATCAGAATCCTAGAGGAGAGCACAGGCACAAGCAAAATCCCTTTGGAACTTGGCCACAGCAACCTCTTGCAAGATACCCCTATCAAGGCAAGGGAAATGAAGCAAAAATGAACTATTGGGACTTAATCAGATAAAAATCTTCACAGCAAAAATAAATAGTCAACAAAACTAAAATACAACCTAAAGAATGGGAGAAGATATTTGCAAATGACATAAAGGTCTAATTTCTAAGATGTATTAAGCAGTTATTAAACTCAGCAGCAAAGAAAGAAACAATCCAATCATGAAATGGGCAAAAGACATGAACAGAAATTTCACCGAAAAAGACATACACATGGCCAACCAATACTCCACATCAGTTGTCATCAGGGAAATACAAATCAAAACCACAATGAGATACCACCTCACACCAGTGAGAATGGTGAAAATTAATATGACAGGAAACACAAATGTTTGAGAGATTGTGCAGAAAGGGGAACACTCTTGCACTGTTTTAGGAATGTGAACTGGTACAGCCACTCTGGACAACTCTGGAGTTTCCTCAATGAGTTAATTATAGAGATACCCTATGACCCAGCAGTTGCACTGTTGGGGATTTACCCCAATGATACAGATGCAGTGAGAAGCCAAGACACTTACACCCTAATGTTTATAGCAGCAATGTCCACAATAGCCAAACTGTGGAAGGAACCTTGGTGTCCATCGAAAGATGAATGGATAAAGGAGATGTGGTTTATGTATACAATGGAATATTACTCAGCCATTAGAAACGACAAATACCCACCATTTGCTTCAACGTGGATGGAACTGGAGGGTATTATGCTGAGTGAAGTAAGTCAATTGGAGAAGAACAAACAGTGTATGTTCTCATTCATTTGGGGAATATAAATAATAGTGAAAGGGAATATAAGGGAAGGGAGAAGAAATGTGTGGGAAATATCAGAAAGGGAGACAGAACAAAAGACTCCTAACTCTGGGAAACAAACTAGGGGTGGTGGAAGGGGAGGAGGGCGGGGGCTGGGGGTGAATGGGTGACGGGCACTGAGGGGGGCACTTGATGGGATGAGCACGGGGTGTTATTCTGTATGTTGATAAGTTGAACACCAATAAAACATAAATTTATTATAAAAAAAGATTTTATTTATTTATTCATGAGAGAGAGAGATAGGCAAGAGACACAGGCAGAGAGAGAGGCATAGTGTGAAGCAGGCTCCATGCAGGGAGCCTGATGTGGGCCTCATCCAGGGACTCCAGGATCACACCCTGACCCAAAGGCAGACGCTCAACTGCTAAGCCACAGGAGTCCCTTCATTATATTATTTATCAGTGAAAACCTCTTAATATTCAGTGTATTTTGGGGCTCTTTTGGAATCATAGATCTGTTTTTAATGATTATTCATATAAATACACTTTTGAATTCTAGTTCCCTGCTCCTTTTGGGACCCTCATAATGCATATATAAATTAACTTTATGATGTCCCATAAGTCAAATAAACTTTCCTCACTCTTTTTCATGAGCTTTTTCTATTTGTTCCTCTGAGTGGATAATTTCAAATGACTTATCTTAGAGTGAGTCTAGTAATTCTTTCTCCTGAATGACTGTGTCTACTGTTGAAACTGTATTGCAGTTTTTCAGTTCCGTCATTGTATTCTTCAGCTCCAGGATTTCTGTTTTGTTCGTTTTTATGGTTCCTCTTTCTTTATCAATTTCCGCATTTTCGTTATATATATTGTCCCTGGTTTCATTTGGTTGTCTCTCCATGTTCTCTTGTAGCTCGTTGAGCTACTTTAAGACAAACCACCTGGTTTTGGCAGATAAAAACCTTCTCCTATCTAATAGAATTTCCTCCAGGATCATGATCATATGAGGCTATAACTCCATCTTGTGGCTGCTGATGGTTCCACAGTTGGGTCTGTGATTGGTAGGCTTGCTACCAGGGATTTTTATGAATGGGCAGCCCCTCTTCCACCTTCACATCTCTCCAGGGGACAAATTTAGTAGGGTGGGGCTATGAACTCCTGATAGCAGGAAAGACAAGAAAGGGTTGATAAGAAAATCCTGGGCATGGGGGCACTGGTACAGGGATTTCTCCTTGAAGCAAATTTGGAGAGCTATGTTGAAGAATTCTCCAATAGCTATAAAAGCAAGAAAGTGTTAAGGTCTCCCTCTTTTTTGTTTGTAACTGCTTTATCAAAATATAAATTACATAACAAAATTCATCCTTTAAAAAGTATACAAGTGAGTGCTTTTTAGTATAATCACAGAATTGTGCAACTGTCAGCACATTTCATCTTTTTTTATATAAAATATTTTATTTATTTATTCACTAGAGACACACACAGAGAGAGAGAGAGAGAGAGAGAGAGAGAGAGAGAGAGAGGCAGAGACATAGGCAGAGGGAGAAGCAGGCTCCATGCAGGGAGCCTGACACGGGACTTGATCCCAGGACTCTGGGATCATGCCCTGCGCCAAAGGCAGGTGCTAAACTGCTGAGTCACCCAGGCATCCCTGTGTTCAATAAGTCTTAAGTATGGCCCAGTGCTTTTTCACCTTTTGGATCATGCATTCCATTAGTAAAACATTTCTGAGCACACTTTCCCAATATAAGTGTATGTATTATAAATATTAATCGTGTACTACTGATAACCCATATTGGGACAGGTTAAGTTTCTATTAATTTTTAGATAATAGAGAAGACTTAATATTTTCTTCTGTATTCCCCATGAATAATCTTGTGTGTTTCACCCTGACCATTGGCTTATTCCTTAATGGGCCACTCGGGCCAAAGTGGAACCAGAAGATTCTCTGGTACTGCTGTGTACAGGGAGGTTGGGACTATGTCTCTTATGTGGGTAGGGAAAAGGATAGGTACAGGTAAGGTCAATAAGGGACTTTGAAGGGTTACAAGCTTGAGCTCTTTCTCTTAGGGATTTCCTCAGGAGGAAAAGAAGAACCTAGTTACCTATAAAATAATAAGAGTGGTTTCCATTTTATAGATATTTACACTTTACTAAGGAAAGGGATTGGTCTCAATCTTTTTTTCAGGGTAGATATAAAGTCCAGATGAGTGCCAAATGTGATGAGCTCTTTTTTATTTCTCAGAACTGAGAACAGCAGAAGAGCCCAGGAAAGGTCCTCTGTCTCAGCTGTGTTGGGCTTCCAGCCTCAATGAATTTTTTTGGCTTTCAGTCCAAAAAGAATAGAATAAAATTCTCAAGATTCCTCTGGACCATTTTCTCTCCTTCCAGGGCACAGGAAGCTGGACAGGGCTCTTGCAGCCTTTGAGTCACCACCTTCAGTTTACAGAAGGAAATGTGATCCTGGAAAACCTCCTTCTCTTTTTTCCTCCCTTGAAACTAATAGTTATTTAGTGTAATAATAATAGCCTTCATTTTATTGAGCTATTGTAGATTCTTGACATGTATTAACTTATTTTATCCTAATAACAAATCCTTATGAAGGTCAGAAATTCTTTTGACCTCAAGTAACATAAAAATCATCTAACTCTGACTTCATTAAATTGGAATTTCTTTTTTTATTTTTCACACAGCAACAGTCCAGTGATAGGTGGTTGCTGCTTGTTTCTGTGGTTTACTGATATCATCAGGGACCTACTCTGTTCCCATTTTTCCTTACTACCAGCCTTAGCATAGGCCTTTCGCCTCATGCTTGTTATTTCATGTTCACAGGTGGCTTTCATAGTTCCAGGCATCATATCTACATTCAAAGTAGGGAGAAGAATAGAAGTATTGGTGCCAGCAATATTTCTCCCCTTTATCAGGAGAGCAAAAATATTTATCAGAAACTAGCCCCTTACCAGCAGACTTTCTCTTATATTTCCTTATCAGATGTTGGCTATATGGATACCTCTTGTAAGAGAGGCTGGAAAAATGGTACATAACTGAACACATTGTTGTTTCAAACAAAATTGGGGTTCAAGTTGCAAATAAGAAAGGTTAAATGTATCCTTTCAGTATACAATCTGTAGTTTTTCAGTCACAGAGAAATACTATTATAATCCCTATTTTACAAATAGGGAAACTGAGGCATGAAATAATTGAGTAACTTACCGAAAGCCAACACACAGTAGAGCTAGGATTGGAACTGAGGCAAGTCTGGCTCTACACCAGTGTTTCCAAAACATTCTTTTTCACAATCTACTATTTAAATAAAACCTTTAATATTGTACCCACTACACATACATTTTAAATTTAAAACACTAAATGCTTTTTAAAAAAATTATTTTATTTATTTATTCATGAGAGACACAGAAAGAGAGGCAGAGATATAGGCAGAGAGAGAAGCAGACTCCATGCATGGAGCCTGATGTGGGACTCGATCCTGGGATTCTAGGATCACACACTGGGTCAAAGACAGGCACTCAACCACTGAGTCACCCAGGCATACCTAAATGCTTTTCTTGTACCTGCAACACTCTATTCTTTTCTATTCTATTCCATTCAAGTCTATTATTTCATTTTTTTAAATACTGGTCATACTCATCTAAACTGATATTATCACCCTACAGTTTGAAAACAATTTTAGTGCATTGCCTTGCTTCAACACTACCACTTTCTTAATGGGATTTCTGGGATACAAAGATGGATGTCCTGATGCTATGTCACTCTCAGCTAATGCCACTATTTTTTTCTTTCCTTTTGTCTAAATGTGTCTTTCTTTCTTTCCTTTTACTCAATGTGACTTAATCTTCCAGGATTTTAATCATATCATTCCCTTCACTTGAAATACCATCATTCCTTTTTCTACTCACTGCCCCATAAATTTTCCACACGTGTGTAAATAGATTTTGCTTAAAGAGAGGTTCAGCCTTTACCCACAGCTTCTGGAAGGTAATCTCTAAGCCTTTGGAATGTAGGGTCTGATAGGGGTGTTTTTGTTTGGGAGTCTTGGGTCACCTGACAGTCTAACAATGTGATTTAGGGTGGGGCTCTGGGTTACCTGGCATAAGCTCACTTCTTGAAGAAGACTGGAGACTGATATCAGTCACAAGGGCAGTGATGGAATCCCAATAAAGTATCTAGAAGCTTGGGTGAAATTCTCTTCCTAGCAATACTCCATGCAAATTGTCATATATTGGTGTCGAAAAAGTAACACTGTTTCAAGTCCACAGGGAAAAGACAACTAAAGCTCTCCATTTGGTACTTTCTTCAACTCAGCCCTATCTGATTTTTTCTCTTAATTGGTTTTAGTCTGCACCCTATAGGTTTTATAAACCATGAATATAACAGTTCTGTGAGTCTTTCTAGTGAATTATCTAACCTAAGGGTGGTCTTGGGGACTCATGGACTTGCCTTGCAATTGGTGTCAAAAGGATGATCTTGTATGGACTGATCCCTCTAACTTCTCAGTTACTCTAAACTTCACTACATCGTAGAATTTTCCCTGTCTTCTGAGGCCTACATCAAACCTTTCCTTCTTTGGAAGGGGTTTCTAATATTCATCCATATCTAGTTCTCCTGTTCCTCTGAACTTACAGGACTTTTATGGTTTCCTGTTCCCTTGAAGTTGGATGAGGCCATGTGATGAGTTCTGGCGCTTTGGGTTGTGACTGGAAGCAAGAATAGAGAATTTAAATGTAAGTGGGAAACACTCTAGGGCCTTTTCTCTAGCTGTGGTAATTACGGAAGTATGTGTTAAGATGGAGGTGTAGTAAGAAAGAAGCAGGCCAGACTGTGTACTATCCATAGCAAATAGCTGATTTGGAGATTTACCTGGACCTACAGAAAGATTTGCATGGGCAAGAAATAAATTCTTGTATGTTAAGCTGTTGAGATTTTAGGAATATCTCTTTCTGCACCATAATCAAATTTATCCTGACTGGTTACAAAGATCTACTCAATCAGAATTAGCCATGTCATTCTCTGAGTACTTCCAGGCCCCCATATATCCCTGTTATGATCCATGCTTATATGTTCTGACTAAACTCTGAGTGACAATGGATAGAGACTTTTTTAGTCATCTTGGTATCCCTAGTATACCTACTTGTAACAAGGTCTGTCCCAGATTATATACTCAGGATACGTGGGTTGAATCTTATAATTCAGCTGGTTGAGAGATCTGTGGAGAAGCATGGTTGTTGGGGAGATGGCCATAGCCTTAAATGACCTATTAGTGACCTAACTCGAAATGACAGAGGTTTCTATCCCTTTCAACACCCTCAGGAGCCCTAATTAAACATAGATTTTTCCTTCTGAGGCTGTCATTTATTTCCCTTAACCTATCCTCATGATCTTTTAATTGTTTTTCTCTTTTTTTTCCTCGGTTTCCTTCCTTGCCATCAACTTGTCTTCTATGTCACTCACTCATGATAGAGGTTTCTAACACAAGCCTACTGCATACCCATGTACCATCCTCCCTCCCACCTCTTTCTCAACCATATAAGAAAATGGTCTCTGTGAGACACCTGGAAAAGAAGGTCACAGCCCAACACAGAAATGGGAGAGATGAAACCAGAATAGTGTGCTTCCAGGGTAACATGAAACTTACCACCAAACATCCCTTTTCAGCTGTGTTGCAAACCCAATTGGTCTAATCTATCTATGATCAGGCTGAACTATAGTCCTGCAGGTGGTGGGATTTGGCAGGGGGGAATGCTACAAAGTCTCATTTTGCTACATTGGGCCTGGCAGGTAATGGCCTGGGCACATAAGATCTACCTCATCAGCCCCATATTTTAGGACTGAAGTCTCTGGGAGCCAGTAGTTAGCAGGTCAACATGAATAAAGGAAATCCCAAAAAGGCCAAAAGCTAAGTGGGCCAGGCAGCACAGTGATGGCTTCAGTGACTGAAACGATGAAGTAAGCAAAAGCCTTGGTCCTTATCCCACTTGCTCTTGGTACTACAGACAAAAGGACGTATGGCTACATTCACATGTTGGGGGTCTGTATTAGAAAACTTAAAAGGGCTCTCAAAGAGACTACAGGAGTAATACTCATTCACATGTTAGTATCAGATTATTTCATATTTTTGCCTCCAGCCTTTCCCCAATCCGTGCAGCCCCCAGAAACGCTCTGAGAACAAGCAGCTCTAAGTTCAATTTGAATTGGGGTGAGATTCAGGTGATGCATACTCAGAAGCTGGAGAACCTTGACTAGTCATATCAAATGAGCTTCCGGCTTTGATTTTGTGACATGTGGTTAATAATCCCACTGCCAAATAGTTGTCAAGAGGATTACATTAGACCTTATATATGATAAGGTCTTTGAAAATAGGAGGATTACTATATACAAACAAGCTATTAGCCTCGTTCACACCTGGCAGGAGCCTTCCCAGGATACAGATAGGTCAGGGATGACTTGTCCTGGGAAGAAGCCTTTCCTGTAATCTGGGAAGAATCTCCTTTCTCCATTCTAGTTTTGGCCATCTTGGCATACCATAGGTCTTTCTCTCCACCCCTGAGACCCCCAGAAGATCCTGTGGCATGTAGAATAACAAACCATCATCCTTGATCAATGTTCTTGGATGGGCTAAGTCCCTACATTTTGAAATCCTCCTAAAAATGATACTTTAAATATACCCTCTGACCAAGGGCAAGATGGCAGAAGAGTAGAGGTCCTCAACTAACCTGGTCCCCTCAACTTACATAGGTAACTTTCAAATCATCCTGAATACCTACGAATTCGACCTGAGATTTAAAGAGAGAACAGCTGGAATGCTACAGAAAGAAGAGTTTTCAGTTCTAACAAGTTAGAAAAGTGGAAAAAAATAAAATAAAAAGAATCAAGCCGGGGAGGGGCACTGCAAAGAGCCAGGCTAAAGCCTGTCAGCAAAAGCCTCCCGGACAGGAAAGCCCAGCCCTGGAGAAGCCTGATTTAAAAACCTGAAGCAGATTCTTCCTGGAAGGAAAAGCGCTTGGCAGGGAAATTGGGCAGAATCGCAGGAGGGGCATTGAAGCCTCCAGTTTCCCGGAGTCACTAATAGAGGAAGTGTGCCCCGGGGGGATGCGCGCCACAAACTGTGGGCTGGTGTGCCAGCCTGTAGGGCATTTGGGAGAAGCTAGCTGGTTAGACTGGCTGGTTCCAGATTGAGGTGTCTGTGTCCTGCTGCCTTCTGGAGCTCCGCATCTGGGGAGCGCAATTCCAGGAGCACAGGGCCTCAGATCCCAGGGCGTCTACAAGCAAAGCCCACTATCCTGCCCTCTCCCTAGGACGGGCAGAAGCAGGGAATGCACAAGACAGCAAGAACTCTCCTGCCACTGGGCACCCTGCAAGCTGTACAGATCAGTACTCCCTCGCCCTCCCCAGGAGCATCTAGACCAGTGAGAACCGGGAAACAGCTTTAGTTATTAGTGGGGAGCTGACTCCAGAGCTGGAAATCTGGCCGCTGCCATTGTTTATCCTCCTTGTTGCACCTTGTGCCTGGGAGAGGCAAGGATGCCAGAGAACAAAGGCCTAACAGGATGAACAGCTAGCATTGAGCTTGGCACTTACAGGGCACAGGGCAGCTTGACCCATGTACCCACACATGAGAGTCAACACAGCAGACCCCTCCCACAGAAGACCAGCTGGAAGAACAGGGGAACAGCAAGTTCTTGACCAAGCAGTGCTGGAAAGCTCCAGGAAAAGTCATGGGATCTATAGTATATAGAACTACAGAGTTTCCCTCTTCCCCACCCCCTTTTCCAGTACAACTCATTTTTATATCAGACTAAAAATTTCCAATATTTTTCTCTTCCCACCTTAACTACAATATTTTACCACCTCTTCATTTTTAAGTTTCTTCCCATTTGACTTTCATATTTCTAAAATTACATGTCTTAGATATTTTCCACTTCTATATTCCCTTCAATGTACTCAATTTAATTTTGGGAGATATACGAGATATGTATTTTGTTTTGTGTCTTTTGTTTTCTCTGTCTCATTTTGTTCTACAATGGCAGAAGTTAGCACTTTCTAAAACATGACCAGCATGCACCCATAACCAAGTGGTATACCATGCTGGTTATTCTGTGAGATTACACTCTCAATTCATTCCCATTATGCCACCCACTTTTAACTCGTTTATGTTCTGATGGTCAATGGTGGGGCTTTCTACAAGTATTGTTGGCTTATATAAATTTGGGAGTGAGCATCTTCTAACATACAGAACGTAATGCACTCAGGACCAAGAGGATCACCCTCTATGACCCCTCAGATAGACTATATTGTCCCTCCACTATAATATCTTTACCACCACCATCTCCCAGTCCCCATTTTTTTCTTCTCTTTTTTATTTTTTTTTCTCTTTACTTTGGGTATTTTTCTCTTTTTTCTTCTTTTTTTTCTTCTATTTTGGGATTCTTGGCCTTTTATTTTTTACTACTTTGTTTTAAAATTTGTTTTTCACTTTAGTGGTCCTTCTGTTTTATTTTCTTCTGATCTTTGTTTTCATTTTCTGGTCTTGGACCTCATCAGAATCATCTAGGGTGGAATTTACTTAGGTCATGGTTGATATTCTTGAATAGCCCGTTCATACAGCCACTCTCCACTGAACAAAATGACTAGAAGGAAGAACTCACCACGAAGAAAGAATCAGAGACAGTATTCTTTGCCACAGTTACAGAATTTGGATTATAATTCGATGTCAGAAAGCTATTCAGAAGCACAATTATAAAGGTACTGGTGGCTCTGGAAAAAAAGCATAAAGGAATCAAGAGACTTCATGACTATAGAATTTAGATCTAATCAGGTCGAAATTAACAATTAAATGAGGTGCAATCCAAACTGGAAGTACTAACAATGAGGGTTAATGAGGTGGAAGGAAGAATGAGTGCCATAGAATACAAGTTGATGGCAAGGAAGGAAGCTGAGGAAAAAAGAGAAAAACAATTAAAAGACCATGAGGAAAGGTTAATGGAACTAACTAATTGCCTCAGAAGGAAGAATTTATGTATAATTGGGGTTGCAGAAATCGCCAAGATGCACAGAGGGCCATAAAGCATATTTGAACAAATCATAGCTGAGGATTTCCCTTATTTGGGGCGGGAAACAGGCATTTAGATCCAGGAGATACAGAGGTCCCTGCCCCAATATAAATAAAAACCATTGAACACCTCAACATATAATAGTGAAACTCACAAATTCCAAAGATAAAGAGAAAATCATTAAAGCATCAAGAGACAAGACATTCCTAATTTATATGGGCAGATATTAGACTAACAGCAGACCTCTCCAGAGATATGGCAGGTCAGAAAGAGCTGGCAGGATATATTCAAGTTACTAAATTAGAAGAACATGCAGCCAAGAATACTAAATGCAGAAAGGCTCTCATTCACAATAGAAGGAGATATAAAGAGCTTCCAAGACAGGTAGGAACTGAGGAATATGTGACCACCAAACCACCTCTAAAAGAAACATTAAAGGGGACCCAGTAAAAGAAAGAGGAAACCCAAAGAAATAATCCACAAAAACAGGGACTGAATAGGTATTATGATGACACTGAATTAATATCTTTCAATGGTTACTCTGAACATGAATGAGCGAAATGATCCCGTCAAAAGATACAGCATATTGGACTGGATAAAAAAGCAAGACCCATCTATTTGCTGTCTACAAGAGACTATTTTTAGACCTAAGAACACCTCCAGTCTGAAAATGAAAGGGTGGAGATCAATTTACCATTCAAATGGTCCTCAAAAGAAAGCTGGGGTAGCAATCCTATCAGATACATTAAAGTTTATCCCAAACACTAGTAAGAGATGAAGAGAGACACTGTATCATACTTAAAGGGTATATCCAACAACAAGACCTAACAATTATGAATATTTATGCCCCAAATGTGGAAGCTGCCAAGTATATCAATCAATTAATGACCAAAGTAAACACAAATTTAGATAAGAATACACTAATAGTAGGAGACTTGAACACAGCACTTTGTGCAAATGACAGATATTCTAAGGACAACATCAACAAAGAAACAAGGGCATTAAATGATACACTGGACAGATGGATTTCACAGCCATATACAGAACTTTGCATCTGAATGCAACTAAATACACATTCTGCTCAAGGGTACATGGAACTTTCTCCAGAATAGACCACATAATGGGTCACAAATCAGGTCTCAAATGATACAAAAAGATATGGATTGTCCCATCCTGCTTATTTTCAGGCCATAGTGCTTTGGAACTAGAACTCAATCACAAGAAGAAATTTGGAAGAAATTCAAACACGTGGAGGTAAAAGAGCATCCTACTAAAAGATGAGTGTATCAACCAGGAAATTAGAGAGGAATAAAAAATATGCCTGGAAACTAATGAAAATAAAGATACAACCATTCAAGGTCTTTAGGAAACAGCAAAAGTTGTCCTAAGAGAGAAATACACTGCAATACAAGAATCCCTCAAAAAATTGGAAAACACTCAAATACACAAGCTAACCTTGCAACTAAAGGAACTGGAGAAAGAACAGCAAATAAAACCTACACCAAGCAAAGGAAGAGAGATTAATAAAGATTTGAGAAGAACTCAATGAAACAGAGACAGGAAGAACTGTAGAACAGATTAACAAAACCAGGAATTGGTTCTTTGAAAGAATTAATAAGATAGACAAATCATTAGCCAGCCTTACTATAAAGAAGAGAGAAAAGACTTAAATTAATAAAATCATGAATGAAAGAGAAGAGATCACCACCAATACCATGGAAATACAAACAATTTTAAAAACATATTATGAGCAGGTATTCACCAAAAAATGAGGCAATCTAGAAGAAATGGATGCATTTCTGGAAAACTACAAGTTACCAAAACTGGAACAAGAAAAAATAGAAAACCTGAACAGGCCAATAATCAGGGAGGAAATTGAAGCAGTCATCAAAAACCTCCCAAGACACAAAAGTCCAAGGTCAGATAGCTTCCCAGGGAAATTCTATTAAACATTTAAAGAAGAAATAATACGAAGCATAAGACCAAAAAAAAAAAAAAAAGAAGAAGAAGAAGAAGAAGAAGAAGAAGAAGAAGAAATAATGCCTATTCTGTTCTGAAGGGTAGAAAGGGACAGAATACTTCCAAACTCGTTTTATGAGGACAGCATCACCTTAATTCCAAAACCAGACAAAGACCCCACCTAAAAGGAGAATTATAGACCAATATCCCTGATGAACACAGATGCAAAAATTCTCAACAAGATACTAATAAGGATCCAAAAGTACATTAAGAAGATTATTCACCATGACCAAATGGGATTTTCCCTACGATACAAGGGTGATTCAACACTTGGTAAACAATCAACATGATAGAGCTTATCAACAAGAGAAAAAACAAGAACCATATGATACTCTCAATAGATGCAGAGAAAGCATTTGACAAAAGACAGCAACCATTTCTGATCAAAACTCTTCAGAGTATAGGGATAGAGGGAACATTCCTAAGCATCGTAAAAGCCATCTGTGAAAAGCCCACAGCAAATAGCATTCTCAATGGGGAAGCACTGAGAGCCTAAGTGTCCCCTAAAATCAGTAACAAGACAGGGATGTCCACTCTCACCACTGCTGTTCAACATAGTACTAGAAGTCCCAGCCTCAGCAATCAGACAACAAAATGAAATGAAAGGCATTAAAATTGGGAAAGAAGAAGTCAAACTCTCCCTCTTCACAGATGACATGATCATGAACATAGAAAACCCAAAAGACTCCACCCCAAGATTGCTAGAACTCATATAGCAATGCCGCAGGATGGAAAATCAATGCTCAGAAATCAGTGGCATTTCTATACACTAACAATGAGACTAAAGAAAGAGAAAATAAGGAGTCAATCCCATTTACAATTGCACCCAAAAGCATAAGATGCCTAGGAAAACCAAACCACAGAGGTAAATGATCTATACCCTAAAAGCTACAGAACACTTCTGAAAGTAATTGAGGAAGTCTCAAAGAGATGGACAAATATTCCATGATCATGGATTGGAAGAATTAATATTGTGAAAATGTCTATGCTACCCAGAGAATTTTACAGATTCAATGCAATCACTATAAAAATACTATGGACTTTCTTCAGAATTGTAACACATAATCCTAAGATTTTTGTGGAACCAAAAAAAAAAAAAGATTTTTGTGGAACCAGAAAACACCCCGAATAGCCAGGGAGCATTGAAAAAGGAAACCAAAGCCAGGTGTATCACAGTGCCATATTTCAAGTTGTACTACAAAGCTGTGATCATCAAAACAGTGTGGTATTGGCACAAAAACAGACATATAGATCAATGGAACAGAATAGAGAATCCAGAAATGGGCCCTCATCTCTATGATTCAGTAATATTCAACAAAGCAGGAAAGAATATCCACTGGAGTTGGAGGGAGACGGGGCAAGATGGCTGAAGATTAGGGTCCCCAAGTCACCTGTCCCCACCAACTTACCTAGGTACATTTCAAATCATCCTGAAAACCTATGAATTCGGCCTGAAATTTAAATTTTTTTTTTAATTTATGATAGTCATACAGAGAGAGAGAGAGCGGCAGAGACACAGGCAGAGAGAGAGAGAGCGGCAGAGACACAGGCAGAGGGAGAAGCAGGCTCCATGCACCGGGAGCCCGACGTGGGACTCGATCCCGGGTCTCCAGGATCGTGCCCTGGGCCAAAGGCAGGCGCCAAACCGCTGCGCCACCCAGGGATCCCTCGGCCTGAGATTTAAAGAGAGAACAACTGGAACACTCGAGAGAGAAGAGTTTTCGCTTCTATCAAGGTAGGAAGATGGAAAAAAAAGGAAATAAAAAAGCATCCAAGGGGGAGGAGGCCTCGTGAGGAGCCGGGCTAAGGCCAGGCGGCGAGTGCCCCCAGGACAGGAAAACCCAGTTCCGGAGACACAGAAACTTTACCAATCTTCCTGAATGGAAAGGCGCTCAAAGGGTACTTGGGCAGGATCCCAGGTGGGGCAGTGATGCCATCAGGCTCCCAGGGGCACTAACAGAGGAAGTGCACCCCAAGGGGAGAGCATGCCACACACCACTGGCCGAGCTCCCTAAACGGCTGGAGCGCGTGCCCCGGGGGACCCTGGGAGCAGCTCAGGCTGCGTCTCAGGCGTCGGCTCTGTGCGGAGGGTCTGCGTTGCCCCAGGAGAGCGATTCCAGTGGTGCAGGCCCCGGAGCCCAGGGTGCCAGGGCACACAGCCCAAGATCCGGCACTCCCCCCGGGATAGGCAGAGACCGGGAGGACACAGGGCAGCAAGGTCGCTCCTGCCCCCAAGCAGAACAGAGCTGTGCAGATCGGTGCCCCCCGACCCTGGAGCATCCAGGCCCCTATGGAATGGGAGACTGCATTAGTTACTGCTGGAGCTGACTCTAGAGCTGGAGAACTGGCCACTGCCACTGTCGTTGGTCCTCCTGGTATCACCTTGTACCTGGGACTGAGCACAGCCACCAGCGAGCAGGGGCATCACAGGATAAACAGCTCCCACTGAGCCATGCACCTGGCAGGGGACAGGGCAGCTCCGCCAGGTGCACACACCTGAGAATCAGCACAGCAGGACCCCCCAGAACACCAGCTGGAAGGACAGTGGAAGAGCAAGTTAAGTTCTTGATCAAGGAGTGCTGGAAAGTTCCAGGAGAAATTAGGGATTGATAGTATATAGAATCAGAGGATACCCCTCCTTGGTTTTTGTCTTTTGTTTGTTCACCCCACCCCTTTTTTCTCTTTTTCTCCTTTTTCCAGTACAACTTGTTTTTAGCCACTCTGCACTAAGCAAAATGACTAGAAGGAAGAACTCATCACGAAGAAAGAATCAGAAACAGTACACTCTCCCACAGAGTTACAGAATTTGGATTACACTTCAATGTCAGAAAGCCAATTCAGAAGCACAATTATAAAGCTACTGGTGGCTCTAGAAAAAAGCATAAAGGATTCAAGAGACTTCATGATTGCAGAATTTAGATCTGATCAGGCCGAAATTAAAAATCAATGAAATGAGATGCAATCCAAACAGGATGTCCTATGATGAGGGATAATGAGGTAGAAGCATGAGTGAGTGACATAGAAGACAAGTTGATGACAAGGAAAGAAGCTGAGGAAAAAAGAGAAAAACAAATAAAAGATCATGAGGAAAGGTTAAGGGAAATAAATGACAGTCTCAGAAGGAAAAATCTACATTTAATTGGGGTTCCAGAGGACACCGAAAGGGACAAGGACCAGAAAGTGTATTTGAACAAATCATAGCTGAGAATTTCCCTAACATGGGAAGGGAAACAGGCATTCAAATCAGGAGATAGAGAGATCCCCCCACCTAAAATCAATAAACACCATTCAACATCCCGACTTTTAATAGTGAAACTTGCAAATTGCAAAGATAAAGAGAAGATTCTTAAAGCAGCAAGAGACAAGAGATCACTGACATTTATGGGGAGAAGTATTAGATTAACAGCAGACCACTTTACAGACACCAGGCAGGCCAGAAATGGCTGGAAGGATATATTCAGGGTCCTAAATGAGACGAACCTGCAGCCAAGAATACTTTATCCAGCAAAATCGCATTCAGAATAGAAGGAGAGATAAAGAGCTTCCAAGATAGGCAGAAACTGAATCTGTGACCACCAAACCAGCTCTGCAAGAAATATTAAGGGGGACCCTGTAAAAGAAACAGGAATTCCAAGGAAACAATCCACAAAAACAAGGACTGAATAGGTATCATGATGGCACTAAATTAATAACTTTCAATAGTAACTCTGAACATGAATGGGCTTAATGAACCCATCAAAAGGCGCAGGGTTTTAGACTGGATAAAAAAGCAAGACCCACCTATTTGCTGTCTACAAGAGACTCATTTTAGAGCTAAGGATACCTACAGCCTGATAATGAATGGTTTGAGAACCACCTACCATTCAAATGGTCCTCAAAAGACAGCAGGGTTAGCCATCCTCATATCAGATACATTAAAGTTTATCCCAAAGACTGTAGTAGGAGAAGAAGAGGGACACTATATCATACTTAAAGGATCTAGCCAACAAGAGGACCTAACAATCATGAATATTTATGGCCCTAATGTGGGAGCTGCCAAGTATATCAATCAATTAATAACCAAAGTAAAGACATACTTAGATAATACACTAATAGTGGGAGACTTTAACATGAAGATTTCTGCAAATGACAGATCTTCTAAGCACAACATGTCCAAAGAAAAAGATTTAAATGATACAGTGGACAAGATGGTTTTCACAGATATTTACAGAACTTTACATCCAAATGCAACTGAATACACATTCTTCTCAAGTGCGCATGGAGCTTTCTCCAAAAAGACCAAATACTGGGTCACAAATCATGTCTCAACTGATACCAAAACATTGGGATTGTCCCTTGCATATTTTCCGACCACAATGTTGTGAAACTAGAACTAAACCATAAGACTAAGTTTGGAAGTATTTCAAACACATGGAGGTTAAAGACCATCCTGCTAAAAGATGAAAGGGTCAACCAGGAAATTAGAGAAGAATTAAAAAGATTCATGGAAAACAATGAGAATGAAGATACAACCATTCAAAATCTTTGGGATGCAGCAAAAGCAGTCCTCAGTGGGAAATACATTGCAATACAAGCATCCATACAAAAACTGGAAAAAACTCAAATACAAAAGCTAACCTTTCACCTAAAGGAGCTGGAGAAGGAACAGCAAATAAAACCTTCCACCAGCAGAAGAATACAGTTAAGAAAGATTCCAGCAGAACTCAATGTAATAGAGACCAGAAGAGCTGTGGAACAAATCAAGAAAACCAAGAGATGGTTCTTTGAAAGAATTAATAAGATAGATAAACCATTAGCCAGCCTTATTAAAAAGAAGAGAGAAAAGACTCATATTAATAAAATCATGAATAAGAAAGGAAATACAATTTTAAAAACTTATTATGAACAGCTGTATGCCAATAAATTAGGTAATCTAGAAGAAATGGACGCATTTCTGGAAAACCAGAAACTACCAAAACTGAAAGGAAGAGATAGAAAACCTGAACAGGCTGATAAGCAGGGAGGAAATTGAAGCAGTCATCCAAAACCTCCCAAGACACAAAGTCCAGGGCCAGATGGCTTCCCTGGGGAATTCTATCAAATGTTAAAAGAAGAAACCATACCTATTCTACTAAAGCTGTTTGGAAAGATAGAAAGAGATGGAGTACTCTCAAACTCATTCTATGAGGCCAGCATCACCTTAATTCCAAAAGCAGACAAAGACCCCACCAAAATGGAAAATTATAGACCAATATCCCTGTTGAACACAGATGCAAAAATTCTCAACAAAATACTAGCCAATAGGATCCAATAGTACATTAAGAAGATTATTCACCATGACCAAGTAGGATTTATCCCCAGGATGCAAGGCTAGTTCAACACTCGTAACGCCATCAACGTGATAGATCATATCAACAAATGAAAAAACAAGAACCATATGATCCTCTTAATAGATGCAGAGAAAGCATTTGACAAAATGAAGCATCCATTCCTGATCAAAACCCTTCAGAGTGCAGGGATAGAGGGAACATTCCTTAGCACCTTAAAAGCCATGTACAAAAAGCCCACAGCAAATATCATTCTCAATGGGGAAACACTGGGAGCCTTTCCCCTAAGATCAGGAACAAGACAGGGATGTCCACTCTCACCACTGCTATTCAACATAGTATTAGAAGTCCTAGTCCCTGAATCAGGCAACAAAAAGAAATAGAAACTGGGAATTCAATTGCCAATTCAAATTGGGAAAGAAGAAGTCAAACTCTCCCTCTTTGCGGATGACAGGATACTGTCCAGAGACAACCCAAAATCTACAGAAAACTTCTGAAAGAAATTGAGAAGTCACAAAGAGAAGGAAAAACATTCCATGCTCATGGATTGGAAGAATTAATATTGTGAAAATGTCTATGCTACCCAGGGCAATTTACACATTGAATACAATCCCTATCAAAACACCATGGAAAAAAAAAAAAACACCATGGACTTTCTTCAGAGAGTTGGAATAAATCATCTTGAGATTTGTGTGGAATCAGAAAAGGCCCTGAATAGCTAGGGGAATATTAAAAAAAGAAAACCATAGCCAGGGGTACCATAGTGCCAGATTTCAGGTTGTACTAGAAAGCTGTGGTCATCAAGACAGTGTGGTACTGGCACAAAAACAGACACATAAATCATGGAACAGAATAGAGAATCCAGAAGTGGACCCTCAACTTTATGGCCAACTAATATTCCACAAAGGAGGAAAGACTATGCACTGGAAAAAAGACAGTCTCTTCAGTCAATGGTGCTGGGAAGATTGGACATCCACATGCAGAAGAATGAAACTAGACCATTCTATTACACCTTACACAAAGATAAACTCAAAATGGATGAAAGATCTGAATGTGAGACAAGTTTCCATCAAAATCCTCGAGGAGAACACAGGCAACAGCCTTTTTGAACTTGGCCACAGCAACTTCTTGCAAGATACATCCATAAAGGTAAGGGAAACAAAAGCAAAAATGAATTATTGAGACTTTGTCAAGATAAAAAGCTGTTGCACAGCAAAAATAAGAGTCAACAAGACTCAAAGACAACCTACAGAATGTAAGAAAATATTTGCAAATGACATATCAGATAAAGGGCTAGTATCTAAGATCTATAAAGAACTTATTAAGCTCATCAGCAAAGAAACAAACTATCCAATCATGAAATTGGCAAAAGACATGAACAGAGATTTCACAGAGGAAGATATAGACACGGCCAACAAGCACATGAGAAAATGCTCGCATCATTTGCGATTAGGGAAACACAAATCGAAAGATGAATGGATAAAGAAGATGTGGTTTATGTATACAATTGCACTGCTGGGGATTTACCCCAAAGATACAGATGCAGTGAAACGCTGCAACATCTGCACTCCAATGTTTATAGCAGCAATTGTCCACAATAGCCAAACTGTGGAAGGAGGAGCCTTGGTTTCCATTGAAAGATGAATGGATAAAGAAGATGTGGTATATGTATACAATGGAATATTACTCAGCCATTAGAAACAACAAATACCCACCATTTGCTTCGAGGTGGATGGAACTGGAGGGTGTTATGCTGAGTGAAATATGTCAATTGGAAAAGGAAATACATTATATGGTCTCATTCATTTGGGGAATATAAAAATTTATGAAAGGGAATAAAGGGAAAGGAGAGAAAATGAGTGAAAATATCATGAGGGTGACAAAACATGAAAGACACCTAACTCTGGGAAATGAACAAGGGTTAGTGGAAAGGGAGGTGGGCGGGTGGTTGTGGTGACTGTGTGATGGGTCTGGGGATGGCACTTGGCGGGTTGAGCACTGGGTATTATGCAAATTGAACTCCAATAAAAAGATTTTTAAGAAAGGTAAAAAAATAGAAAAAATTATATCCATTGGAAAAAGGACAGTCTCTTCAATAAATGGTCCTGGGAAATTTGGACAGTCATGTGCAGACGAATAAAACTAGCCATTCTCTTATATCATACAGAAAGATAAACTCAAAGTGGATGAAAGCTCTAAATGTGAGACAAGAATCTATCAAAATCCTAGAGAACTCAGGCTACAGCCTTTTTAACGGTCACAGCAACTTCTTTTAAAATACATCTATGAAGGCAATTGAAACAAAAGCAAAAATGATCTATTGGGACTTAAGATAAAAAGCTTTTGTACAGGAAAAGAAACAGTCAACAAAACCAAAAGACAACCTACAGAATGTGAGAAGATATTTGCAAATGACATATCAGATAAAGGGCTAGTTTCCAATATCTATAAAGAACTTATGAAACTCAACACTCAAGAAACAAAACAATCCAATCCTGAAAGGGCAAAAGACAAGAACTTTAATTTCACCAAAGAAGATATACACATGGCCAACAAGCTCATGAGAAAATGCTCCATGTCACTTGTTATCAGGGAAATACAAATCAAAAGCACAATGAGATAGCACCTCACACAGGTGAGAACAATTAACAAGACCGGAAACAAATGTTGGTCAAGATGTGGAGAAGGGGGAACTCTCTTGCACTCTTGGTGGGAATGCAGACTGGTGCAAGCACTCTGGAAAACTATGTGGACATTCCTCAAAAAGTTAAAAATAGAGCTATCCTATGACCCAGCAATTGCAGTACTGGGTATTTACCCCAAAGATACAGATGTATTGAAAAACCAGGGCACCTGCAATGTTCATAGCAGCAATGTTCACAGTAGCCAAACTGAGGAAGGATCCACTATGTGCTTAGACAGATGAATGAATAAGGGAGATGTGTGTATGCGTGTGTGTGTGTGTATGTGTGTGTGTATATATATATATACACACACACACAAGGGGTAGAAAGGGACAGATATATATATATATATATATATATATATATATATATATATATCGAGTGCGATATTAGTCATTAGAAAGGACGAATACTCACCATTTTCTTTGATGTGGATGGAACTGGAAGGTATTATGTAGAGTGAAGTAAGTCAATCTGAGAAAGACAATCATATGGCTTCACTCATATGAGGAATAGAAGAAATAATAAAAAGGATTATAGGGGAAAGGAGGGAGAATGAGAAGGAAAAATTAGAGAGGGTGACAGAACATGAGAGACTCCTAACTCTGGGAAACGAACAAAGGGTAGTGGAAAGGGAGGTGGGGAGTGGGATGGTTTAACTTGGTAATGGGCACTGAGGAGGATACTTGATGGGATGAGCAATGGGTGTTATAATATATGTTGGCAAATTAAACTTCAATAAAAAATATTAAAAAATGGAAACTCAATTAGGCAAGTGGAACTTCCATCAGTGAACATAGCAGCACTGTCAACAGTCAACATAAGGTGCTCTGTAATAAAACTGATGGCAGTTAAGTGGGTAAATGCTCTTAGCTTGTAAGTCATAGAGCCATTCTTCATGGTAATAAAGAATATGGATGATCATGTGGACCGTATGGGACTTTCAGAAATAAATCTTCTGCTGAGACATGCTTTATTTTAGGTACCTTAGGAGAGAATTAGCTGCATCCTACCCCCCAGAATTTGTCTCCCCATCCTCCATTCTAGGACCATCAGAAGGTAGTTTAGGGAATACTCAGAGCAGAGGCAGTAATTGAAATTCACCTTTGGAAGCTGATGAGGCTCAGAACTGGCAAGATGGAGCAAGGACTGGCGAGAACTGAGTGTTCTGAGTTTGATGAAAAAAGACTGCAGACTACATGGAAAAGAGGAAAAGTGGGAGTAGTAGGGAAAGTGGTTAGCTTATGAGAGAGTCAAGAAATGGAGAGTGTAAATTTTATTGAAGGAGATGTTTTAATAATTACTTTCTCCAAATCTAGGATTAGGGGCATCCTTTCATCCTAGATAGACAGGGCTCATACTCTAACCCAGAGGTAGAATACTTGCTCTTCCTCCTAACTCTGTAGTTTGGAACATTTACCTGGTCCCTTTTAGGAAATAAGTAATTAGAGTTAGTGTTTAGTCACTCTGGAAACAGTCAGGTGAGGCAGTGCCAGAACGAACCTAGTATTGCATCTCTGATGCATAGGATAAGACACCACATGGGGGCCTTGTGGGCAGCAAGGAGCATCTATTTGTAGGCAACACCATGATGAATAAAACAGTAAGGTCACTACACTGACTTTGGGGGTTGGATAAGGAATGTGTCTACCTCTGAGAAGATGGAACAAGAATATGATATGGCCTCTGGCTAGATCCAAAAAGCAGCTTTTAAGCTCCTGTGAGTGCCCAGGGCAGGTATTGGACTTGTAGCTACAAGGAAAAGGAATGGGGTCAGGAATAGGTCCTCAAGGGACAGGTGATATGAAGAACAGCCCCATGTATAAAGACATTTGAAGTGCCCCTGGTTATAGGATCAAACTTGTTTCTTATGGACCACTCTTCCAGAAAGGACATGGAAGGTCACAGACATCCCATGAGATGCCTGACAATGTAACAGCAGGACTGGCAGGCCAAGATTAGGTTGGGATAAGCTGTCCCTCATCAGGAAAATTCTCTTTATTTTGCAACTAGTAAAACACACACACACACACACAGAGGCAAGAAAACTCTGCCTGGAAGTGTCTTTTTACTTCTTTTATTGAACTCCATAAATATTTTCATAAGGCTTTGTGTCATTACAACATCATAGTTTTGTTGATAAACATTTTTTTAAACACACAACTTTGACACTTGTTTGACAGCGTCAAACATTCGGAAGAAACAAAATAATAAACTGGCAAATGCAGAGCAGCAGGGGTAATCAAAATCACTGTTACCCATCCATCCACCCCAGCCCACCCCAGCCCCAAAGCACTAAAAGATCACTATTTGGCTTCACACTAGAATTGTTAGAACTCTCTTGTCACTGCCGTTGATAAATCCATTAGATTTATACACACAGAGAGAAGAGGATAGAGGGAGAAAGAGGAGTTAGATTTCTGTGTTAGGAGCATCCCACAGCAGGGCCCAAAAAATACACTAGCAAAGCCTTTTGGAGAGCAAATCCAGGCCTCATTGAGTTGAGGAAAGGGGAGCTTGGGGGCCATGCACACATAGAAGAGATTTACAGAATTCTTGGGGATAGCACTGCTGTGGGGCACAGAATAGACCTGGACCCTGATCCCAGGTAATAGGGCTCCCCTTGGGGCTGTTGGTCACTGGTCTGCTTTGCCGCCATAGGCTGGGGAATACTCCAACCAATGGTGAACTGATTTCTTGTTGTTTTCACAAGTTCTTGGTATCTGGTGAGGCCAGTGGTTTGGGTAGATGAGAGGTGGGTGGCAAGAGGTAACATCCCTGATCCTGGAGCTCTGGTCACAGGCTCAGGGGGAAGGGAATGGAGGGAGGACAAGGAGGCTTGGCTAAGAGATGTTGTAGGCCCAGGGACTTGGCCAACCATCCGCTCTTGGTTTATTCCTAGCCCCTGGAGAAAAACGTCAAGATTAAGCCTAGTGGAGAGGAACGGAAAGTAGGAAAAGGATGTATACTTAAGGGAGGCCTACACAGTTACTGAAACACATGCTGTTTGCCAGGGAGACCATTTTATTTTATTTTATTTTTTTCAGGGAGACCATTTTAGCTTAGGCACTGGGTACCAGGTTCCTTGCCATGGGAGGCTTAAGTAGCTGGGTCATTTGCTGAGCAGTTGTGGCCAGTCCCGAGCCCCAGCCCTCTGCCCATCTCAGGCTTACCCTTGACTTACTCCACAAGTCTGATTTGAATGTGGTGGAATGGTAGCATAAAGAGCTTGTAATTTGATTCCCAAAGAGGAATAATTCCTAGGCTGGGCAGGGCCTGGTCTGGGTCAGGAGGCATAGAGCAGCAATCAAGTTAGCTGTGCTGAGGGCTTCATGTAGCCATGGCTGCTGCTCAGTAAGCTGAAGTCCTTTCATGACAGTTTTCTCCTGGGGTCCAGAACAGACTCAAAATTTCCAGATTCCTCACTAGAGTGGTTCTTTATAGTAGGGCCCATTCTTACTCCTTTGTACTCCATTATTCTTGCTGTTCAAGGTCTGCCCACCTAAAGGGCTATGTGGGGAGGAAGAACAGGTACTCTTGCACCCATAGGGACCCTGCCTCTTAGTGGGAGAAGTTAGTTTTTCCTAAGTATAAAGCCTGCAAAATATGAGCCTGAGGGTAGTGTCTCTACCTCAGATCTTTTCTCCATAGGGAAGCCTCACTGGGCTCCTCACTTACTTACTTCAAATGTCCTGAGATGGGAGAATGTTGGACATAGGGCTTTCTTAGAGTGACAGAAGTTCTTTATGCTAATAGCAGTAATTTTCCTGTGCCAGGAGAATAGGAGAATGAAGGACAACAGGGAGAGGAGAAGGAAGGAGTCACGGAAGACTGTCCATGCAATCTGTTAACAATGGGGGAAATTTCATATAACTTGAGTGGTAGGAACTGCAGGTATATATCTTGGGCTAGGGCTGCCTCTTTCCATGCCCATTCCTGTTCTTTCCTTTAAGAGGTTATGGTCAGCCTTGGATCCTGTCCAGGTCAATAATTTGAAGGCAGCTGATGATCTTGATCAGGTGTGCTCTGTCTTGACCCCTTCATAGACTCCAAGAAATGCCACCTGTAATCTGAAAATGGAAGCAGGGATGACCAGGCCCCTGAAATAATTTCAGTTGGGACCTCCAATTTTAAGCCTACTTGGTGCTAGGCAGTTGAATCCCTCCCCCGGGAAGCAGAGTCTCAGCCCCTTTGCTTCAAGCTCAGATCTTTTAGGTTAGGGGAGGGAGAGGCCTACAAGGGACACCATAACCAAAGCAGCTTGAAGAAGATAATAATTAGCTCAACTAAGTCCCAGATATAAAACTACTCATGATCCAGCAGTGCTACAACATGGGAACCCCCAGTGCTAGAAGAGCCCAAATGCAGAATGTTCCCTGAACAGAAGTCTTCTCCAGCATTATTATAATCTGACTCTCCCTTGATTCTGTTTGGTTTTGATCCCTCTACAACACCTAAAACACAGTGAAAGCAATAGAAATATCAAGCAGTTATGTCACAGGGCACAACAGAGCATGTCTAGACTGGCACAACTGAGGACGGAAGATGCAGGGAAAAGGCTGTCTAGGGCAAATGCCGGCCTGCAGAAACATTCACAGGTGGTCAGCTGAGGGAGAAGAGAAAGAGAAAGGAGAATCCTCCCTTACCCATTGAAAAGGAAAAGGAAAAAAATTCAAATTCCCAAACTCCATCACATTAAAGTATATTCAAAAGTTATCAGCATCAGTATCATTAGGAAAGAAAAAAACAATACAAACACATCTATGGTAATAATGACAAGTCAATGAATCACTCACAGGTGTGCAAAGAGATTATCTCAACAAGAAAAGGAACACATAGAAATGTCAGTTTCTGAAAATAAAGGGGAGGGGGACAGGGTAAGAACAGAAAACTTTTAAGAAGGGATCACATATTTAGAAGTCATTGGTACCTCTTCCTACCAACTACAGATTTTACTTCCCCAAACAAACAAAACGTTTTTTGGTCCTTCTGTGTGTGTGTGTGTATGTGTACGTGTGTGTTTGTGTATACTCAAGGGTCTGTGTGTGTATGTGTGTCTCTCTATATATAAATATATATATGTAGATATATATATTTATATATATATAAATTTCAACAGTGCTTCTCCAAAAAATTGTCCATCTATAAATATAATTTTATTTACTTTATTTTAAAATTATCTGCCTCCCTGTAGGTATTATTTTTTGAAAGGGGTTAACCTGCTGAAATTTTGCCAGAATGGTGACTGGCTGCGCTTGGGTTCGGTGAACTCAAAGACCTGCGACTGAGCGATGCCATCCGGGACCAGGTACTGGCCCTGGTTTAACGGGTCCTGCGGTGGTGGGTAGGAAGGAGGAATTGAGCGGGCAGAGTTGACACCTAGAATAGATGGGAGATCAAATGGAGAGTATAAGTTACGTGGTTTCCCAAATCATCCAGTGACCACTTTGAGCAGACAATTAAAGGCAGCCTATTTAGAGAGTATGAACTGGAATTGAAAATCATCCAAGGGAAAAACTGCAATTCCTTAACAGATTTTGGAATGGTATGGTGACTAATACAACAACACACACTTTCCCACCTACTCAGACATTACTGAGAAGCTTTGGTGTTATCAGCCATTTTACAGATGAGGACACTGAGACCTGTGGTGAAATGTCATATCTAAGGTCATAAAGCAAAGGATAGAATTCACATTTTTTTGTTTTAAAATATTTTATTTATTTATTCCTGAGAGACACAGACAGAAGCAGAGACATTGACAGAGGAAGAAGCAGACTCCTCACAGGGAGCCCGATGTGGGACTCGATACCCTGACTGGGATCATACCCTGAACCAAAGGGAGACACTCAACTGTTGAGCCACCCAGACGTCCCTAGAATCCACATTATTTGATTTCTCATTCTTTTTTTCTTAAGATTTACTTATTTAGGGACGCCTGGGTGGCTCAGCAGTTGAGCGCCTCCCGTCGGCCCAGGGTGTGATACTGGAATCCTGAAATCGAGTCCCACATCAGGCTCCCTGCATGGATCCTGCTTCTCTCTCTGCCTGTGTCTCTGCCTTTCTCTCTCTGTGTCTCTCATGAATAAATAAATAAAATCTATAAAAAAATAAACAAAATCTTAAAAATATTTACTTATTTATTTAAGGGGGGGGGGCAGGAGGAGGGCCAAAAGGACAGGGAGAGAGAAACTTAAGTAGACTCCAAGCTGAGCAGGGATCCCAATGCAGGGCTCAATCCCATGACCCTGAGATCATGACCTGAGCCAAAGCCAAGAGTCAGATGCTCAATTGACTGTACCACCCAGGCACCCCAAGAGACCATAATCCATTATGCCAGACGTTCCTGCAAATCACCCAACGCTTTCCATTTAATTTCAAAGCAATTTGGTTTTCTCCCTCCTCAACTCCCCCTAGAAGTGTCAAAAGAGCCAAGTTAAGAACTAGTGACTTCAAAGCAGGTCTTCAGTTGGGAAATGGTTTTCTAAAAGGCAAGGTACAAGTGTACTCTACCTCAGGTTGTAGTGATGAAACCATATTTAATATGAAAGTCACATTTGGTAGATTAGAAAGAAAGCAAAGAAAATATGATTCATGTAATACAAGGAAGACTTGGAATATATTTGTGACCATTCAAAGGGGACAATTCAATGACTACAACTTTCATAGAAATATTTGCAAGCTTCAAAGCAAAATCCACATGAATAGAAGATTCCAGGGTGGAGGGGCTGAATTTAAAGTTTAATCCTAACCTATATTCAGAGCATAATTGCATACAGCATATGATTCAGAATGCAATGAAGACCTCTCTGCTGCTCCCAAATAGCTTCCTCAACTGCTGGCTAATGTCTGAAATTTCAACATTACAGCTTCTTTGTTTGCCTTTGTTTGATGACTCGATCCCATTATCCTAGAAGTAGTATCATATTGAGTCATTGTCAGCCATTGGCACTTAAGTAGGAAGCAATGAGTTCTTTTTTAAAAGCTAATATTGTTTTGCTTTGTTTTAGATCTTACTTTTGTTTTCCAGATTTATTGAGATATAATCAATAAGTAACATTCTATAAGTTTAAGGTGTACAATGTGATGATTTGATACACATATATATTCCAAGATGATTACTACAATAAGGTTAGTATATCCATCACTTCACAAAATAACCTTTTTTTGTGTGTGCTAAGAGCATTTAAGAACTACTCTCTTAGCACTCCCAAGTTAAAATATTAACTATAGTCACTGTGCTGTACATTATATTCCCCGAATTCTTCATCTGGCAACTACCCTTTTGTGCCCTTTGACCAACATCTTTATACTTCCCCCATCCCAGGCCCTGGCAACTACCAAACAAGAAACTTTCTGTTTCTATAATTTTGCTTTTTTTTATTCCAATATAAATGAAATCATATAGTATTTATATTTTTGTTTTACTTATTTCACATAGTATGATGCCCTCAAAGTCCATCCATGTTTCCATAAATGGTAATATTTCCTTATTTTTATGGCTGAATAATATTCTATTGTATATGTAACATATATATTATCCATTCATCTGCTGAAGGATATATCAGTTGTTCATTGTCGTGGCTATTGTGAATAATGCTGCAATGAACATGAGGGTGCAGAAATCTCTTTGGGATTTTGATTTCATTTTCTTTCCTTATACACTAGAAGTGGAATTGCTGGATCAGATGACCACTCTATTTTCAACTTTTTGGGGACCCTCCATACTGTTTTCATAGCACCTTACAAATTTATACTCCTACCATCAGTGTCCAAGGGCTCCTTTTTCTCCAAATCCTCACCAGCACTTGTTATCTCTCTTTTTTTGATAGCAGCCACTCTAACAAATATAACCTCTCATGGTTTTGATTTACATTATTCTGATGATTGGTAACATTGAACATCTTTTTTTTTTACACTTGTAGAACATTTACATGGGCATTTGCATGCTTTATTTGGAGAAACATCTATTCAGGTCATTTGCCCATTTTTTGTAGTTTGTAGTTGACTTGTATGTGTTGCTCATATATTTTGAATATTAATCCCTTATCTGATACATGGTTTGCCAATATTTTCTCTCATTCTGTAGGTCGCCTTTTCATTTTGTTGATTTTTTTTTTTAGTTTGATGTAGTCCCACTTTTTTTTATTTTGGTCATGCTTTTGGTGTCATATTAAAAAACTTGTTGCCAAAATCATGTCAAGGAGTATTTTCCCTATATTTTCTTTTAGGATTTTTATGGTGTTAGGTCTTCCACTTAAATCTTTAATTCATTTTGAGTTAATTTTTCTGAGCAGTGTAAGACAGGAGTCCAATACATTCCTTTGCATGTGAAAATCCAATTTTCCCAATATCATTTATAAAAGAGGCTATCCTTTCCCCACTGAGTATTCCTGACCTCCTGATAAATATTAGTTGACTATGGGTTTATAATTGGTCTCTCTCATTTTTTTTATTGGAGTTCAATTTGCCAACATATAACATAACACCCAGTGCTCATCCCATCAAGTGCCCCCCTCAGTACCCGTCACTCAGTCACCCCCACCCCTTGCTGACCTCCCTTTCCACCACCCCTTGTTCGTTTCCCAGAGTTAGTAGTCTCTCATGTTCTGTCTCCCTCTCTGATATTTCCCACTCATTTTCTCTCCTTTCCCCTTTATTCCCTTTCACTATTTTTTATATTCCCCAAATGAATGAGACCATATAATGTTTGTCCTTCTCTGATTGACTTATTTCACTCAGCATAATACCTACCCTCCAGTTCCATCCACGTCGAAGCAAATGGTATTTGTCATTTCTAATGGTTGAGTAATATTCCATTGTATACATAGACCACATCTTCTTTATCCATTCATCCACCTGCACCCCGATGTTTATAGCAGCAATGTCCACAATAGCCAAACTGTGAAAGAAGCCTTGGTGTCCATCGAAGGATGAATGGATATAATTGGTCTTTTGATTCTCTCCCACTAGTCTATATGTCAGATTTTATTGCCAGTATATTGTTTTGATTACTATTTGCTTTGGAATAAAGTTTAAATAAATCAGAGAACATGATGCCACCAATTTTGTTCTTCTTTCTCAGGTTTGCTTTAGTTATTTGGGGTCTTTTGTGGTTCCATATGAATTTTATAATTGTTTTATCTACTTCTGTGAAAAATGCCATGGAATTTTAGATAAGGATTACAATAAATCTACAGATGGCTTTGGGTAGTAAGGGCATTTTCATGATATCAATATTTACAATCCATAAATACAGAATATTATTCCATTTATTTGTGTTTTCTTCAATTTCTTTTATAAATTTCTTTTTTTTATTTGTTTTTTTTAATTTTTTATTGGTGTTCAATTTACTAACATACAGAATAACCCCCAGTGCCTGTCACCCATTCACTCCCACCCCCCGCCCTCCTCCCCTTCTACCACCCCTAGTTCATTTCCCAGAGTTAGCAGTCTTTACGTTCTGTCTCCCTTTCTGATATTTCCCACACATTTCTTCTCCCTTCCCTTATATTCCCTTTCACTATTATTTATATTCCCCAAATGAATGAGAACATATAATGTTTGTCCTTCACTGACTGACTTACTTCACTCAGCATAATACCCTCCAGTTCCATCCACGTTGAAGCAAATGGTGGGTATTTGTCGTTTCTAATAGCTGAGTAATATTCCATTGTATACATAAACCACATCTTCTTTATCCATTCATCTTTCGTTGGACACCGAGGCTCCTTCCACAGGTTGGCTATCGTGGCCATTGCTGCTATAAACATCAGGGTACAGGTGTCCCGGCGTTTCACTGCATCTGTATCTTTGGGGTAAATCCCCAATAGTGCAATTGCTGGGTCGTAGGGCAGGTCTATTTTTAACTCTTTGAGGAACCTCCACACAGTTTTCCAGAGTGGCTGCACCAGTTCACATTCCCATCAACAGTGTATGAGGGTTCCCTTTTCTCCGCATCCCCTCCAACATTTGTTGTATCCTGCCTTGTTAATTTGCTCCATTCTCACCGGTGTGAGGTGGTATCTCATTGTGGTTTTGATTTGTATTTCCCTGATGGCAAGTGATGCAGAGCATTTTCTCATATGCATGTTGGCCATGTCTATGTCTTCCTCCGTGAGATTTCTGTTCATGTCTTTTGCCCATTTCATGATTGGATTGTTTGTTTCTTTGGTGTTGAGTTTAATAAGTTCTTTATAGATCTTGGAAACTAGCCCTTTATCTGATATGTCATTTGCAAATATCTTCTCCCATTCTGTAGGTTGTCTTTTAGTTTTGTTGACTGTATCCTTTGCTGTGCAAAAGCTTCTTATCTTGATGAAGTCCCAATAGTTCATTTTTGCTTTTGTTTCTTTTGCCTTCGTGGATGTATCTTGCAAGAAGTTACTGTGGCCGAGTTCAAAAAGGGTGTTGCCTGTGTTCTTCTCTAGGATTTTGATGGAATCTTGTCTCACATTTAGATCTTTCATCCATTTTGAGTTTATCTTTGTGTATGGTGAAAGAGAGTGGTCTAGTTTCATTCTTCTGTATGTGGATGTCCAATTTTCCCAGCACCATTTATTGAAGAGACTGTCTTTCTTCCAATGGATAGTCTTTCCTCCTTTATCGAATATTAGTTGACCATAAAGTTCAGGGTCCACTTCTGGGTTCTCTATTCTGTTCCACTGATCTATGTGTCTGTTTTTGTGCCAGTACCACACTGTCTTGAGGACCACAGCTTTGTAGTACAACCTGAAATCTGGCATTGTGATGCCCCCAGATATGGTTTTCTTTTTTAAAATTCCCCTGGCTATTCGGGGTCTTTTCTGATTCCACACAAATCTTAAAATAATTTGTTCTAACTCTCTGAAGAAAGTCCATGTTATTTTGATAGGGATTGCATTAAATGTGTAAATTGCCTTGGGTAACATTGACATTTTTACAATATTAATTCTGCCAATCCATGAGCATGGAATATTTTTCCATCTCTTTGTGTCTTCCTCAATTTCTTTCAGAAGTGTTCTATAGTTTTAAGGTATAGATCCTTTACCTCTTTGGTTAGATTTATTCCTAAGGATCTTATGCTTTTGGGTGCAATTGTAAATGGGATTGACTCCTTAATTTCTCTTTCTTCAGTCTCATTGTTAGTGTATAGAAATGCCACTGACTTCTGGGCATTGATTTTGTATCCTGCCACGCTACCGAATTGCTGTATGAGTTCTAGCAATCTTGGGGTGGAGACTTTTGGGTTTTCTATGTAGAGTATCATGTCATCGGCGAAGAGGGAGAGTTTGACTTCTTCTTTGCCAATTTGAATGCCTTTAATGTCTTTTTGTTGTCTGATTGCTGAGGCTAGGACTTCCAGTACTATGTTGAATAGCAGTGGTGAGAGTGGACATCCCTGTCTTGTTCCTGATTTTAGGGGAAAGGCTCCCAGTGCTTCCCCATTGAGAATGATATTTGCTGTGGGCTTTTCATAGATGGCTTTTAAGATGTCGAGGAATGTTCCCTCTATCCCTACACTCTGAAGAGTTTTGATCAGAAATGGATGCTGTATTTTGTCAAATGCTTTCTCTGCATCTAATGAGAGGATCCTATGGTTCTTGGTTTTTCTCTTACTGATATGATGAATCACATTGATTGTTTTACGGGTGTTGAACCAGCCTTGTGTCCCAGGGATAAATCCTACTTGGTCATGGTGAATAATTTTCTTAATGTACTGTTGGATCCTATTGGCTAGTATCTTGTTGAGAATTTTTGCATCCATGTTAATCAGGGATATTGGTCTGATATTCTCCTTTTTGGTGGGGTCTTTGTCTGGTTTTGGAATTAAGGTGATGCTGGCCTCATAGAACGAATTTGGAAGTACTCCATCTATTTCTATCTTTCCAAACAGCTTTAGGAGAATAGGTATGGTTTCTTCTTTAAACGTTTGATAAAATTCCCCTGGGAAGCCATCTGGCCCTGGACTCTTGTGTCTTGGGAGGTTTTTGATGACTGCTTCAATTTCCTCCCTGGTTATTGGCCTGTTCAGGTTTTCTATTTCTTCCTGTTCTAGTTTTGGTAGTTTGTGGCTTTCCAGGAATGCGTCCATTTCTCCTAGATTGCCTAATTTATTGGCGTATAGCTGTTCATAATATGTTTTTAAAATCGTTTGTATTTCCTTGGTGTTGGTAGTGATCTCTCCTTTCTCATTCATGATTTTATTAATTTGAGTCTTCTCTCTCTTCTTTTTAATAAGGCTGGCTAATGGTTTATCTATCTTATTAATTCTTTCAAAGAACCAACTCCTGGTTCTGTTGATCTGTTCCACAGTTCTTCTGGTCTCTATTTCGTTGAGTTCTGCTCGAATCTTTATTAACTCCCTTCTTCTCTTGGGTGTAGGATCTATTTGCTGTTTTTTCTCTAGCTCCTGTATGTGTAAGTTTAGCTTTTGTATTTGAGTTCTTTCCAGTTTTTGAATGGATGCTTGTATTGCGATGTATTTCCCCTTAGGACTGCTTTTGCTGCATCCCAAAGATTTTGAACGGTTGTATCTTCATTCTCATTAGTTTCCATGAATCTTTTTAATTCTTCCTTAATTTCCTGGTTGACCCTTTCATCTTTTAGCAGGATGGTCCTTAACCTCCACGTGTTTGAGGTCCTTCCAAACTTCTTGTTGTGATTTAGTTCTAATTTCAAGGCATTATGGTCTGAGAATATGCAGGGGACAATCCCAATCTTTTGGTATCAGTTCAGACCCAATTTGTGACCCAATATGTGGTCTATTCTGGAGAAAGTTCCATGTGCGCTTGAGAAGAATGTGTATTCAGTTGAGTTTGGATGTAAAGTTCTGTAGATATCTGTGAAATCCATCTGGTCCAGTGTATCATTTAAAGCTCTCGTTTCTTTGGAGATGTTGTGCTTAGAAGACCTATCGAGTATAGAAAGAGCTAGATTGAAGTCACCAAGTATAAGTGTATTATTATCTAAGTATTTCTTCACTTTGGTTAATAATTGATTTATATATTTGGCAGCTCCCACATTCGGGGCATATATATTGAGGATTGTTAAGTCCTTTGTTGAATAGATCCTTTAAGTATGATATAGTGTCCCTCTTCATCTCTCACTATAGTCTTCGCGGTAAATTTTAGTTTATCTGATATTCGGATGGCTACCCCTGCTTTCTTTTGAGGACCATTCGAATGGTAAATGGTTCTCCAACCTTTTATTTTCAGGCTGTAGGTGTCCTTCTGTCTAAAATGAGTCTCTTGTAGACAGCAAATAGATGGGTCCTGCTTTTTTATCCAGTCTGAAACCCTGCGCCTTTTGATGGGGTCATTAAGCCCATTCACATTCAGAGTTACTATTGAGAGATATGAGTTTAGTGTCATCATGATATCTATTCAGTCCTTGTTTTTGTGGACTGTTCCACTGAACTTCTTCTTAAAGGGGAATTTTAAGAGTCCCCCTTAAAATTTCTTCCAGAGCTGGTTTGGAGGTCACATATTCTTTTAGTTGCTGCCTGTCTTGGAAGCTCTTTATCTCTCCTTCCATTTTGAATGAGAGCCTTGCTGGATAAAGTATTCTTGGTTGCATGTTCTTCTCATTTAGGACCCTGAATATATCCTGCCAGCCCTTTCTGGCCTGCCAGGTCTCTGTGGAGGTCTGCTGTTACCCTAATACTCGTCCCCATAAAAGTCAGGGATTTCTTGTCTCTTGCTGCTTTAAGGATCTTCTCCTTATCTTTGGAATTTGCAAGCTTCACTATTAAATGTCGAGGTGTTGAACGGTTTTTATTGATTTTAGGGGGGGATCTCTCTATTTCCTGGATCTGAATGCCTGTTTCCCTTCCCAGATTAGGAAAGTTTTCAGCTAGGATTTGTTCAAATACATATTCTGGCCCTCTGTCCCTTTCGGCACCCTCGGGAACACCAATTAAACGTAGGTTTTTCTTCCTCAGGCTGTCGTTTATTTCCCTTAATCTATCTTCATGGTCTTTTAATTGTTTGTCTCTTTTTTCCTCAGTTTCCCTCTTTGCTATCACCTTGTGTTCTATGTCACTCACTCGTTCTTCCACCTCGTTAACCCTCGTCGTTAGGACTTCTAGTTTGGATTGCATCTCATTCAATTGATTTTTAATTTCTGCCTGATTAGCTCTAAATTCTGCAGTCATGAAGTCTCTTGAGTCCTTTATGCTTTTTTCTAGAGCCACCAGTAGCTGTATAATAGTGCTTCTGAATTGGCTTTCTGACATTGAATTGTAATCCAGATTTTGTAACTCTGTGGGAGAGAGGACTGTTTCTGATTCTTTCTTTTGAGGTGAGGTTTTCCTTCTAGTCATTTTGCTCAGTGCAGAGTGGCCAAAAGCAAGTTGTATTGGGAAAAGGAGAAAAAGAGAGGAGAGAAAGAAGGAAAGAAAAGAGAGAGAAAAAAAAGGAAGAAAAAAACGAAAAAAAAAGGGAAGAAGAAGAGAAAGAAAAAGAAAGAAAAAAAAAGCGGTGGGGGGAGGAAACAAATCAAAAAGCAAAACAAAACAAAACAGAACAAAAAAAAAAAAAAAAAGAACCACGGGGGAGTGTCTTCTGATTCTGTGTACTTTAAGTCCCTTGGCTTCCTCTGGAAGTTGTCAGTCAGTCCAGCTGGTCTTCTGGGGGAGGGGCCTGCTGTGCTGATTTTCAGGTGATAGCAGTTGGGGGAGCTCCTGTGCCCCTGCCTGGTGCAGGGCTCATGGGGGTTGTTTACCCCGTGAGGCCCCAGGAGCAACAGCCCTAGTGGCGGGGCCAGCTCTGGAAACCTGGATTCAGCCCCTGCAGGAACTCCGGAGCTCTCCGTCTGCAGGGCCTGGAGGCTCCGGGGCGGCGCCGCTGATCTGCTCAGCTGGGGCAGGAGCGTCCTTGCTGTCCTGGGCCCTCCCGGCCTCTGCCTGTCCCGGGGGAGGCCGGATCCTGGGCTGTGTCCCGGCGCCCTGTGCTCCGGAGCCTGCGCTGGTGGATTCGCGCTCCCGGGCCGCGCAGCCCCCTCCGCGGAGCTGCCGCCCAAGCCCCCCAAGCTGCTCCTGGAACCGCGCAGCCCCCTCCGCATGGAGCCTCTTCCTCTGCCCGAGCCCCTCCGAGCTGCTCCCGGGGCCGTGCAGCCCCCTCCGCGGAGCCGCCGCCCGAGCCCCTCTGAGCTGCTCCGGGTCCCGCCGTGCGCGCTGCAGCCCTTAGGGAGCTCGGCGCACTCTCCGGGGCACGCAGTTGCTGTTACTGTCCCCGGGGAGCCCGAGGCATCCCCGCCCTCCTGGGTCCTGCTCCAACTCCCCGCGAGCCCCTTTCCGCTCGGGAAGGTCGGTGCAGCTCCTGCTCCTCCGGGACGGGGCTCTCCTGTCCTGGGGACACTCGCCCCGGCCTCAGCCTGGCTCCTCGCGGGGCCCCTCCCCCTTGGAGGCCTTTGTTTCTTTATTTCTTTTTCCCCGTCTTCCTACCTTGTAGAAGCGCGAACTCTTCTCACTGTAGCATTCCAGGTGTTCTCTCCTTAATTCTCAGGCCGAATTCATAGATTTTCAGGATAATTTGAAGGTTTTCTAGGTAATTTGGTGGAGACAGGTGATTTGGAGACCCTACTCTTCCGCCATCTTGCCCCTCCCTCCTCTTTTATAAATTTCTAATAGCTTTCAGTGTATAGATTTTTAACTGCTGAAGTTAAATATATTCCTAAGCACTTTATCCTATTCTGTACTATTGTAAATGGGAGTGTCTCTTAATTTCTCTTTTCAATGTTCATTGTTATTGAAACAAGTAATTTTTGTATTTTGTATCCTGAAACATTATTGAATTCCATTATTATTATAGTATTCTAATATTATCTCTTAGGAGAGTTTCTAGATTTTTCCTAAAACAAATCATGTCAGCTCCAAACAGGGACAATTTTGCTTCTTCCTTTCTTTTTCTTGCCTGATTGCTCTGGATAGGACTTCCAGCAGTACATTAAGTAAAAGTGGTGAGAGTTGGCATCCCTGTCTTGTTCCTGATATTAGAGGAAAAGCTTTCAGCCATTCACCATTGAGCATACTTGTTAATAGTGGTTAGGCTTGTCATATAACGCATTGATTATGTTGAAGTATGTTCCTTATATACAAATTTACTGAGAATTTTAATCATGAAAATATGTTGAATTTTGTCAGATGCTTGTATTGTATCTATAGGAATGTGATTTTATCTTATATTTGTTAATGTTGTGCATCACATTTATTGATTTGCATATGTCTCTGCTTCCTAGAGATGAATTCCACTAGATGATGGTGTATGATCCTTTTAATGTGCTGCTGAATTTGGTTTGCTAGCATTTTCTTGAGAATTTTTGAATCATATTTATCAGAAATAATGACCTATATTGTCTTATATTGTCTTTATCTGGAACTAGTGTCAGTGTAATCCTCGCCTCATAAAATGAGTTTGAAAGTGTTCTTTTCAGGTTTTTAGGAAGAGTTTGAGAAGAAGTGGTATTAATTCTTCTTTAAATCTTTCATAGAATTCACTAGTGAAACCATCTGGTCCTAAGCTTTTCTTTTCGTGAGGTTTTTGATTGCTAATTCAGTCGTCTTAGTCTCACTGAGCTGCTCAGATTTTGTATTTCCTTTTTGTCCATTAGTTTTATTGAGGTAAAATACACGTATTACATTGGATATGATTAAGGTGTACAACATAATGAGTTGATGTATATATACACTACAGAATGATAATCACATGAAGGTTATTTAACATCTACCACCTCACATAGTTATATATTTTTTCTTTTGATGAGAACTTTTAAGATCTCTCTTAGAAACTTTCAAACTTACAATACAGTATTATTAACTTTAGTGACCATGCTATACACTTATTTTATAAGCCTGTACCCTTTGACTACCTTTACCCATTTCTCCCACTACATACCCTCTTGCATCTGGCAACCACCAATCTGTTCTCTTTCTATGAATTCAATTTTATTACATTTCACATATAAGTGAGATCATACAGTATTTGTCTTTCTCTGAATTATTTAACTTAGCATAATACCTTTCAGGTTCATTCATGATGTGGCAAAAGGCAGGATTTCCTTCTTTTATGACTGAATAATATTCCGTGAGTGTGTACTTTATATACATTTATTTTATCCATTTGTCTGCTAAAGGACATTTAGGTTGTTTCCATGTCTTGGCTAATGTGAGTAATGCTGCAGTGAACATAGGGAGCAGATATTTCTTTGAGACAGTGATTTCATTTCCTTTAGATATATACCCTAAACTGGAATTGCTGGATCATATTAATTTTTTATTAACCTCCATACTGTTTTCCATATTGGTTGTACCAATGTACATTCCCACGGTATACAGGGGTTCCTTTCTCTCCATATCCTTGTCAGTCCTTGTTATTGTTTGTCTTTTGATAGGCATTCTAACAGGTGTGAAGTGTTATCTCATTGTGCTTTTTATTTGCATTTCCTGATGATTAGTGATGTTGAGCAACTTTTCATGTACTTGTTGGACATTTGAATATTTTCTTTGGAAAAGTATCTATTCAAATCATTTGTCTCTTCTTTAATTGGATTATTTGTGGGTTTTTGCTATTGAGTAGTATGAATTCCTTTAATATTTTGGATATTAACTCCTTATCACATATGTAGTTTGCAAGTATTTTTCCCATTCCATAGGTTGCTTTTCTATTTTGTTGATTTTTGCTGTGCAGAACCTTTAAATTTGATGTGATTCCACTAGTTTTTCTTTTGTTATTTGTGCTTTATGTGCCATGTCCAATAATTCATTGCCAAAACCAATGTCAAGAAGATTTTTCCATATTTTCTTATAGCAATTGAAGATATATATATATATATTTATAGTTAAGTCTTTAAGCCATTATGAGTTAATTTTTATGGGTGATGTAACATAGGGGTCTAGTTCATCCTTCTGCAGGTGACTACCCAGAACCAGTTATTGAAGAGATTGTCCTTTATTGAATATTTGTGGCTCCCTTGTCAGATTTTACTTGATTGTATATGCATGGGTTTATTTCTGGGATCTAGATTCTTTTCTATTGGTCTTTGTATCTGTATTTTTCCAAGTGCTAAACTATTTGGTTACCATAGTTCTGTAATATATTTTGAAGCCAGAAAGTGTGATGGTTCCAGCTTTGTTCTTTCTCAAGATTACTTTGGCTCTTTAGAGTCTTTTATGGTTCCATATAAATTTCAGAATTGTTTTTCTTATTTCTGGAAAAAATGTCATTAGAACCTTGACAGGAAATGCACAGAAACTATAGATGGTTTTGTCAGTACAGTCATTTTAATGATATTAATTTTTCAAATCCAGAGGCACAGGATATCTTCCTTTTTTTTCATAAATGTCTTAGAGTTTTCAGTGAATACATCTTTCACCTGCTTGGCTAGATTTATTTCTAAGTATTTTATCATTTTTGATACTATTATAAATGGACTGTTTTATTTTGTTTTTTGAATAGCTCATTGTTGGTGTATAGATGCTAATGATTTTTGTATGTTGACTTTGCATCCTGAAACCTTACTGAATTCATTGATTAAATCTAACAGTTTTTTGGTAGTCTTTAAGATTTTCTACATACAAAATCTTTTCTTTTTTTCCCATGAGTGCCAACTCTAGCCCTTTAGTAGTCCATGCCATTGGTCCTAAGGCCTGAGCCCTTAGCCCTGATTTGCCCTCTGAGCTTCTCCCACCGACTTCCCTCGAATCCCTGGCCTCTCATTCCAGGCCTTCAGCCAGCCCTGCTATTCCCTAGCCCCCTTATCCCCCAGTGAGGGTTCTACAGCTTAATTGTGCTTGAGCACTATATTTCTCTGTTCTCCTTGCTATAAAACTTCTGACTAATTTAGCTCTCTTGTCTTAACTGCCAGATGGGGAATATATCTCTCCCCTCCTCTTTCTTTCTTTCTTTCTTTTTCTTTCTTTCTTTCTTTCTTTCTTTCTTTCTTTCTTTCTTTCTTTCTTTCTTTTTCTTTCTTTCTTTTCTTTCTTTCTTCTCTTTCTTTTTCTTTCTTTCTTTCTTTCTTTCTTTCTTTTTCTTTTCTTTTTCTTTTCTTTTTCTTTCTTTCCTTTTCTTTTTTCTTTTCTTTCTTCTTTCTTTCTTACCTGATTGCTCTCTGCTTGACTTCTAGTACTATTTTGCATAGGAGTGGTGAGATCTGGCACCACTGTGTTCTTATATTAGAATAATAGCTTTTAAACTTTTACCATTAAATATGATATTAGCTGTAGATTTTCTATATATTGCCTTTATTATATTGAGGTAGTTCCTTCTATACCTAATTTAATGAGATTTTTTATCATGAAAAGATGTTGAATTCTGTCAAATACTTTTTTCAGCATCTATTGAGATTATATGATTTTTATCTTTCTATTATTGTGGTGTATTACATTTTTGATTTGCATATGTTAACCCATCCTTGTATCTCAGTAATGAATGCCACTTAATGATGCTGTATGATCCTTTTAATGTGCTCTTGCATTTGGTTAGCCAGTATTTTGTTAAGAACTTTTGCATCAGAAATATTGTCCTGTGGTTTTCTTTCCCTGTGGTGTCCTTATCTGGATTTGATGTCAGTGTAATGCTGATTTCATAAAAAGAGTTTGGGAATGTACTCTTCTCTTCAATTTTTTGAAGAGTTTGAGAAGGATTGGCATTAATTCTTTAAATACTTGGTACAACTCACTAGTGAAACTATTCTTGGGCTTTTCTTTGTTGGGATGTTTCTACTTAGTAATTTTTTTTTTTTACTCATCTTTGGTATGGCTAGATTTTCTACCTCCATGGTTCAATCTTGGTACATTTGATGTTTTTTGGAAATTATTCATTTCTTCTAGGTCATCCAATTTGTTAGTGTATACTTGTTCACAGTATACACTTGTCATCTTCATGATTCTATTTCTGTGGTATCATATGTAATATCTCCTATTTAATTTCTGATTTTATTTATTTGAGTCTTCTCTTTCTTTCTTAGTAAAGGTTTCTCAATTTTGTTTATCTTTTCAAATGCCAGCTCTTAACTTATCTTTTCTATTGTTTTTCTGGTCTCTATTTCTCCTCTGATCTTTATTTCCTTTCTCCTGTTAACTTTGGCCTTAAATTTTCTTCTTTTTCTTGTTCCTTGAAATGTAAAGTTAGGTTGCTTATTTCAATTTTTTTTTCTTTGTGTAGGCTTTACAGCTATAAACTTCCCTCCTAGAACTGATTTTGCTATATCCAATAACTTGTTATGTTGTGTTTTCATTTTCATTTATCTCAAGATCTTTTTTTAATTTTTCTTTTTGATTTCTTCTTTGATTCATTGGTTGTTCAGGAGTGTGTTGTTTAATTTCCACATATTTGTGAACTTTCCAGTTTTCCTCCTGTTATTGATTGCTAGTTTCATACCATTGTGGTGAATGATACTTGACATGATTTCAGTCTTCTTAAATTTGCTAAAACTTGTTTTATGACCCTAGAACATGTTCCATTTCTACTTGAGAAAAGAGCTGCTGCTATTGGATGGCATGATTCTTGTATGTCTTTTAGGTCTAAATATGATACAAATTGGGCAGTCCAGGTGGCTCAGTGGTTTAGCATGGCCTTCGGCCCAGGGCCTGATCCTGGAGTCCCGGGATCAAGTCCCATGTCAGGCTCCCTGCATGGAGCCTGCTTCTCCCTCTGCCTGTGTCTCTGCCTCTCTCTCTTGCTCATGAATAAATAGTAAATAAAATATTTTTAAAGCCTGTTTTTATAAATAAATAAATAAATAAATAAATAAATAAATAAATAAAGTCGGTCCAAATTGGTCTAAATATATTTCTAGTCCATTGGCACCTGTGTGGCTCAGTCAGTTAAGTATTTGCTTTCCACTCAGGTCATGATCTCAACATTCTGCGTTTGAGCCCCATGTTGAGCTCCCTACTTAGAGGGGAGTCTGCTTCTCCATCTCCCTTTGCCCCTCCCCCTCTGCTCATTCTCTCCCTTACTCTTTCTCTCGAATAAATAAAATCTTTTAAAAAATAAATATATTTCCAGTCCAACATTTTCTTAATCATTTTTTTGTCTAGGTGCTCTATCAATCATTGCCTTAATTATATTTCTTTTTTATATTGAAGTCTGATTTGCCAACATATAGTATAACACTCAGTGTTCATCCCATCAATTGTTGCTTTAATTATATTTCTGTTTCTTCCTTTCAGATATATTTATATTTGCTTAATATATTTAGGTGCTTCATATTTGGTGCATATATATTTAATTTATATATTTATGTTTTGGGGACATATATATCTTGATAAATTATCCCTTTATCATTATATGATGACCTTCTATGTTTCTTTTTTTTTCTTTTTTTTATTTATGATAGTCACACACACATAGAGAGAGAGAGAGAGAGAGAGAGAGGCAGAGACACAGGCAGAGGGAGAAGCAGGCTCCACGCACCGGGAGCCCGATGTGGGACTCAACCCCGGGTCTCCAGGATCGTGCCCTGGGCCAAAGGCAGGCGCCAAACCGCTGCGCCACCCAGGGATCCCACCTTCTATGTTTCTTGTGAAAGTTTTTGACTTATATTCTGTTTATCTGATATAAGAATAGTTACCCTTTCTCTCTCTTGGCTTCCACTTGCACGGAATATCTTTTCCCATATGTTAATTTTGAGGCTATGTGTATCCTCAAAGATGAACTTAGACCTTTGTAGACAATGTATAGTTGTGTCTTGTATTTTTATTCACTCAGCCATTCTATGCACGTTGATAAGGGAATTGAATTCATTTATGTCCTGGAGGGGAGGCAGGTGGGGGATGGGCTAAATGAGTGATGAGCATTAAGGAAGGCACTTGTTGGGATAAGCACTGGGTGGTATATATAAGTGATGAATCACTAAATTCTACTCCTGAAACAATACTACAGTACATGTTAACTAACTTGAATTTAAATAAAAAATAAATAAACTGCAGAAAAAAATTGTTAATAGGTAAGGACTTTCTATTGTCATCTTATTACTTTGTTTTATAGCTCTTTTGTCCTTCTCTTCCTCTTTTGCTATCTTCGATAGTTTTCCAAAGGTATGCTTTGATTCATGTCTTTTTTTTTTTTGTATGTCTAGGTGTCTGCTTTGTTGTTACAGTGAGGCTTACATCAAACACCTTATAGTTACAATAGTCTATTTTATGCTAATAACAAATTAACTTTAAATGCATAATAAAACTCTACCTTTTTAATCCCCAACCCCACATATTATGTTTTGATGTCATAATTTCCATCTTTTTATTCTTATCCATTAATAAATTATTGTAGCTATAGTTATTTTTAATCCGTTCATACCTTATCCTTGATAGGTATAAGTAACTAATACATCACCATATTAGAATATTCTGAATTAGATTATATACTTGTTTTACCTGTGTGTTTATATTTTCATATGTTTTCATGTTACTAATTAGCATCCTTTCATTTAAGCTTTAAAAACTCCTTTCAGCATTTCTTGTAAGACAAGTCTAATGGTAATGAACTCTCTCTCTCTCTCTCATTTTCTCTCTCTCTCTGGGAAAGTTTTTCTCTCTCCTTCATTTCTAATGGACACCTTTCCTGGGTATAGTATTTTGGCTGACAGTTTTCTTCTTTCAGAACTTTGACTATATAACATCCCACTCTCTCCTAGTCCACTAGGTTCCTGCTGAGAAACCTTTGAATAGTTTTATGTGGGTTACCTTGTATTTGATGATTGTTTTTCTCTTGCTACTTTTAATACTTTCTATTTGTCTTTGATTTTGGACAGTTTTAATTATAATGTATCTTGAAGAAGATCATTTGGGTTGAAATTGTTTGGAAACCAATGAGCTTCATGAAGCTGAATATTTAAATACCCATCCAGAATTGGAAATTTTTCAGCTGTCATTTCTTTAAATAAGCATTCTTCTCCTTTCCCCCTCTTTGCTTCTTCTGGGACTTCAATATTTTATAGATTTTCTCTCTTAATTTTATCTCATAACTCACATAGGCTTTTCTCCACTTTTTAATTTTTTTTTCCTTTGTTCTACTCTGGACAATTTCAAATGACCAGTTTTGCCTTCACAAATTCTTTCTTCTGCTTGTTCAATCTGTTGTTAATGTTCTCTATTGAATTTTTTTTCTATTTCATTTGTTATATTCTTCAGCTCTATAATTTCTGTTTGATTCTTTTTTATTATTTCTACTCTCTGTTAAATTTCTTGTTTTGTGTATTGTTTTTCTGACGTTGAATTGTCTCTCTCTGCTTCCTTGTAACTCACTGAACTTAAAACAACTATCTTGAAATGTTTACTGGAAAAAAATTGCATATCTCCATGTCTTTGGGGGTCAGTTTCTAGAAAATTGTGTTCCTTTGGTGATGTCATGTTTCCTTAATTTTTCATGTTCCTTGTTGTCTTGAATTGCTCTTTGCATTTGAAAAAAGCATTCACTTCCTCTAGTGTTTATTGATTGGCATATTTTTTCCATGCACCTAGTCATGGATTTTTTTTTTCTCCATGGGTGCTCTGGAACTTTTCTCCTGGACTTTTGAACTTTCACAAAAGCACATGCATCTGTGGGTGACTGCCAAAACCAATGTTTTTAGAGGGAAGACAGTAGAAAACTATTCTGCCATTTTGATGATGTCCTCTAATAGGCAATTTCCAAAGGTGGTAAGTGTCAAAAATATGAGGGTACTGGGTACCAACAAATGATATGAAAATATTAGGGAGAAAATTTGGGAAGTGGTCATTTTAATTTCTCAATTAAGCTTTTTATTTTGTGAGTATTGTAGATTTACATGCAGTTGTAAGAAATAATAGAGATATGCTTTGTAGCCTTTACTCAGTTTCTTCAATGATAATATTTTGCAAAACTGTAGTACAATATTACAAGCAGATTATTAACATGGTTATAGGACACAGACAAGAGAGAACATTTCTATATCACAAAATCATTCTTGTTATTCTTCCATAACCACATTTACTTTTCTCCTGACCTTACCCCTTTTTTAACCACTGGCAATCACTAATCTGTTCCACATTACTAAATGACATCATTTCAAGAATGTTATATAAATGGAGTCATACCATATATATAATCTTTGGGGATTGACTTTTCTTATTCAGCAAAATTCCTTGGAGATTCACCCAGGTTGCCGAATGTACCAATAGTTGGCTCCTTTTTATTCATGAGTAATATTCCATGGTATGGATATACCATAATTACTCACTCACTGAAAGATATCTGACATGTTTCCAGTTTGGGCTATTATGAACAAAGCTGCTATAAACATTTGTTTGGAGTTTTAATTTTTCTCCAAGATTTTACTTAAATTCAAGTTAGTTAACATAGAGGGTTTTTTTGATGTATGTGTGAAAGTAAGTTTTCATTTTTCTGGGAAAACTGCCCACGAGTATAATTGCTGGGTTATATGGTAGTTGTATGTTTTGTGGCTTAAGAAACCACAATACTATTTTCCAGAGTGGCTGTACCATTTAACATTCTCACTAGCAAGGTATAAATGATTTGGTTCCTCTACTCCCTTGTCAGCATTCCATGTTGTCACCATTTTTTATTTTAGTCTTTTTAATAGGTATGTACTGATATCTCACTGTGGTTTTTATCTGCATTTCTCCACTGATTAAAAATGTTGAACATCTTTTCATGTGTTTAACTGCCATTCATGTGTTTAACTGCCATTCATATAATCCTGTCAGTAAAATATCTGTCTTTTGCCCTGTTTCTAATTGGATCATATAGTTTTTTTTATTGCTGAGTTTTTAGAGTTCTTTATACATTCTAGATAGTAGTGTTCTGTCAGATACATGGTTTGCAAATATTTTTTCCTAGTCTGTGGCTTGTCTTTTTATCCTCTTCACATGGTCTTTCATAGAGCAAAACTGTCTATTTTAATGAGGTCCATTGTATCAATTTTTCATTTCATGGTTCAAGCTTTTGGTGTCAAGTCTAAGAACTTCTTGCCTAGCCCTAGATGCTGGAGATTTTCTCCTTTAAAAAAGTTTTTGAAAAAAAAATGTTTTTGTAGCTTTAAATTTAAGCCCATTATCCATTTTGAATTAATTTTTGTAGGGTGTGAGTTTAGGTTGAAGTTTTTTATTTTTGGTCTATAGCTGAAGCATTTGGTGGAAAGGTTACCCTCATCCACTATATTTCTTTTGCATCTTTATCAAAAATTAGTTGGGCATATTTGTGTAGGCCTATTTTTAGTTCCTCTGTTCTCTTCCACTGGTAAAATATGTCTATCCTTCTGCCAATACCACAGTCTTGGTTATTGTAGCTATATAATTTGTGTTAAAACCAGGACTGATTACTTCAATTTTACTCTTCTTTTTCACGTTTTTAGTTAATTTAGGATATTCATTTGATTTTGAGATGGTCCCATAGCTTCTGGAGATGGGAGCTGTGTTCATGGCTCTAGGGAGCTCCATGATGACAGACTGAAATAGGTTGATAGATCAGGAATTAGTATTCAAATTCCAAGAAGTTATACATCAATTCTTAAAATCAAGACAGTATAAAAGGTAAGCATAAAGTAAAAATGCCTTCATTGGAGCTAGGACTTCTGTCCTCTTTGTTTATCTTACACAGATAAACAGAAGAAGGCTTCCCCTTCTCCAGAGTAGTATACTGAGTTGATAAGGTCCCATGGCATTATAGATGGGATTGTAAGGGGACACTAGAATAATTACCTATCCAATTATATCTGCCTTAGAGAAATCTTAACAACAATGCTCCCATCATTTCCAGGAAGCAGTCACTGGAAGGGTTAAGGAAACTGGCTTTAATGGGTATCTAAAAGAATTCTCTTCTTTGTCTTCCCATGTACATAATATAACCATTGAATTCCTAAGTTTGACTATTGCTTCCACATGTATAGTTGCCCTGAGTCTCAATATATATCAGTCATTACAATCCTGGACTAGGAGAGTCTTGAAAATTAGAAATAGAAATAATAGAGAAGATACAAAAGAATTTTGGGAGGTTTGAAGCTAAATGAGTTTTTTTGAAAACTTTAGAGTTGTTGTTAAAGGTGGAAAGCTGTTCAGGTGAACAATTGCTTAAACACTGGGAATAAGAGAGGACTTGAAGGGAATAGCCTTGTGACTAGACAGGGTAGAAAAGGAACCTGACGCAAAGGCTTGGTATAAGTGAGCAGGACTGTTTTCTAATTTGTTGTTTTATGGATGTTCCTTTGCTTTAAGAATTCATAGTGAAAAGACCAGCCAGCCTCAGATAGGCTAGGGGGAACCTATGCTGATATCAAGGAGTCCCATCCCATCATGAAGGTCAGTGTTGTAAGGACAGTGGAGAGAATCATAGTAAGAGAAGCTAAAGGGTTAAGAACCTCCAGGAAACAGACAGGCCACTAGGCCAGTAGCTTCTTTATAGCCTGAGGACTCCCCAGCTGGCTGGAGTTCTGTTCTGTTTATATCTCTAAGGAATGGGCACAGTCTCTCCCAGGGTTCCCCTACTCGTACAGACCATATCTTCACTGACATTAACCCCAGATAACTTTCTAACACTGACTCTCATATTCTCACTCCCAAGAGGTTAGGAGTGATTGCCTTTAATTCTCTATCTGAAGATAATCACATCTCCATAATAAGGGAAAGAACCAGTGAGTGCCTCCCAAGGACAAGAAACAATAAGCAGTTAAAAGGAAGGTATGTCTAGCCAGGGAGGGCCCAGCTAGGCACACTGTTTAATTGGAAATCAGATATTCACAGGCATATAGCTCCTTAGTGAAAAGGAGCTTCATTTGGGAATAATTAAGGATGCTTTATGTGGCCACTGGAATTTCAGGCAACTTGAATCTAATAATTTTGTATGGTGACTCATTCTGAACCAAAGAACCTACTGAGAAAGCAGAAGGGCCTGGGAAAAGTGAGGTCTCATTAAAATCACTTACCCCTGGAGAAAATGACAGTGGCTGTCAGTAATAGAAGCATTTGTCAGTAATTGAGGTGAGACAAAAAAGCAAGCTGTGTTCTCCCAGCATAGAGAATCAGCAGAGCCCTGAGATGATGAGGGAAGAACAGTGGACTTGGAATAAAGATGAGTTAAGTTCATAATCACTTCACCTCAAAGATCTTGTTTCTTCATCTGGAAAATGAGTCTAATAATGTCTACCTTAAAGATGTACCATAAAAATGAAATTAAAGAACTTATATAAAATGACTCGTACTGAATATGCTCATAAGTAAACAAAGGGTAGTTACTCCCCATTGTTCAACTAAGCATTTTAATTTTGTCTAGTTTATGAAAATGAGAAAATAAAGCTTCATTTCATATTCAAATTGATTCTTAAGGTGCTTTCCTTTTTTTTTTTTTTAGAAAGTGAGAGAGTGCCAGTGTGTGCCCATGAGGAGGGCTGGAAAAGGAGGGGCAGAGGGGAAGAAAGAATATTAAGCAGGCTCCACACCCAGCATGGGGCCTAAAGTGGGGCTCAATCTCATGACCCTGAGGATCATGACCTGAGCCAAAATCAAGAGTCAGACACTCAACTGAGCCACCCAGATACCCCTAGTTTCCTTTTTTAAGTATTTTAGTTTGTGGTTCAGAAAAAGAGAATGAATATCTGAATCTTCTGCCTTGGTTCAGTTTGAAGTTCTCCATTCTGATTTGGGACTCCTGGTCTTGCAAATGTCCCCAAACAAATCAAAGAAAACTGTATACATATTCCAAAAGCACTTATTAAAAATTATACACAGTTATTATTGTCCATCTGTCTCTACATTGTGGATAAAGTTTAGTTTCTTTCTCTCTCTCTCACTTATGTTAAAATGAAAAGAAACAGAAATTCTATATTTTTCCTGTACCTAAAGAACTATTTATTTTTTTATGGAAGCTTATTGATCTCTGAAGTCCAATTTTTTTAAAATTTTTTTATTGGAGCTCAATTTGCCAGCACATAGCATAACACTCAGTGCTCATCCCACCAAGTGCCTCCCTCAGTGCCCATCACCCAGCCACCCCAAGCCCCTGCCCACCTCCCTTTCTACTACCAAGAACTATCTGTAGACATAACTACCTTACACTATTTACTCCTAAGCCTTATGTCTTTTTAAAAATTAATTTATTTTTTAATTTAATTTTTTATTTGTTTGTATATATTTTTTAATTGGAGTTCGATTTGCTAACATATAGTATAACACCCAGTGCTCATCCTGTCAAGTGCCCACCTCAGTGCCTGTCACCCAGTCACCCCATTCCCCTACCCACCTCCCCTTCCACTACCCCTTGTTTGTTTCCCAGAGTTAGGAGTTTCTCATGTTTTGTCACCCTCTCTGATTCTTCCCACTCATTTTCTTTCCTTTCCCTTATAATCCCTTTCACTATGTCTTATATTCCCTGTATGAGTGAAACCATATAATGATTGTCCTTCTCCGATTGACTTACTTCACTCAGCATAATACCCTCCAGTTCCATCCACGTCAAAGCAAATGGTGGGTATTCATCATTTCTAATGGCTAAGCCTTATGTCTTTAAGGCCATTTGCCACATGTCATCAGGAATACCTGGAAACCCAGACAATCCCCATCACCCCAAGTGAACTTCAGCCTGGAAACAAACCTGGGTATATATAGTCACATAGTTTATGGCTTCCCAGTCTCACAGATAGAGAAAGTGGGGCTGGTGGAGTGGTGGTAGTTAAAGGCAGCTTTACCTTTTTGTTTAGGGACTTTTCTCACAGTCATTGCAGCCTGCCTCTTCTGGTTTTCAGAAATTTCAAAGCCTATAACATAGAAATACATGACTCTGTTATAAAAAAACACAGCTTTCTTAAATGTATAAATTAGTACAACTTTTCTGAAAGAGTAGTTTTGGCAAGATATATCAAAAGTTTTGAAAAGGAAATAAATGGTGAGAAATTTGAACAAATATTTAGTTACAAAAATGAATTTCACAATATACAGAGGCAAAAAAAATGAAAACATGAGTTAAGAGACTGTTCAATGAAGAGTCATGAATAAAGTATGGTGTGAAGTGGAAAAATATTTCACAACCAAAGGCAAAAACATAGAAGAAAATAATGAGTCAAAAGATAAGAGATTACAAGACATTTTTGTAAAGAAAAGTTTCAAAAGGAAGAAAAAATCAAATAGCAAAAGGTACTCAACTGTCCAAGTCATTTGTCCAATTTTAAAATTAAGTTATTTGATATTTCACCATTGAGTTGTAGGAGTTACTTATATATTTTGGAAATTAACCTCCTATCAAATATATCATTTGCAAATATTTTACCTGATGCCATAGGTTGCCTTTTCATTCTGTTCCATTGCTGTGCTGAAGCATTTTATTTTGCTGTAATTTTGTTTTGACTATGCTTTTGGTGTCATATCCAAAAAATCATTTCCAATATCAATGTCAAGAAGCTCTTTCCCTCTATTTTCTTCTAGGAGTTTTACAGTTTGGGGTCATACAATTAAATCTTTAACACATTTTGAGTTAATTTTCACGTACAGTATAAAGTAGGAATTCAGTTTCATTCTTTTGCATATGGATATACAATTTTCTCAGCACTATCTATCGAAGAAACCATCCTTTCCCAATTGTGTATTCTTGGTACCCTTGTCAAAGATATGTTGACTGTATATGTGTGGGTTTATTTCTAGGCTTTCTATCCTATTCCATCCATCTATATCCCATCTTTATGCCAGTAATATACTGTTTTAATTAATGTAGCTTTGTAATACATTTTGAGTCAAGAAGTGTGATACCTCTAGCTTTGTTCCTCTCTCTCAAATATCTTTACCCATGATGGATCTTTTGTGAATTTTAGGATTGTTATTTCTATTTCTGTAAAAAATTCCATTGGAATTTTGATAAGACCACATTGAATCTATAGCTGGCATTGGGTAAAATGGACATTTTAACAATACTAAAGCTATTTATTTATATGTTCTTTAATTTCTTTCAGCAAGGTTTTACATTTTTGAGTGTACAAGTCTTTTACCTCCTTGGTTAAGTTTATTCCTAAGAATAAAGAAATCCATCCACCCTTTTTGGATGTGATTATACTTAGGACTATTTGCTTAATTTCTTTTTCAGATAGTTTATGTTAGTGTATAGAAACACAACTGATTTTTGCATGTTACTTTCATATTCTTCAACTTCACTGAATTCATTTATTAGAAAAAACATTTTCTGTGGAGTCTTTAAGGTTATCTATATATAAAATGATATCATCTACAAACAGAAATAACTTCACTTCTTCCTTTCCCATTTGGATGCTTTTATTTTTTTCTTGTCTAATTTTCTCTGGTTGGCCTTCCACTACAATGTTGAATAGAAGTGGTGAAATGGGCATCCTTGTCTTGTCATTGTTATAAGAGAAAAAGCTTTCAGTTTTTCTCCCTTGAGTATGATGTTAGCTGTAGGCCCTTTCATATATGGCCTTTATTATATTCAGGTAAATTTCTTGTATACATAGTAGCTTGTGAGTTTTTTATCATGAAAGAATAAGTAATGTCAAATCCTTTTTCTGCATCTGTAGATATGATCATGTGATTTCTTTTTTTAAAGATTTTATTTATTCATGAGAAACACACAGAGAGAGAGGGGAGGGGCAGAGACATAGGCAGAGGGAGAAGCAGGCTCTATGCAGGGAGCCCGATGTGGGACTCGATCCTGGAACTCCAGGATCACGCCCTGGGTCAAAGGCAGGTGCTAAACTGCTGAGCCACCCAGGGATCCCCTGATCATGTGATTTCTATCTTTCATTCAATTAGTGTGGTGTATCACATTAATTGATTCGCATATGTTAAGGCATCCTTGCATCCCAGGGACAAATCGGACTTAGTTACGGTGTATGATCCTTGTATTGTGTTGCTGAATTCTGTTTGTTGCTGTTTTATTAAGGACTTTTTCATATGCATTCATTGGGGATATTGGTCTTTAGGTTTTGTTTGTTTGTTTCTGTACTAGAAGACAATATTGTTAAAATATCCATTCTGCTGAAAGCCATCTACAAATTCAAAGCAATCCTATCAAAACTCTAGTTCCACTTATACATGGTATGAATAAGTTCTATATATCTGCTTTACAACATTGAGCCTATGGTTAATATTACTATATTATGCACTTAAAAATGTATGAAGTGTATAGGGTTCATGGTGTTTCTACCACTTAAAAAAACAGGATTGAGATCTACCTACAAAAGAGAAGAAATTCTTCTTCAGCTTTAGCCCATGTATGTGGAGTCCCATCCTTCTCATGATCTTCCTGCCTATAGATGACAGCTTTGGACTGTGCTCATGAGTTTGAGCCTGCCCACGATTTTGCATTCCACCTGCCTGCTCCATAGATTTTGGAGTTGCTTAGCCAGATTTTGTAATCACATAAGCCAATTCCTTATAATAAATCTCTTAACACATCTTCTATGAGTTGTACTTCTCTGGTTGAATCCTGACTGATAGAAGGAATTTTAGTTAAATACTATATTCTTCACCTGAAGAGTTACTTATGATAAATTAAGTTTAAAAATGAGTTATAAAGTAATATGATTGGTATAATTTTTGTAAGTAGAAAAGTTTTTAAAAAGTCTTATCTGTATAAAGGTTTATATAAACACAAGTATGGAAATAGATACACCACACCTATACTAATTATCTCACATAGCATAGGAGTGATAGTGAAGGGAAAATAATGCTAAATTTATTATATTTTGGTATATGTTCAAGTGGTTATTATAATCATGTATTTATTTTATCATTAAAAAGTAAAAATAAAGAAAAAAATTATGGTAAATTTATATAATAGCCATAAAAATGATGATTAAAAATATTAAGTGAGGGCGGCCCGGGTGGCTCAGTGGTTTAGTGCCACCTTCAGCCCAGGGCCTGATCCTGGAGACCTGGGATCAAGTCCCATGTCAGGCTCCCTGCATGGAACCTGCTTCTCCCTCTGCCTGTGTCTCTGCCTCTCTCTCTCTCTGTCTCTCATTAATAAATAAATACATCTTTTAAAAAATATTAAGTGATTTAGGGTATAGATAAGCAACTGATTTCTGTGCATTATATCATCCACTTTGATGAATTCCTGTATGACTTCTAGCAATTTTTGGGTACAGTCATTTGTGTGATCAACATAGAGTATCATGTCATCTGAGAAGAGTGAAAGTTTGACTTATTTTTCTGATTTGGATGCCTTTTATTTCTTTTTGTTGTCTAGGACTTCCAGCACTATGTTGAATAGCAGTGGTTAGAGTAGACATCTCTGTTGTGTTCCTGACCTTGGAGGAAATGCTCTCTAGTTGAGGATGATATTCACTGTCTTTCATATATGGCTTTTACCATATTGAGGTATGTTCCCTCTATCCTTACACTGCAGAGAATTTTAATCAAGAAAGGATGTTGTATTTTGTCAAATGCTTTTTCAGCATCTATTGAGAGAATCATATGGTTCTTGTACTTACTTTGATTAATGTGGTATACCACATTGGTTTATTTGCAGAAGTTGAACCACCCTTGCAAGCCAGGAATAAATCCTACTTGGTCATGGTGAATAATTCTTTTAAAATACTATTAGATATTTGTTAGTATTTGGTGAGAATTTCTGCATCCATGTTGATCAGGGATATTGGGCTTTAATTCTCCTTTTGTCAGAAGAGTAATTAAGGAATGGATCCCATTTACAACTGCACCAGAAAACACAAGAATAAACCTAACTAAAGAGGTAAAGGGTCTGTATTCTAAAAACTACAGAACACTTATGAGAGAAATTGAGAAAGACACAAAGAAATGGAAAAATATTCCATGTTCATGGATTGGAAGAACAAATATTGTTGAAATGTGTATGCTACTCAAAGCAATTTACACATTTAATGCAATCTCTATAAGAATACCATCAGCATTTTTATAAAGCTGTAACAAATATTCCTAAAATTTGTATAGAACCAGAAAAGACCTCAGAGGAATGTTGAAAAAGAAAATCAAAGCTGGTGGAATCACAAATTCCAGACTTCAAGCTGTATTACAAAGCTCTAATCATCAAGACAGTATGGTACTGGCACAAAAACAGACACACAGATCAATGGAACAGAATAGAGAACCCAGAAATGGACCCTCAACTCTATGGTCAACTAATCTTTGACAAAGAAGGAAAGGATATCCAGTGGAAAAAAAGATAGTCTCTTCAACAAATGGTTAGGGGAAATTGGATAACCACATGCAGAAGAATGAAAATGGACCATTTTTCTTACACCATACACACACAAATAAAGTCAAAATGGATTAAAGATATAAATGTGAGATAAGAATCCATCAAAATCCTAGAGAAGAATACAGCAGCAACCTCTTTGACTTCAGCTGCAGCAACTCCTTGCTAGACATATCTTCTAAAGGCAAGAGAAGCAAGAGCAAAACTGAATTATTGGGACTTCATCAAGATAAAATTTTTTGCAAAAAAAAAAAAGCTTTTGCACACCAAGGAAATAGTCAAAAAAACTAAAAGGGAACCTACAGAATGAGAGAAGATATTAGCAAATGCCATATCAGATAATGGGCTAGTATTCAAAATCTATAGAGAACTTATCAAACTCAACACTCAAAAAACAAAAAATACAGTCAAGAAATGGGCAGAAGACATGAACAGACATTTCTCCAAAGAAGGCATACAAATGGCCAACAGACACATGAGAAAATGTTCCACATCATTTGGCATCAGGGAAATACAAGTTAAAACCACAGTGAGGTACCACCTCATATCAGTCAGAATGGCTAAAATGAACAAGTCAGGAAACAAGTGTTGACAAGGATGCAGAGAAAGGGGACCACTCTTTCACTGCTGGTGGGAACACAAGCTGATACAGCCACTCTGGAAAGCAGTATGAAGGTTCCTCAAAAAGTTAAAAATTGAGCTACTCTATAACCTAGCAATTGCACTACAACACATTTATCTAAAGGATATAAACATAGTGATTCAAAGGGGCACCCCAATGTTTATAGCAGCAATGTCCACAATAGCCAAGCTATAGAAAGAGACAAGATGTCCACCAATAGATGAATGGATAAAGAAGAGGCAGTATATATAATGGAATATTACTCAGCCATCAGAAAGGATGAAATGTTACCATTTGCAATGATGTGGATGGAACTAGAGTGTATAACTAAGGTATAAGTGTATAAGTGTATAACTAAGGTAAAGAAGTCAACCAGAGAAAGACAAATACCATAGGATTTCACTCATATATGGAATGTGAGAAACAAAACAGATGCACCTAGGAATAGGGAAGGGAGGAAACATAAAATGAGATGAAACTAGGGAGACAAACCATAAAAGACTCTTAGAAACAAGCTGAGGGTTGCTGGAAGGGAGGTGGGTGGGGAGATGGGGTAACTGGGGGATGGGCATTAAGGAGGGCACTTGATGGAATGAGAACTGGGTGTATATGTAACTGATGAATCACTAAATTCTACCTCTGAAACTAATCATATACTATATGTTAATTAATTGAATTTAAATACAATGAGAAGGGATCCCTGGTGGCGCAGCAGTTTAGCGCCTGCCTTTGGCCCAGGGCGTGATCCTGGAGACCCGGGATCGAATCCCACGTCGGGCTCCCGGTGCATGGAGCCTGCTTCTCCCTCTGCCTATGTCTCTGCCTCTCTATCTCTCTCTGTGTGACTATCATAAATAAATAAAATTTAAAAAAAAATAAATAAATACAATGAGAAAAATTTTTAAATAAATGATTTAGGGAAATCCTAATGATATGATTGTACATGCAAAATGAGGATGTAATATTAGAACTGTTCATCATAGGGAGGTAGAGAATGGAGGAGACAGAATGATTCAACCACCTTAGTCCTAGGGGTTTTTTTGTTTAGATGTAAAAATATCAAACATTTACAAATGTTCTCTCTGGGTAGAGTAAATCTTATGTGATTTTTAGTTTTCTTTTTAATTTTTCTGTGTTTTCCCCCCAAATTTCCTATAATAAAAAGTATTATAATTAGAAAAAAACTTAATGTTTTAGAAGAGATAACATAGATCTGTCGGAAGGTATTTTTATAGATCCATCCATGTCCTTGCAAATAGCAAGATTTCATTATTTTTTATGGCTGAGTGTGTGTGTGTGTGTGTGTGTGTGTGTGTACCACGTCACAGATGGAACTAGAGAGTATTATGCTAAGCAAAATAAGTTTGTCAGAGAAAGACAACATATGATTTCATTCATATGTGGAATTTAAGAAACAAATGATCATAGGGGAAAGAAGTAGAGAGGCAAACCAAAAAAGACTAATAATTATAGAGATCAAATCAATTATTACCAGAGGGGAAGTGGTCTGGCAGAGGTGTTAAATAGGTGATGGAGATTAAGGAGTACAGTTACTGCAGTGAGCACCAGGCATTGTGTATAGGTGTTAAATCATTCAATTTTACACCTGAAATTAATATTGCACTGTACATTAACTAACTGGAATTTAAATGAAAACTAAGCAAAATTCAGGGATGCCTGGGTGGCTCAGAGGTTTGGCACCTGCCTTTGGCCCAGGGCGTGATACTGGAGTCTCAGGATCGAGTCCTGCATTGGGCTCCCTGCATGGAGACTGCTTCTCCCTCTGCCTGTGTCTCTGCCTCTCTCTCTCTCTCCCTCTGTCTCTCATGAATAAATGAATAAAATCTTTACAAAAACTAAGCAAAAAGTTTTTAAAAATGTAATTTCTGGAAGCTTTTCTATTAGAAGCAGATTCTTAAAGTTACAGGTTATTAGGGAATTGTGTGGGAAATATTATACTGGAACCAGAAAAAATGGTGGGGATCTTCTAGTTGATCTAGGGTCTGCATAAAGCATACTAAGACAATTCCTTTAATAGGTCTAATAATCTAGGTGGTATCAGAGGCTGCTTCTGCCTACCACTGAGAGAAGCAACCCAGTAGCATTTCTGTACCACTGTACACCATGTTCCATTGCAGTGCTCATATGCTAAAAGCAATTTGGCTTCAATGGGACTCAAAGTGAATTATTAATGTGCACTATACCCCAAACCTGAGGCAAGGACTAGCATTAGACTAAGGTGTGTCTTTTTGATCATTCTTCTTTATCTCTTAACCATTTAAATCCCCAACACTGAAAGAGAGAAGAATCCATTTGCACTCTCAAAATCATTTGCATTTGGACTCAATGAGTAGGCCCATTTTTCTAGAGGCAGTTTCTACCAGCTTGAGCTGGTAAATTAAACATTGGTAAATGTTTACCAATTAAAACATTGGTAAATGTTTTAATATACCAATTAAACATTGGTAAATGTTTACCAATTAAAACATTGGTAAATGTTTTAATATAAAATACTACTCTCACTTCAAGTGGAGCAAAAACAGGAACTCTGTCTTCTCAGGGAATTACAAAGCCTGGCTGTTTGGTATTTTTATGCTGGAATGGCAGCACTGTGAGCAACAGACCAGATGATACTTTGTAAACCACAAAACTATAGTCTATGGCACCTAAATCCCAGTTAGAAAGCAGCATGAAAAATCTCTCTGCCAGTTATATACCCCCTGGCAAAGGGGAAAAACATTTTTAAAGCCAAAAAAATTATGGTTTAGTGTGATTCTGAATCATGCAAGTGATCATAGTTTTAGAGCCAGTTATATTTTCTGTAACTTATTTTTAAATGCTTTCATACAGAGAGCTGATATATACATGCACATTAATTTTAATCTATGTTCTAGGGACATTTAGTTAACATATAAAGTGTCTTAATCTGGCATACACACTCAAGAGGTGATTTGTTAACACATTAAACACTCAGAAGTCTTTGCTTCAAAAGCCACTACTCCCAGCAGTTCAGTCACTTTAATGCAGCCTAACACATGTTAAAAATGAATTTTCATTGGTAAAAATGAATGTTATTCAAGATGTGTACTAGCCACAAATGTACTAAATGCTCTTTAGCCCTCACCAGACCTGGGTATAAAATTCCAATGAGCCCTATAGCCTTTACCCTTCAGAAGGAAGCCTTAAACTCAAGATTGAAAACAGGTGGTATGTCCTATCCCTTAAAGGATTTTGTCACCAGACTCTAACAAGAAAGTTAGTTGAATTATGTTGCTATAATATCAGCAACTCTTCCTTGACTAACCTCTCTACAGAAGATACAGCCATGTATCTAAGAATAAAACTAGGACTCCACTGAGATTACAGAACAGGTTGTATGATTGCTTTTGTGTTTGTTTGTTAATAAATGTTTATATGTTTAGGAAAAATGATATTAAAGTGTGTTTCCAGTGTAATAGTCTTATCTAGTTATGAGGCTGTAAGGGAGGCCAAATTATAACTCTTACCTAACTCTGATTAGTAAAGACTACTGGTATCTGCCGAAAAGGGCCTAATAATAGGAAACCACCAAAGTGGATTAGGTCAGTTTGCACCAGAAATATTCCCCTCTGCTTCTAGAAAAATGAAGACTAATTCAAATCCTCTATGTTCTTCATAGCCATATTCTTCTTTCTTCTCTTAGATCACTTACCAATTTTTTCATCTTCCTGTACCATTTTCCTCTCTTCTCTGAAAGCTCTGAGCCAGCGTATCTTCTCCTCCAGCTTTTTGGCAAAGAATAGATGTATCTCCTCAGTTTCCTTGTTGTGAAGCTTGAAGGCATTTTTCATGCTGACATTAAAATCATCATCTCTGCCATCTTCAATGTCAACTACCTCATATTTATCCATGTCAATGCGGCCTTTGTAGTACAGGATGTCTCTTCGGATCAGATCCTATGTAGGAAGGAAGAAAAGGCTTTTTTACTGTAGGGATGTGCAGAGTAGGTGCCATAAGAGTTGGCTCATGGGCTCAGCAAGACGCTAAGACTGCCATTGTTTTGGAGTACCAACAGAGGTTAGTTTGGTCAAATTTAGGCAGGTTAGCTTAGCAGTATGACATTGATAGGTTGGTTAACTAAATGCTCGTAGAGAAAGTCTTTGTCCTACATCCAAAGACCCTGTCTCAGACCCCAGCATCAATCTTTATATGTGTTTGTAAGATACATATATGGGAAAAAGGAAGCAGTAAGCCACACAATCATTGCTAGCATGGGCCTTTTCTTTTCCAAAATATTTGCAAGACTTCTAGAAGGATGAAATAAGCTGGGTGTTTGCCTAAAGTGTACTTGGGAATTTAAGCAGGCTAGTGAGACCTACATATCATAGTGGAGATGAGTGGTAAGAGTATTAAGATGGCCACAGGCTGCTGGCTAGGAATGGTTATATTGAAAGAGCTGAACACTTAGCACTCTAGGGAACTTTGGAGAAGGCCTAGTCTGATAGGAGAAATAGGTGTAGGAGTTAAAAGACTTGACTTTAAAAGTTAAAAGACTTGAATGAATCTCACAAATCTTATTGCATGAGAAAAATAAAAGTTGTAGTTGGATATACAAATATACAAACAGTATAGGCCAGATAGGCAATATACAAACAATATATTGCCTATCTTCTATCATTGCTGTTTTACTCTCTGGTATACAGAATTGGATTAATACTAACTCTCAGTCCATGAGACACTCATCACTAGTCCACACAAGGTACTCTTATTTCTCTATTTATTTACTTACTTATTTTTAATACTATATTAAGCTTGGTGAACCTGCCACCCAATTTAAAAGGTATCATGCTGAACAGACATTTCTCCAAAGAAGACATTCAAAATGGCCAACAGACACATGAGAAAATACTCCACATCACTTGGCATCAGAGAAATACAAATCAAAACCACAATGAGATACCACTTCACACCAGTCAGAAGGCTAAAATGAACAAACAACAAATGTTGGCGAGGATGCAGAGAAAGGGGAACACTCTTACACTGCTGGTAGGAACACAAGCTGGTACACCTACTCTGGAAAACAGTATTGAAGTTCCTCAAAAAGTTAAAAATAGAGCTACCCTATGACCCAGCAATTGCACTGCTAGGTAATTACCCAAAGGATACAAACACAGTGATCTGAAGGGGCACCTGCACCCCTATGTTTATCGCAGTAATGCCCACAATAGCCAAACTATGGAAAGAGCCCTGACGTCCATGGACAGTTGAATGGATAAAGAATGGATAAAGAATGGACTATTAACCATCAAAAAAGAAATTTCACCATTTGCAATGATGTGGATGGAACCAGAGGGTATTATGCTAGGCAAAATAAGTCAATCAGAGAAAGACAATTATATGATTTCACTCATGTGGAATTTAAGAAACAAAACAGATGATCATTGAAGAAAGGAGGAAAAAAGCAAATAAGATGAAATCAGAGAGGGAGACAAACCATCAAAGACTAAGTATAGGAAACAATTTGAGGGTTGGTAGAGGGGAGGTGGGTGGGAAGATGGGGTAAGTAGGTGATAGGCATTAAGGAGGGCATATGATGTATTGAGCACTGGGTGTTTTTTTAAAATATTTTTATTTATTTATTTATTTATGAGAGACACAAAGAGAGAGGCAGAGACATAGGCTGAAGGAAAAGTAGGCTCCCTATAGAGAGCCTAATGTGGGACTCAATCCCAGGACCCTGGGATCAGGCCCTGAGCTGAAGGCAGATGCTCAATCACTGAGCCACCCAGGCATCCCAGCACTGGGTGTTATATGCAACCGATGAATCACTGAATTCTACCTCTGAAACTAATATTATACTGTTGGTTGAATTTAAATAAAATAAAAAATTTTAAACAATTTAAAAAAATAAAAGCTATGATGCCACAGCAACCTTAAATTCCATGCTCATCACTCCTCTGGTTTCTTTTCTATACAGCTTTATCTCATCTATATCTATTCCACTTATATGAGTTTAAAAAACCTACAAAGAAATGCCACATAATGTTTAGGGATGCATACATATGTACAGAAATTATACCAAAAATATGACAATGACACATGCCAAATTCAAGAGCATACAGAGATGAGAATGGGAAAATGGAAGGAAGGAAAAGGAAGGGAAGGAGCAGAGAGTGAGAAGAGGAAGAATGTATTTGTAATGAATTATTTCTTATGTTGGATAATAAGTACATAGGTGCCCATTGTATTATTTTTTGTATCTTTTTGAATGTCAAATAAAAAAAAGGAAAACCAGAGGGATGGATGAAATGACCTGTGAACTTGTGGAATATAAGGTCTGATAGGTAGCTATCTCTCAGAATGGTCTTCCAGTCCCTCCTCCTCTTAGCACTGTCGTTGACTCCTTCCTGAGAGCACATTGTAGAGAGCAAAGTGGAGTCTCTCGTGTCAAGCAGGAGCCTGTGTCAAGCAATTGCACAAGTTAAAGGTACTGCAATTATGAGATATTGCTGGGACCAGCATCAGCTGACACCCCAGAACTGATAATAAGCAGAACCAGAGGAGGTATGCAGGGGCCCAAGACCAATTGAATCCCTTTAAAAGGGGGAGGATTTTGGTAGCAAACTGTCAGACTCCTCAGATATAACCTCTATGTAAGTCTGACCACTTCAAAAATGCAACTGCCACTGAAAGCTCTGATTGATCTCTGAACAGAACTGAGATTCTTCCCTACTTGAACATAATAAGCAGTAAGTGCTGAGAGCTGACCTGGATTGGACTGAGGTCTTATCTCAACTGCATACCCATAGACTAACTTTGAGTTTGGTTCATTAACTTCCTATACTCCTTCTGTTATCCTGTCATGTGGTTTGTCTTATGTCCTGCTCTGTGTGCTGTGTAAGAAGCCAAGTTTAATCATATGGCGAAATATCATTGAGTTTGGAATCCTGAACCTGCTTTATAATTGTGATTAACTTAGCTTTATGATTGAATAAAGCTGACATTGTGGAAAGATTCAACTCATGTGTATACCTTCATAGCATGCTCATGACACACATCTACTGTTGGGACCTGTGGTATGGCTGAGACTGGCCAAGAAGGTCCCATGAGCCACATCCTAATAGATGTCTTCTACTAGCCAAATTATTCTGACCAACTCTACCTCCCTTCTGCTTATATTTGGCCTTTTAGACAATTTCACAGAATCAGAAATGTTCACTAATTTTTATTAACATTATACAGTTTGGTTAAACTATTCCCATTCTGCTGAATTGCCTTGCATGCGTCTGTTCTCAGCTGCAGGCTACTTGCAAAGAATTTGCCTTTGTAAACCTAACTCCTCACACTGGTAAACTGAGCTTTTTGGTATGTCTGGGGAAGGCTGTCTTTAAGAATTTCCAACATTGCTCTATCAATCTCAAACCTCCAGGTTGTGAAATACAGGTGTTGTGGAATTAAACCTCTACATTATGCTTTTCCTTCCATAATAATTATGCATATAAGTAGGTTGTGAGTACAGATGGGTTCTGATCTTCTGGGTGCCCCTGGCATCAAGTTCACAGGAGAGAAAAAGGTCAACTCTATAGAGTAGGCCAATGTTTCTCCAAGCCTGATTCAGAGCCTAGGTTCCTTTTAGCATGCTCGAAATGGACAAGCTCAATCCTGGCCAAAAGGATGGGGTAGTTCCCATGCACTGACTTCCACAATCCTCAGGAATACTTTGAGATATATGCATAAAAAGTGGGCCTTGTCAGTCTAACTACAAAATCAGGACAAGCAAAGGAGAATGGATTGATGTGATCTAGTTTGATCTCATAAAGGCCTGAAACTGGACTTAAAATACTTAATACAAATACACAGAGAACTGGGAAGCCAGGTCTGGATCACATAGCTAATAGGTGGATGCCCATCTAACTAGAATAGGCAGCCTTAACCTCCCACTATTCCTAACTTCAGCTTATGAGACAGAGAAACAGAAAGGCTCCATAGAAATCTGTTTTTTTTTATTTCTTTTCCTGCTTCTATTCTTGCTAGGAACTGCACCCCCACCTCACTTTACACATATGTCTTATAATGCAAGCAGCATATGTCCTCCTTATAAGGGACTGGACTTAATGGTTTTTCTAGAATAGGTAATATCTAAGGAGAGATCAGGTGAGAATGACTAGACAAAGCTATCATGTGCGTATTCTGCACAATAGTAGCTAGGTATCTCAATGCCAAGATCCCCTGGCTCCAAGGAATAATACCTAGGCCCTCATCTTTGTTCAAACTAGTACCTAGAAGACTATGGGGACACATATACCAGACTATCATCCTCAAAACCCCCCCAGACCTTTTTTTAATCCCCCCAACCTTGAACTAAGATGAGACTCCCTCCTTTCCTTTCTGAGTTTCCCAGACACTGTCTGTATCTGCTCTCTCTGTATTTTCAGTAAACTCTGCTTTCACCTCCTGCAGGCTCACATTTTATTTCTATCCTTCATGAAGCCAAGAATGCTCCTGATGGTCCTGCAGGACCCCCTTTGGGTCCTTGAACCCAGCCTGCCAGCATTACCTGTAGCTTCTTTTGACTCTAAGTTGGTGTATTATAATCATTGTCAGCCTTCAAAACCTTTTTGAACAGTAGGTTCAAAACTACTACAGTAGGTTCAAAAGTGGTACTAACTAGTTTCCAAAAACTGGAAAGGATATACATGATCTTAGAGCTAAATTAAAAGCATCAACTGAAACTCCTATTGTTTCTTTAGATATTTAAGGATAACAAGAAACTTGAGAGAATTCTGCCTCTGTGGTAGGGGAACAGGACTAGAGAAATATATCATTAAGGTTCTTCCTTTGCCTACTCTTTCTAGCTCTCCAGAGGGTTGAATGTGAGTTTTCAGGTACCAGATTGGTTATAAAGCCAAGTTTAGGGATGTGATAGAATAGGAATGATTAAGAATGACCTACTGTTCAAAAAACCCCATCAGAAATGGTAGCTAAGGCCACAAAGCAGCATGCAACATGCACAGAAAGAGTGTGAGTTATACAAACTCCTAGCTGCTTAACCTACCAGCTGTGGTCTTGGGCAAGCCATTTTATCTCTCTGAACCTCAATTTTCTCGACTATGAAACTAGACAAGTAATCCTTACCTTGTAAAATGGTTATAAAGCTCAAATCTAAACATGCAGTTTCCAAGTCATGAGGCCAGCCTTATCTGATAAATGTGGTGCTGAGCTTTCTTGGTCCCAGACTAATTTTTTGTAGGCTTTTAAAACTCCTTTAATGAACCTAAAAATCTCACTGCCTCCTTTAGTACATTTAAACTTTCAAAATAAGTTAAATATTGTGACAAAAATAAATCAAAGCAAAAGTAACTGAATATTTTAAAATTTACATAGCTAGTTCTATGTCCTTGGAAATTCCATATACCTTTTCAGGGAGGCAGTGGTCACACATCTATACTTAGGCTCACACTAATATGTTCTCTACGCCTCAACAATGCTTTCTATTCCAATCATTCTAGCCTTCAAAGTCAAATTTACACATTCTTCCTCCTCAAAGAAGTCTTTCCTGACTGCATCTTCTACCTCAAGTCATTGCAGTTTCCCTTTTCTGAATGCTAGCACTGATAATGAAGACCATTACACAATTTATACTCAGTCACCACACTGCTGAGTTACATTAGTTCTGTTTCACAGCTTATAGTCTATCTTCAGTCTACTGAAGCTGTGCCCAGTAGTGCACCTTCCTTGCTCCTGCCTTACTCTGGGGCTGTCCAGGGAAAGACAGCTGGCAAAGCCTCAGAAGTTTCTCTGCTCAGCTTCTGCACATGGCAAGGGGACAAAGTCCTCTAGAGCCCTGGTTGCCTGAGGTCCTTTTAGGACCAAGCTGCCCAAATGCCACTTGGTAATGGTGGTCTAAGTGCTTTCATAGGGACACGGTGAATAGGTACTCACCACAGATGCTATTTAGGTCATCACAAGTTCCCTGCATACATGGGTTAGTTTCTAATAGCATGCTAACCTTCTTCCTTTTTTCTTCCATTCACCCAATTTGGAGGATATTAAGGGAACTAGTGCTTCTCCAGAAGGTCCCTAGCAGTCTGCAGACAAGCACTGAGCCTAGCCAGGGATCCAGCAAGGAGCCTACTCCAGTTTCTGACATTGCATAATTCAAACATCTGGGAGATAATTGAATTTGGCCTTACTGGGTAGTCATGGGGTTTATTATTATTTTTATTTTTTTTATTGGAGTTCGATTTGCCAACATATAGTATAACACCCAGTGCTCATCCCATCAAGTGACCCCTCAGTGCCCGTCACCCAGTCACCCCATCCCCCCACCCACCTACCCTTCCACTACTCCTTATTCATTTCCCAGAGTTAGGAATCTGTCATGTTAAAGGGGAAAAGAGAGAAAATGAGTGGGAAATATCAGAGAAGGTGACAGAACATGAGAGTCAGTTATTAAGACACTGTAAAACATTCTGTATAAATGACAGATGCTGCAATCTGGGGGAATGTAACTCTTAAGGACTGCAGCCTGTCTCACTCCCTAGTCAGTAAAGTCTTTCCTCTTTATTTTTTTTAAGATTTGTTTATTTATTTATGATAGACATACAGAGAAAGAGAGGCAGAGACACAGGACGAGGGAGAAGCAGGCTCCATGCCGGGAGCCCGATGCGGGACTCGATCCCGGGACTCCAGGATTGCGCCCTGGGCCAAAGGCAGGCGCCAAACTGCTGAGCCACCCAGGGATCCCCAAGTCTTTCCTCTTTAAAGAGGCGCCCTAGTTACTGCCCACTCCTAGCCTTGAGCACCATGAGTTTTCTCTCCAGAGCCTGAGAAAGGCACATGGGGCTAGGACTGGGCTTATGTTTCTCATTGTTGCATTCCAGCATCTAGAGTACCTTCATAATAACAAAATAATAAGAGGACGTCCGGGTGGCTCAGCAGTTGAGCATCTGCCTTCGGCTCAGGGCGTGATCCCTGGGTTCTGGGATCGAATCCAGCATTGAGCTCCCTGCAGGGAGCCTGCTTCTCCCTCTGCCTATGTCTCTGCCTTCTCTGTGTCCCTCATGAATAAAATAAACAAAAAAATAATAACAGCAACAACAATGGCAACAGTTGACTCTTAGCATTTATCATATGCTAGGCACTATTCCAAATGCTTTGGATTTCTGCCCACCCAGCTTTATTGAGGTATAATTGACAAATAAAGATTATATATATTTAAAGCATATAATGTGATATTTGATATATGTATACATTGTGAAATCATCACCACAATCAAGATAATTAGCATATATATCATCTCACACGGTTACTTATTTTTGTGATGAGAACACTTAAGTTCTAATTTCTTAGCAAATTTCAAGTATACAATACAGTATTGTTAGCTATTGGCATCATATTGTGCATTTGCTCTCCAAAACTTATTCATTTTGCATAATGAAAAGTTTTCACCCTTTAACCAATATCTCTCCATTTCCCCAAATCCCCACCAGTCCTTGGAAACCACCATTCTATTCTTTGCCTTTATGACTTCAACTGATTTAGATTCCACAAGAAAGTGAAATCATATGGTATTTGCCTTTCTCTTTTATTTTATTTAGCATAATGTCCTCCAGGTTCATCCATATTGTCACAAATGACAGGAGCTACTCTTTTTTTTAAGGCTGAATAATATTCCACAGTGTGTGTATGTCTGTGTGTGCATGAATGTATGTGTTGTGTGTCACATTTTCTTTATGCATTCATCCCTTGGCAGCTAAATGCTTTGCATTTATTAACTTAAATAATCTTCCCAACAATCCTACAAGGTAGGTACCTTTATAATACCATTTTATGAGGAATTATAGACATAGAACACTTAAGAATCTTACTCAGGAAGAAAAGCTATCAAATGGTTGAGTTGGGCTTTGAATCCAGACTATCTGGCTCTAAAATCTGTGCTTGTTTAACCACTGTATATACTGTCTCCCAATAAAGATTTGCTGAATGAATGAATAGTAACACCAAATATACAGCAATAAAATCCATTGCTAACATTTACTAAGTACTTACTGTGTCCAGGCACTGCAACTGTATTGTTTCATTTAACTCTCACAACCTCTCTTCTATGTAGATACCATTATGATTTCCATTTTGCAAATGAGATGATTTTAGACACAGAAAATTTCCCCACGGTCACATAGCTCATGGAAAAAAAGGTAATTGGTGGCCTTTTGTCTGGCCCTAGAAGCCATGCTCTTAACACTATACTTCACTGTTTCCCACTACTTAAGGTATTCCTCCTCAAAGCCTCCAGAAATAAATTCTATCATCAGCCTGATTTGGTACTGAGGAAAATAAGGACATGACCTTGACCTTAAAAAAACTGGTTCAAGGTTAGAGATAGTAGAGTCTAGGACTCAGGTGTTCTGGTTTCAAATCCCCATCTCTTTTCTGCTCCATCCCCAATCTCTGTTGGTATTGTTGCATTTCTGAGTCCCAAATGGTACATCCTCCAAGTCTGGGCCATTAATGCAAGAAAAAATGGCACAAAAGCCCAAAGTTCCTGGAATAGGAGAAGTTTTCTCTCCAGCATTATTATACTCTATTTAGTTCCTGATCCTCCCAGAATACAATTAAACCAACATAAATAACTAGTAGTTGTGACACATAGGACAACAGAGTATGTCTAGACTGGTATAATTAAAAACAAAGGATACAGGGAAAAAGCTGTTTGGGACAACTTCAGAGCTGTAGAAACATTAGTGGGTGACTGAGGAGAGAGGAAAGGGGATCTCCACTCTTCCTCAGAAAAAAAGGAAAGGAAAAAAAAGGAAAAATTTTCCAAATCAGCAAAATAATTTCCAGTGTAATCATCTCAGGAAGAAAATAACAAAACACATATATAACTAAAATAACAGGGCAATGAGATGCATAGTAGAGACAGCCTTCGTGGGAGACAAGAAGAAAGAGAACAAAGAGTCTTATTCTAGATTTTTTTAAAAGAAAATTGACAAAGAGGGAAATCAGCAAAAGTTTAAGAATGGATCACAAAATTAGAAGCCACTGGCATCTTTTCCCATCTACTATAATAACTACCTCATTGGGAATTGGGAATGATGGAGAGGGAGGGGCTGATGTTCCTGAGGTGCCCATCTCCCTCAGGAAAGAAGAGTTTGGGGTTACCTTCTTGCAGAGGACCATCTGGTGGTCAAACAGGAAGAAGACCCGCTGCTGGTTACGGCCATAGGGCTGGTAGATCCAGGCCATTTCCCCAGTGTAGATCAGCTCCGAGCTCCTGTCTAGGATGTCCTCACCCTGGGAAGAACATGTGATAGTGAGAGGCAGCCAGGCAGAAGGGATTGCCCTGTCACCTGCCTGGAAGCACCTAAAGCTGGGTATATACTGGGGCAGGAGGAGTACAGAAAAGGCCAGGTGGGGAAAGAAGGATAGAGAGGACTCCTTGGAATCCTTAAAAGGCTCTGTGAGCTGGAAAGACTCATGGTCTTGTTTACTCTCAGGCCAAATGAACCCTACCAGCACCAAGGCTAATTCTGGTTCTATGAGGTTCATTCTTATATTCATTCTCATTCTCTCTCTCTCTCTCTCCCCCTTCCTCACTTTTCTCTATGATTTTTCTCTTTCTGTATCAGTCCTTCATCCCATATCTCATCTCTTAGTCCCTTTTTTATACCTGAAGAGTAAACCCAAGCAAATAATAGAAGTCTCTCAGCTTCCCAAATGAGTAAAAAGGGGGACAGGGGAGAGCAAGAAGGAGATAATGATTGAGGGAGAAAAAGAGAATATATTCACTCTCTTGAATTTTTTCTTCTCATCTCAGTTCACTAAAATATATTGATTAAATAGGAAACTTCACAACTACATGATTCTTTGGTCTGTAATTCATAGCCTGAGACTACTTCCTCTCCTTGCTACATAGTCAGACAGAAAAAAGGACGAACATATCTGACTAGCTAATTCAATTCTACAGAGTTACCAAGGCCTCCTTTTCACAGTAACTCTGCTAGGTCACAGATATGTGGGAATGTATGTCATATGCCGAGCCAGACTTGGCCCCTGTTCTCAAGGAGCTTATGGTTAGTGGAGGAAACTAATGTAGGTGTGCACAAAATTCATGGAACAGGAGGCAAACCACACCAAAGCTCTGGGCACAGGGCTGTGTGTTCCAGAATCTATATGAAGATAGAGATAAAAATCAGTGGTCTAAGACTCAGGAGAATTAAAATTAGCACCTATAGGGGTGCCTGGGTGGCTCAGTCAGTTGAGCATCTGACTCCTAATTTTGGCTCAGATCATGTTCTCAGGGCTGTAAGACTGGGTCCCGTGTTGTAAGTCTGCTTGAGATTCTCTCTCTCCCTCTGCCACCCCTCTCCTCCTCTCTAAAAAATATATTAGCACCTATATGCATGAGACATTGTGCTATATACTTTCACTCTATCTCTTCTGAGACACACAAGAATACTGGGAGGTAGATAGTCTTACTCTCATTTTATAGCGCAAGGTAGAGAGATGTCAAATGATCAGCTAAGATCATCCAGCTCATTATATTGATATCCATAACAAAGACCCAATTCTGTGGCTCCAGAAAGTATACTCACTCTTGCCACTACATTATGTTGTCTCTAGGCTAGTCGGTCCCTTCCTTTCTCTGGGTCTCAGTTTTTCCAGATGTTATTTTAATTTTAAATTTTTTTATTGGAGTTCAATTTGCCAGCATATAGCATAACATCCAGGACTCATCCAGTCAAGTGCCCCCCTTGTTGCCCATCACCCAGTATCCCCAACCTCCCACTCACTTCCCCTTCCACCTACCCCTTGTTCATTTCCCAGAGTTAGGTGACTCTCAGGTTTTGTCACCCTCACTGATATTTTCACTCATTTTCTCTCCTTTCCCTTTATTCCCTTTAACTAATTTTTATATTCCCCAAATGAATGAGACCATATAATGTTTGTCCTTTTCTGACTGGGTTATTTCACTCAGCGCCAGGCCCTTCCACATCGAAGGAAATAGTGGATATTTGAAGTTTCTAATGGCTGAGTAATACTCCATTGTATACATATACCACATCTTCATTATCCATTCATCTTTCGATGGACACCGAGACTCCTTCCACAGTTTGACTATTGTGGACATTGCTGCTATAAACATTGGGGTGCAGGTGTCCCGGTGCTTCACTGCATCTGTATCTTTTGGATAAATCCCCAGCAGTGCAATTGCTGGGTTGTAGGGCAGATCTATTTTTAACTCTGTGAGGAATCTCCACACAGTTTTCCAGAGTGGCTGCACCAATTCACATTCCCACCAACAGTGCAAGAGGGTTCCCCTTTTTCTGCATCCTCTCCAAAATTTGTGGTTTCCTGCCTTGTTAATTTTCCCCATTCTCACTGGTGTGAGGTGGTATCTCATTGTGGTTTTGATCTGTATTTCCCTGATGGCAAGTGATGAGGAGCATTTTCTCATGTGTGTGTTGGCCATGTCTATGTCTCCCTCTGTGAGATTTCTGTTCATGTCTTTTGCCCATTTCATGATTGGATTGTTTCTTTCTTAGCTGTTGAGTTTAGTAAGTTCTTTATAGATCTTGGAAACTAGCCCTTTATCTGATACGTCATTTGCAAATATCTTCTCCAATTCTGTAGGTTGTCTTTGAGTTTTGTTGACTGTTTCTTCTGCTGTGCAGAGGCTTTTTATCTTGATGAAGTCCCAATAATTCATTTTTGCCTTTGTTTCTCTTGCCTTCATGGATGTCTCTTGCAAGAAGTTGCTGTGGCCAAGTTCAAAAGGTGTTGCCTGTGCTCTCCTCTAGGATTTTGATGGAATCTTGTCTCACATTTAGATCTTTCATCCATTTTGAGTTTATCTTTGTATATGGTATAAGACAATGGTCAAGTTTCATTCTTCTACACGTAGCTGTCCAGTTTTCCCAGCACCATTTATTGAAGAGACTGCCCTATTTCCAGTGGATAGTCTTTCCTGCTTTGTCAAATACTAGTTGACCATAAAGTTGAGGGTCCACTTCTGGATTCTCTATTCTGCTCCATTGATCAATGTGTCTGATTTTGTGCCAGTAACACAATGTCTTCATGACCACAGCTTTGTAATACAACAAGAAATCTGGCACTGTAATGCCCCCAGCTCTGGTTTTCTTTTTAAATATCCCCCTGGCTATTCAGGGTCTTTTCTGATTCCACAAAATCTTAAGGTGATTCGTTCCAACTCTCTGAAGAAAGTCCATGGTATTTTGGTAGGAATTGCATTAAATGTGTAAATTGCCCTGAGTAGCATAAACATTTTCACAATATTAATTCTTCCAATCCATGAGCATGGAATATCTTTCCATCTCTTTGTGTCTTCCTAAATCTCTTTCAGAGGTGTTCTGCAGTTTTTAGGGTATAGATCCTTAACTTCTTTGGTTAGGTTTATTCCTGGCGTTCTTATGCTTTTTGGTGCAATTGTAAATGGGATTGACTCCTTAATTTCTGTTTCTTCAGTCTCATTCTTAGTGTATAGAAAAGCTACTGATTTCTGGGCATTGATTTTGTATCCTGCCAAACTGCTGAATTGCTGCATGAGTTCTAGCAATCTTGGGGTGGAGACTTTTGTTTTTTGTTTTTGTTTTTGTTTTTTCTTTTGGGTTTTCTAAGTACAGTATCATGTCATCTGCAAAGAGGTAGAATTTGACTTCTTCTTTGCCAATTTGAATGTCTTTTATTTCTTTTTGTTGCCTGATTGCTGAGGCTAGGATTTCTAGTACTATGTTGAATAGCAGTGGGGAGAGTAGACATCCCTATCTTGATCCTGATCTAGGGGAAAGGCTCCCAGTGTTTCCCCATTGAGAATGATATTTGCTGTGGACTTTTCATAGATGGCTTTTAAGATGCTGAGGAATGTTCCCTCTATCCCTACACTCTGAAGAGTTTTAATCAGGAATGGATGCTGTCTTTTGTCAAAAGCTTTCTCTGCATCTATTGAGAGGATCATATGGTTCTTGTTTTTTCTCTTGCTGATATGATCAATCACATTGATTGCTTTACAAGTGTTGAACCAGCCTTGCATCCCGGGAATATTTCCCACATGGGCATGATGAATAATCTTCTTAACATACTGTTGGATCCTATTGGCTAGTGTTTGTTGAGAATTTTTGCATCTGTGTTCATCAGGGATACTGGTCTATAATTCTCCTTTTTGGTGGGGTCTTTGGTTTTGCAATGAAGGTGATGCTGGCCTCATAGAACCAGTTTGGAAGTACTCCATCTCTTTCTATCTTTCTGAACAGCTTTAGTAGAATAGGTATGATTTCTTCTTTAAACGTTTGAAACAATTCCCCTGGGAAGCCATCTGGCCCTGTACTTTTGTGTCTTGGAGTTTTTTGATGACTGCTTCAATTTCCTCCCTGATTATTGGCCTGTTCAGATTTTCTATTTCTTCCAGTTCCAGTTTTGGTAGTTTGTGGTTTTCCAGAAATGCGTCTATTTCTTCTAGATTGCCTAATTTATTGGCGTATAGCTGCTCATTATAAGTTTTTAAGATTGTTTGTATTTCCTTGCTATTGATGGTGATCTCTCCTTTCTCATTCATGATTTTATTAATTTGAGTCTTTTCTGTCTTCCTTTTAATAATTCTGGCTAATGGTTTATCTATCTTATTAATTCTTTCAAAGAACCAACTGCTGGTTTTCTTAATCTGTTCCACAGTTCTTCTGGTCTCTATTTCATTGAGTTCTGCTCAAATCTTTATTAACTCTTCTTCTGCTGGGTGTAGGATCTATTTGCTGTTTTTTTCCCCGGTCCTTTAGGTGCAAGTTTAGCTTTTGTATTTGAGTTCTTTCCAGTTTTTTGATGCTTGTATTGTGATGTATTTCTCCCTCAGGACTGCTTTTGCTGTATGCCACAGATTTTGAACAGTTGTATCTTCATTCTCATTAGTTTACATGAGTCTTTTTAATTCTTCCCTAATTTCCTGGTCTACCCTTTCGTCTTTGAGCAGGATGGTCCTTAACCCCCACGTGTTTGAAATTCTTCCAAACTTCTTCTTCTGATTGAATTCTACTTTCAAAGCATATGGTCTGAAAACATGCAGGGGACCATCCCAATATTTGGTATTGGTTTAGAGCTGATTTGTGACCCAGTATGTGGTCTATTCTGGAGAAAGTTCCATATGCACTTGAGAAGAATGTGTATTCAGTTGCATTTGGATGTAAAGTTCTGTAATATATGTGAAATCCATCTGGTCCAGTGTATCATTTAAAGCTCTTGTTTCTTTGAAGATGTTGTGCTTAGAAGTCCTGTCAATTGTAGAAAGTACTATATTCAAGTCACCAAGTAGAAGTGTATTATTATCTAAGTATGTCTTATTAATTGATTGATATCCTTGGCAACTCCCACATTCGGGGCATAAATATTGATGATTGTTAGGTCCTCTTGTTAGATAGATCATTTAAGTATTATATAGTGTCCCTCTTCATCTCTTACTACAGTCTTTGGGATAAACTTTAATTTATCTGGTATAAGGATGGCTACCCCTGCTTTCTTTTGAGGACCATTTGAAGGGTAAATGGTTCTCCAACCTTTTATTTTCAGGCTGTAGGTGTCCTTATGTCTAAAATGAGTCTCTTGTAGACAGCAAATAGATGGGTCTTGATTTTTTATCCAGTCTGAAACCCTACACCTTTTGATGGGATCATAAAGCCCATTCACGTTCAGAGTTACTATTGAAAGATATGAGTTTAGTGTCATCATGATACCTATTCAGTCCCTGTTTTTGTGGATTGTTTCCTTGGACTTCTTCTTTCTTTTACAGGGTCCACCTTAATATTTCTTGCAGAGCCGGTTTGGTGGTCACATATTCTTGCAGTTTCTGCCTATCTTGGAAGTTCTTTATCTCTCCTATTCTGAATGAGAGCCTTGCTGGATAAAGTATTTTTGGCTGCATGTTCTTCTCATATAGGACCCTGAATATATCCTGCCAGCCCTTTCTGGCCTGCCTGGTCTGTGTGGAGAGGTCTGCTGTTATTCTGATACTTCTCCCCATAAATGTTAGGGATCTCTTGTCTCTTGCTGCTTTAAGGATCTTCTCTTTATCTTTGGAATTTGCAAATTTCACTATTAAATGTCGAGGTGTTGAGCGGTTTTTATTGATGTTGGGGGGGGGGTCTGGCTCCTGGATTTGAATGCCTGTTTTCCTTCCCAAGTTAGGGAAGTTCTCAGCTACAGTTTGTTCAAATACAGTTTCTGGACCTCTGTCCCTTTCGGCACCCTCAGGAACCCCAATTAAATGCAGATTTTTCCTTCTCAGGCTGTCCTTTATTTCCCTTATCCTATCCTCATGATCTTTTAATTGTTTTTCTCTTTTTTCCTTAGTTTCCTTCCTTGCTATCAACTTGTATTCTATGTCACTCACTCCTTCTTCTACCTCATTAACCCTCATCATTAGGACCTCCCATTTGGATTGTATCTCATTTAGTTGATTTTTAATATCGGCCTAATTAGATCTAAATTCTGCAGTCATGAAGTCTCTTGAATCCATTTTGCTTTTTTCTAGTGCCACCAGTAGCTTTATAATAGTGCTTCTGAATTGGCTTTCTGACATTGAAGTGAAATCCAAATTTTGTAACTCTGTGGGAGAGAGTACTGTTTCTGATTCTTTCTTTTGTGGTGTTTCCTTCTAGTCATTTTGCTTAGTGTAGAATGGTGAAAAACAAGTTGTACTGGAAAAAGGAGAAAAAGACAGAAAAAAGGGGAAAAAAGAAGAAAGGGGGGAACAAATAGAAAACAAGAAACAAGGGGGTTATCCTCTGATTCTATATACTGTAAATCCCTTGATTTCCCCTGGAACTTTCCTGCACTGCTTGGTCAATAACTTGCTTTTATCCTGTCCTTCTAGCTGGTGCTCTGGGGGTGGGGCCTGCTGTGTTGATTCTCAGGTGTGTGTAGCTGGGGGAGCTGCCCAGCCCCCTGCCAGGGGCAGGGCTCAGTGGGAGCTGTTTTTCCTGAGTCCCCTGCTCAGTCCCAGGTACAAGTTGACACTAGGAGGAACAACAGTGGTGGCGGCCAGCTCTCCAACTCTAGAGTCAGCTCCCATAGCAACTACCAGAGCTGTCAGTCCGCAGGGGCCTGGATGCTTCGGGGGCAGGGAGCGCCGATCTGCACAGGTAGGGGCTGCTCGGCAGCAGGAGCGCCCTTGCTGTCCTGTGTCCTCCTGCTCTCTGCCTGTCCCGGGGGGAGCGCCGGATCCTGGGTTGTGTCCCCGGCACCCTGGGCTCTGGGGCCTGCACCACTGTAATCGTCCTCTGGGGGGCCGGCAGCCCCCTCCATGTAGCTGCCGCCTGAGCTGCCACCTGAGCTGCTCCCGGGGCCTGCCGGGTGTGGGCTCCAGCCCTTTAGGGTGCTAGGCCCGCACTGTGTGGTACGCTCTCCCCTGGGGCACAGTTCCACTGTTAGTGCCCCTGGGAGCCTGAGGGCATCCCTGCCTCTCCTGGGATCCTGCCTGAGCTCCCTACAGGTGCCTTTCCATCCGGGAAGATTTGTAAAGCTCCTGCTTCTCCAGGCCTGGGCTTTCCTGTCCTGGGGGCACCTGCCCCCAGCCTTAGCCCGGATCCTCATGGGGCCCCTCCCCCTTGGATGCGTTTTTATTTCTTTATTTTTTTTCCGTCTTCCTACTTTGATAGAAGCGCAAATTCTTCTCACTGTAGCATTCCAGCTGTTCTCTCTTTAAATCTCAGACCGAATTCATAGGTTTTCAGGATGATTTGAAAGTTATCTAGGAAAGTTGGTGGGAATAGGTGACTTGGGGACCCTACTCTTCCACCATCTTGCCTCTACCAAACTTTTCCAGTTTTTCCAGATGTTAAATGTGGTATATGAGGATGATCTCCAAGGTCCTAGCCCTGATACTCCATGTTAATATCTCGGCCTTGTACCCAAAAGTTTCAAGTCAAGATGAGAGATGGAGATCCCTGCATCTTCCTAGAAATAATCACAACAGCCTAGACATGGCAATGGGCCAAAGAGAGGGGTAGCTGGAAATGGCATTCTTGAGAATACCACTTTTTGCAGTCTATGGGGTGAGAAGGAAAAGGGGAGCTCAGTAGAAATATTTTTTTAATAATATAACCTCAAAAAGAAAGCTCAGAGATACTACTGTGACTTCAGACTCCATTTCAGGGGTACCTTGGAACTTGAGTAACCATTCATTCCTGCGGGGCCCACATACTAACACAGAACTTCTGGGAGCGTAAGCTCTCAGGGTGAGGAATTTGTGTGGGCTTTCCTGTTAGACGCATGGGAAGCTGAGAATGGTACCAGTCTGCCATGTCCCACCCTGAGGCAGGACAGAAATATGTGCCACAGTCCATTTTGAATATGTATAAAGTGAATAAAAGCCATAAAAACAGGCCAATGCCAAAGAAACTTGGCTTTTAGGATAACTTTTAAAGTTATAACCACTGTACCAGTCAGGAACATTCTTATTTTAAGTACTTGGCACACATAACTCCACTAAGAAGGGAAGGAATAGAGGAAGGGGAAGGGGAAAGGGAAGGGGAAGAAGGAAGGGAAGGGAAGGGAAGGGAAGGGAAGGGAAGGGAAGGAAGGGAAGGGAAGGTACGGTACTTTAGCTCTTAAATAGATGCTTTTGCAGGTTTTTGGGTATTACACAAGCAGGCTGTTATGGGAGGGGTACCACCACAATCATATATAGTCAAATTCTTAAACATGAGGAGCAAATTTGGGCTCCTGATAAAAATCTCCAGGGGAAAAAAAGGTTAAAAGGAAGCTGCCAGGTATATAGTCCTTATCCCTTTCTTTCAAGTGGATCTAGTGAGTGTGAAGGGCAGCAATGTGATAGCTCAATCAAACATCAGCATCAGAGAAATTAGAAATATAAATTTCCCTGAAATTATAGTCCATGGGAACAGGCTCTTCTCCCTATTGTTCCACTAAGATGCTCTAATGTATTGATTATTACTTAGAGGTGTGGGTGATACTTTCACTCATCCATGTATTTTTTTAGGAATCCTAGGAGGTAGGACAGAGGAGGTACTTCATGAAGTCCAGTCCTCATAGGGGGGCAGGGAACAGGGATGATAACTGGAGTTGAAAAAAAAAATCCCTGAATATTTATGGAATTAATTGAGGCATGGTCAGGTCTGAATATAATACAAGGCTTCCTACTCTCTAGCAAGATGTTCTGAATTATTGAGTAGGTACCAATTACCTGTATGCTATCAACCCTCAACCATCTTTCACAATTCCTTTTCAAAGGAGATTAAGCTCTGAAGATTTCCCCTATGATTCTTCTTTTTAGTTTGACAAATTAAGCTTAAATTATTATGTAGATGCTTTGAAAACCACCGTATTTGTTCAAACATCTAGGGGAGGGAAAGAAATCATTTTTCTTGATTTGCAAGGCTTGTCCAAAGCAGCCCTCAGCAAGCCGGAAGGACCTCTCTCTGCTTGTGCAACTACTTGGACAGGTAGAACATACAGAGAACCTATACCAGGGAACCAGTGAGGTTTGGCCACTTACGTCAATAGCTAGCAAGCCATGGAGTGGACATATCCTATTGCCTTCTGGGGGGTGGTCCTCTAGCATTCAACAACCTCTAGTCATACTAGGATTTGGATATTCCCCCAAAGGAAGTCTTGCTGCCTTGCTTAGATATGGACTTTACTGCCTTTACTGCCAAAACAAGTCCCTGTAGTATCACAAAGAAAAGAAAATGGGCTGTGGGAAGCAGAAGGTTTAAAGAAGATGTTGTGCAGCAGTGAAAAGAATACCACAGAGAGAACCTGGAAATCAGATTAAAATTTTAGCTTTATGGTCTTGGTAAGGAATAAACTTCTCAGACTTTCACTATCATTATAATGAGTATGTGTGTGTGTACGTGCGCACACGTGCACGCAGGTGTATACATGCACATTTGCATGACCATGGCCAGAATTGTTGATGGGAAGTGTAGTCCCTTAAAAGCCCTGGTGATTGACATTCTAGAAGTCTTGAAGACTAGATATGACAAACATGACACTTTAGGTTTGTCCTCTGAAATGTACCCATCAGGATTCGCTGGAGAAAAGCTTCCAAGAAGACAACTCTTCTAGAGCTAGTAAGTTCCACAGTGACCCCAGAGTCTGAAAAAGGAACCATGAGGAATTTTTCTTCTTACCAAACTAGACAAAGAAGGGCTTCACCAAGCAGCAAGGTGTCAGAGTTGTACATATGGGCTTGGTTGAGATTAGAAGACCAATCAATCATGCTAACAAAGGAGGCAGAGAGTAACTGTTCTCCCATCAATCCTGGCTCAAAATTTCCTTTTTGTTTCCTACCTCCCCATGTCCAGAAAAACATACTTGAAATTCCGTTTTAGGTGCTGAGTCTTTAAATCATAGTTCAGTGCTTTCGAGTTTGGTATTAATGAGACTCCCTGGATAGGCCAAGGAATTTCAAAGTTGTTGGTCCTCTATGACTCCAGCTTCAATGACTGGAAGCCCAGAGGATATAGAGGAATTAGAAGATCTAGGCATTGAGAAGAGGAAAGATGTTCCAGGGAATATGAAGACAACTACTGCTGGGTACCTCCTTTTACAGAGAACCCTGCAGGGGTAGAGAGAAAGGGGCCTGCTAATCAGCCACAATTTCAGAGTGCCTTAGAATTGATGGGCTTGCTAGAGGTGATTTGGTCTAGCCTTCTGCTTCTGATCAGGCAACTAGCCAAAGTAAGCCAGACACAAGGGAAGGAGGAACCATGATTCCCTAATAAGTTTGGGCCAGTGTTGGTTTCCTCTTATGAGCAACAGAATCTCTTAATATAGATGCATTCTTCTCTCTTCATCTCAAACAATCACTGCTGTTTTCTTATGGGGACATTATCCTTCAAATAAGACTAAAAAGTATAGCAAAAACTCAGAATTTTGGTCTTTTCCAGTCATTTACATTAAGAAAGATTAGAAGTAGTAGAAACAAGGAAAGATGATTTTTTTCTAGATTTTGGTAAAATAGCTGTTTGCAAGAATGGTGCTGGGCATCCCAGGTGGCTCAGCAGTTTAGTGCCGCCTTTGGCCCAGGGCTTGATCCTGGGGACCCGGGATCAAATCCCACATTGGGCTCCCTGCGTGGAGCCTGCTTCTCCCTATGCCTGTGTTTCTGCCTCTCTCTCTCTCTCTCTCTCTCTGTCTCTCATGAATAAATAAATAAAATCTTTAAAAGAAGAATGGTGCTTAATCTTTTTAGAATGTGCTAAACTGGGATGCGCAGGTGGTTTAGGGGTTGAGCATCTGCCTTTGGCTCAGGTTGTGATCCCAGATAGAGTCCTGCATCAGTCCCCCAAAGTGAGCCTGCTTCTCCCTCTGCCTATGTCTCTGTCTCTCTCTGTGTGTGTCTCTCATGAATAAATAAATACAATCTTAAAAAAAGAATGTGCTAAACTGCTTGAAATATTAGGGAGATACTACCTCTCAATCACAGGGAATGATACCTAAGTTGAGATAAGTGAAATAGAGAACTGGCTCAACTTCTACACTGTGACTATGAAGCTTAAAAGTTGCCATACTCTCCCTGGTAGCATGATCAGCCTTTCTCATCTTGGTTATGTTAGCCTGTACACTGTCAGATTTCACTATGTGGGTCTGAGAGATAAATGTGAAATACTGTGACCCCTGCTTCTCTTGGTGGGCACAAGAAACAAATGCTAAATGGTGTACTCAACACATATACCTGTGGGGCCTTGTAATTCACAGCTATTTCTATCGAACAGAAACCCAAGAACCTCAACAGAGTAGTGGCATTACAGAAGCAATAGCTATATTTATTTGTTAGGTTGTATATATCCTCTGCAAGTGAGTATCTTAGGAAAGGAACACTTTAGTGACTTTACTCACTAAACACTTTCTGAGTTCAGAGAAGTCATGGCTGTTTCCAATGAAATAGGAGGCTGTCAGGAATTATTTTTATAAGCAGATGATAAAAAGCAGAATTTAGTCTTTTGATTAGGAAGGAGTGATGACTTTGACCTCAAGTGTGCAAGCTTGGGTAGACCTAGTAAATGTGTCAGGGTAATCTTACCAATGTAAAAAGAAGTATGTTGGTTGGCCTGCACCATAGAACCAACTTTATATTCTGTGTCTGGGAGTGAATTAGTATATACTATTTCTTATTCAAGTGTTCATCTAATGGTGATAAAACTCCAGGAATGGAAAGAGGCTTGAAAGTCTATTGAGTCAATCCATTTTTTTCCTGGCATCATCCAGAGAGATGAACCTTTTTTTTTAATGAAGTGTTGCCTCAAAGATTTCTCTAACCTTCTTAGAAAGCTATTCAAGTACACAATGCCACCCATTAGTAGAAAGTTTTGCCTTGGCTCTAATCTACATCCTTTCTGCTGCTCTTTCAGTTCAATTTTTGGCTAAGATGTGATATTCTAGCTAAGTTATTCAGACTTCCCAGTACCCCTGTTGGTAAGGATCCTACCTCCCAGTCTAGGACAGATGCCTGCCACTGGGCAATCTTATCAATATTCTCCAAACGCCGCTTGCGTTCATTGATCTGCTGAGTCACATTTCTCATGACAGCCAGAGCAGCTGCCACATATCTGTAGTCACTGTGAAGACACAAAAGTACAAGTTGGATGAATCAATATGTTAGAAAAACAATGTGTTGGATGCCAACCATAGCATCCATTCTTCTCTTCCTACATAGTAACAGAGCCCTGATTTTCAGGTGTAACCCATACCACATGGAGTAAAAGATTATATTTCCTATCTTCCTTTACATTAAGGAATGCCTATGTGATTATGTGCCTATGTGACATGTAAATAGAAATTTTGAGCAGAGATTTTCAGAAACCTCCTTTAAGGAAGGTAGCATATGCTTCTTTGGCCCTTACTCAATCCTGATGCCTGGAACGTAGATGTAATGGTTGAAGTTCTAGCAGCCATCTTGGACCATAAGAAAAAGGTCCCTACTCCTTGGGATAGGATAACAGAAAATTGGAAGGAGCCCAACTCTCTGATGACCATAGAACTACTATAGCAGATATAGACTGCCCAACTACAGACTTTTTTTCATGTGAAATGGAAATAGACCCTTATGTTTTTTTATAGCATTATTTTTGCGTCCAATCTGATACAACCAGCCAGTAATCAAGAAGGGAACCTTCTACATGGCATGGTCCAGAGCCTTACCATGCCTTCTACCATTTATTTCTAGATAACTCTGCCCAAAGTCACTGTGAAATAATATCCACTCCTTATCTCCAGTATGATATAGAGATAGGATATAATACAGTGGTTAAGAACAGATTCTGGATCCACACTCTTTGGGCTCAAACCCTAGTTTTGTCACTGATTAGTGGCCTTGGGTAAGTCTCACTGATTCTCTCAATGACTCAGTTTCTTCATATGTGAAATGAGGAAAATTATAGGAGGTTTGTTGAGGGTATAATCATCCACATAAACTGTTTTACTCTTGGCCTATAGTAAATGTTAGTAGTATTATCAATACAAATCAAACATTTCTCTAGTATAGACACCACATAGTTTGCCTCTCAAAACATCTAGTCCCGGAAGTGCAAATTTTAGGCAGTTTCCTGGGACTTTGGATTCCCTACTTGTTGAAGGTTATACCATCTTGCTCAGTTTTTTCTGCTTATCTGATCTGATTTCCAATCAAATGGTTCCTCTGAAAGGCAGATTAAAAGTGAGATCCCAGTCATTTAGTGGAGCTACAATAGACCAAGAGGCCAAGAGAATGAATTATGATTCATTCTTAACTAACCTTTCCTTAGAAAAGTTGAACAGGCTTAGTGGTTAATAAATTGGTCACTGTCCCAGCATGAATTAGAAAGAAGAAAGGATGAAAAAAAAAAAAGATAAATGGCAACTGTCTTTTTCTTTCCTAATACATTGAAGTATAGTTTTGTTGACCAATCATAGGGACAGGGAAGTTAGTTCTAACTGACAGGTCAGACACCATGTAGCACCTCCTCTTAGTTGGCCTCCTTGTGTTCTCTAAACACTTGCCAGATCAGTCTTCAAATATAACTAAATTTTATCACCTCCAGTGACACTCACTATATATCCTAACAATTTTATTCTGTCTCGAGACAACTTTGTTTAAAAAAAACCTCTTATTTATTTATTCTGATTTATTTATTCTTAGCCTTAATAAATGTTAGCTATTACAAGTTTTTCTTCTGGATCCAACTTCTGACTTATGTTGAACTCATGGTTGACTAATGCTTCCTAAGTCTCTTTAAAATTTGCTGTCTAGATGCAGTGAAAAGCCAAGACACCTGCACCCCAATGTTTATAGCAGCAATGTCCACAATAGCCAAACTGTGGAAGGAGCCTTGGTGTCCATCAAAAGATGAATGTATAAAGAAGATGTGGTATATGTATACAATGGAATATTACTCAGCCTTTAGAAACAACGAATACCCACCATTTGCTTCAACATGGATGGAACTGGAGGGTATTATGCTGAGTGAAGTAAGTCAATTGAAGAAGGACAATCATTATATGGCTTCACTCTTTTGGGGAATATAAAAAATAGTGAAAGGGAATAAAGGGGAAAGGAGAGAAAATGAGTGGGAAATATCAGTGAGGGTGACAGAATAGGAGACTCCTAACTCTGGGAAACGAACAAGGGGTAGTGGAAAGGGAGGTGGGCAGGGGGATGGGGTGACTGGGTGATGGGCACTGAGGGGGGCACTTGACAGGATGAGCACTGGGTGTTATGCTATATGTTGGCAAATCGAACTCCAATAAAAACATGTACAAAAAAAAGGGTGGGTGAGAGAAGTGAATAGTTGTGGTCTCACCTAAACCCTGCTCAGAGCCCCCAGGCCTTCAGATGGGGTCTGAGCCCAGCCCCTTGATAAGATCTACTGAGCCAAGACTGTCTTGTTCCAGATATGTCAGCTACCCTCCTTCTCAGATAGAGTCTTCCTTCCTGTCAGCTTAAGAAAGGTTGGAAGGTAGGGTGGGGACACATCACCCTTCTGTAAGCAAAGGCAGTATTATTATCCATTTATTATTCTCCATCCATCTAATCTTCTCCCTTAGACGCCACTCTGACTGCTTGCATTTCAGACTTACTTGTCCGAACATCTATCTAAGCCTTCAGAATGGCAGCAGCCTCTAAATGACTTCAAATCCAAGCTACTCTGACATGCATCGCAGGAGCTGTCATCTTAATATAGCTCCCTGAGGCCTGTCAAAAGAGGTGCCCCATGGCCTGGAGGACAGGTATTCATGTATCCTGCTAATGCCTGAACCACTCTCTCAGGTCTCTGGAGCCCAGGTGGTAGAAAGAGAGGGCACCAGGGACCCAGAGCACAAGAAGACCTTGAGGCAGCAGTTCCAATCACAGCATGAAGGACCACAGAGATGGCAAATCACAGGTAGATATCTTATCTTACCGGCTCCAACTAAACCCAATAAAGTCCTGGGGTTGCTTTAGCTTAAGAAAATCACATAGTGATAGGATTAGCACTAGGTGTTATAAACAACTGATGAATTATTGAAAACTATATCTGAAAGTAATAATGTACTATATGTTGGTAAATTGAATTTAAATTTTAAAAAAAGAAACACATAGTTTTGGGCTATGCTTTGAAAATGGTCTTTCTGGGGCTCTTAAAAGCAATTGTATAATATATAATTTACCTATTAATATAATCAGCCCACAAGTATGATTTTTAGAGCCTCCTGCTAGGTTCCATGAATAGATACTCAGGAGTAGGTGAGAGATGAGCTGTAATATAAAAAAAAATTGAGAACCATTCTTTGGATATCCTGATTTAAAAACCATTGATCAGAAGGTTGCTACTCTGAGATTTAGGTATAATCGTGATCACTTCTGGTCACTTAGCACCATGAAGTATAACCGTGGAGGTCATTTAGGCTCATGACATCATGGGCTGGCAGAACTGGAAGAGGCCTTACAGACTGGTTAGTACAATGGTTCATAAACCTTCTTGGGCATGAAAATTCCCTGGATGGCTTTTTACAAAGCTAGGTTCACAGGCCACTGTCCACACTTTGCATCCCTGCTTTGTCACACAGACTTGCTTTCTGCCTCTCAGTCTTTCTCGCCATAAAATGAGGAAGTCTGACTCAAAGACTTTCCTTTAAGGGCTTTCCATTTTAAGTGCCATAAATATTTTCCATCTTTGTTTTTAAAATATTCTATTTTTAGTGGAAGTTCTTCATTGTCCTATTAGATCTCACAAGAAACTGTATCCTTAGAAAATTTGGGGCTCAGTTCTAGCAATGGTCTGTATTAAGTCTTCTTTTAAAAAAAAGATTTTATTTAGAGATCCCTGGATGGCTCCGTGGTTTAGCACCTGCCTTCAGTCCAGGATGTGATCCTGAAGTCCCAGGATTGAGTCCCACATCAGGTTCCCTGCATGGAGCCTGCTTCTCCCTCTACCTATGTTTCTGCCTCTCTCTCTATGTGTGTCTCTAATGAACAAATAAAAATAAAATCTTTTTTAAAAAGATTTTATTTACTTATTTGGCAGAGAGAGTGTTCACAAGCAAGGGGAGTGGCAGGCAGAGGGAGAAGGAGAAGCAGGCTCAGGGAGCCTGATGTAGGGCTCGATCCCAGGGTTCTAGGATCATGACTTGAGCTGAAGGCAGACGCTTCACCACTGAATCACCACTCAGGTGCCCCTGTATTAAGTCTTCTAAAATAACATTTAGTCGCCTCCAAATTTCATGTCCAATGAGTATGCCCAGCATTGCCCAGACTCAGAGAGGAGGGAACAGAATCCCCTTTTGTGGGGCCTTCACTACCTCCCTCCTTCATACCCAACACAGCATGGCAGGCAGAGCTACCACTGGTGGTATTACACAAAAGGAGAATCAAGTGCTACCACATTTGGATTCAAATCAGAAATTTGCCCAAGGCTCTGGAACTACTGAAGCACATAACCATGATTTGCTAAAGAAACAGCATCAACTTAAAAATGAACTCAGGGATTGGCCTTGAGATTAGCATAAACAAAACAAACTGGCTAATACAATTGGCCTTACACAACTAGGTCTGGAAGTCAGCTCTGAGGAAACCAGACAATGGAGCCAAGTGAAAGTAGGAAGTGGGCCTAATGAGAATTAGGCAGAAAGCTTAAGGGAAACTGGACAAAGGTCTTCTTTCTTCTTGGAAGGTTCAATCAGGAAGAGAGCTGAACTAGTAAGTCTAAGATCAGGGATTTAATACTAATTAAAGAAGGCTATAAAAATGATGAGGGAAATAGAGGCAGAACTCTCTGTGTCTCTCATGAATAAATAAATAAAAATCTTTAAAAAAATAAAAATGATGAGGGTTCTAGCTCATAAAGTAAAGCATGTGAAAGAGTGGGAGGTGGTTCACTTATTGTTGGAGATGATTCTCAGTATATGCCTTACTGGTAGACTCATTTCCTGGTAGATCATTTCCATTCAGAGAGAGATAACCTTCTTGACCATTTTTGGGTTGGTTTTCATAAAAATACTGAACAATTTAAAAAAATTCCAGGAGAAGTTTCAAGTCTGTTTATTCCCTAGTCATGCTTTGAGTATAAAGGGAAGGTACATTTGGGATGATGCAGAGGAGGGTGGAGAAGACTGAAGAATAACAGGGCTATAGCCTTGCAGAAAAATTCTAAGGTAAATACAAGTTATGTAGGCTGTTATCAGGATATTGAATCTATCAAACAGTGCAGAATAGACAGCTGAAAAATTACTCCATCTGGATTGTTTCACTTAGCTAAACTCAGAACTAAGGACCCAGTTAAGCTCCCTGAAGGCAGGGTGTAAGTTGTGCAGTAATGATGTTGCATAGTGACTTTTTGTGCATAGTGATGCCCAGCTTTATAAGAAACTCTCACAAGCATTCCTTTGCTTTATACACACAATAACCTTGTGAGGTAATCAAAAATATATCACCATCCCATTGTGCAGATAAGTTAACAGAGGCTCAGAAAAGGCTAAAGGACATATATCTTTAATAAAGACCAACATGTAGATGAGGTTCTAACTCCTGTTTCCCTCTATCTTTTACCTATGGTCCTGGGCAGTATACTTGAGGAGTTCAGCCAGTTGTAAGGGATATTTGCAGATCTTCTGTACTGGAGTCAAAAGGAAACCATCGATAGCAATGTCAATCATTTGCTGCAAGAGGCGACAGGCCTCAAAGAAGTGCTGGTAGCGGCTGTCCTTCATAAGTTTGGAGAGTTCCATGCAGGCATCCAGGTGGTTGTTACAATACTCAGAGTATATCCAGAATCCATCTTGCTATGAGCACAGGAAAAATGGAGAGAAAAAAAAAGTCTACTGAGAATTCCAAAAGAAGTTTTGGAGAAATGAAAAAAACAGATCCTCTCCTAATATGGGTAACAATGTCAATTTTCCTAAATCGATTCATGGTTTAATAATAAAATAGAGGAATTATTTGGGAAGTAGACAAACTTTAAACATTTGTATAGAAAAAATACGTAGGAATTGTAATGAAATCCCATAAAAGAAGAGTCATGACGGAACACTGCTCTTGACAAAAGTGAAGACACTACAGTAATAAAATTTTGGCATTGGATTTTATTTTTATTTTTTTAAGTTTTTATTTTAATTCCAGTTGGTTAATATATAGCATTGTATTAGTTTCAGGTGTACAGTATAGCAATTCAACAATTCCAGTTGGTGACCCAGTGCTCATCACAAGTGTACTTCCTAATCCCCACACCTATTTCAACCAATCCACCCACCCACCTCTCTCCTTCGGTAACCATCAATTTGTTCTCTATAGGTAAGAGTCTGTTTTTCAGTTTATCTCTCTCCTTTATTTTTTTTTCTATTGCTCATTTGTTTTGTTTCTTAAATTTCATATATGAGTGAAATATTGTATTTTGCTTAGCATTGTATCCTCCATCTCTATCCATGTTTTTTAAGTGACAAAATTTCATTATTTTTACAGATAAATAATATTCCAGTGTGTGTCTGTGTATCTGTGTGTATTATACACCACATATTCTCTATTCATTCATCTATTTTTTTAAGATTTTATTTATTTATTCCTGAGAGACACACAGAGAGAGAGAGGCAGAGACATAGGCAGAGGGAGAAGCAGGCTCCATACAGGGAGCCTGATGTGGAAACTCGATCCTGGGACTCCAGGATTACATGCTGAGCTGAAGGCAGACGCTTAACCGCTGAGCCACCCAGGTGTCTCATATCCATTCATCTACTGATGGACATTTGGGATGCTTCCATATCTTGGCTATTGTAAATAATGCTACTATAAATGTAGGGGGTGCATGTATCCTTTTGAATTAATGTTTTTAGAATTTCTGGGCAAATACCTGGTAGTGTGATTACTGGATCATAGGGTAGTTCAATTTTAAATTTTTGAGGAACCTCCATACTGCTTCCACAGTGGCTGCACCAGTTCACATTCCCACCAAAAGTGCAAGAGGGTTACTTTTTCTCAGCATCCTAGCCAGCACCTGTTGTTTCTTGTGTTATTTTAGCCATTCTGATAGAAGTGAGATGGCATCTCATTGTAGTTATGATTTTTTTTTTAATTTTTATTTATTTATGATAGTCACAGAGAGAGAGAGAGAGAGAGGCAGAGACACAGGCAGAGGGAGAAGCAGGCTCCATGCACTGGAAGCCCGATGTGGGATTCGATCCTGGGTTCCAGGATCGCGCCCTAGGCCAAAGGCAGGCGCCAAACCGCTGCGCCACCCAGGGATCCCTGTAGTTATGATTTACATTTCCCTGAGGATAAGTGATGTTGAGCATCCTCTCATTTGTCCATTGGCCATCTGTATGTCTTCTCTGCAGAAACATCTGTTCATGTATTCTGCCCATTTTTAAATTGAATTATTTGGTTTTTGAGGTGATGAGTTGTATCAGTTTTTTATATAATTTGGACATTAACCCTTTATCAGATATGTCATTTGCAAATATCTTCTTCCATTCAGTAGGTTGCCTTTTATTTTGTTGACTATTTTCTTAGCTGTGCAGAAGCTTTTTATTTTGGTATAGTCCCAATAGTTTATTTTTGCTTTGTTTCCCTTGCCTCAGGAGACATACTTAGAAAAATGTTACTATGGCTGATGTTGGGGACATTACTGCCTGTCTCTAGGACTTTGATGGATTCCTGTTACACATTTAGGTCCTTTTCTTTAAAATAATAAATTTATTTTTATTGGTGTTCAATTTGTCAACATACAGAATAACACCCAGTGCTCATCCCGTCAAGTGCCCCCCTCAGTGCCCGCCACCCAGTCACTCCCACCCCCCGCCCTTAATCCATTTTTAATTTGTTTTTTTGTGTGTATGGTGTAGAAAGTGGTCTAGTTTCATTGTTTTGCATGTAGTTGACCAGTTTTCCCAAAACCATTTGTTTAAGAGACTTTTTCCCATTAGATATTCTTTCCTGCTTTGTAAAGGTTAACTGAACATATCATTATGGGCTTATTTCTGGGTTTTCTAGTCTGTTCCATTGATCAATGTGTCTATGTTTGTGATAGTGCCACACTATTTTGCTTACTATCATGTTGTGGTATAATGTGTAGTCTGGAATTGTGATAACTCCAGCTTTGCTTTGTTTGTTCAAAATTGCTTTAGCTATTTGAGGTCTTTTTTGGTTCCATATATACTTCAGGCTTTTTTTCTAGTTGAAAGAAAAATGCTATTGGATTTTCATATGGATTGCATTAAATATGTAGATTGCTTTGGGTAGTAGAGACATTTTAACAATAGTCATTCTTCCAACCCATGAGCATGGAATGTTTTTGCATTTCCTTGTGTCATCTTCAATTTCTTTCATTGGTGTTTTATAGTTTTGAAAGTACAGGTCTTTCACCTCTTTGGTTAGGTTTACTCCTATCTATCTAATTTTGGTACAATTATAAATAGGATTTTTAAAAATTTCTCTTTCTGCCTCTTCATTATTAGTATATAAAAATAATAACAGATTTCTGCACATTGATTTTACATTTTGCAACTTCACTGAATTCATTTATAAGTTCTAGCAGGTATTTGGTGGATTTCAGGTTTTCTATATAGAGTATCATGTTATCTAAAAATAGGGAAAGTTTAACTTCTTCCTTATCTATTTGGAAGCCTTTTATTTCTTTTTGTTGTTTAACTGCTGTAGCTAGGGAATCAGTAATATGTTGAATAAAAGTGGTGAAAGAGCACATCCTTATTTTGTTACTGACCTTAGGAAGAAAGCTCTCAGTTTCTTCCCAGTGAGTATGATGTTGGCTGTGGGTTTTTCAAATGTGGCTTCTATTATGCTGAAATATATTTCCTCTAAACCTACTTTGTTGAAGGCTTTTATCATGACTAGATGTTGTACTTTGTCCAACGCTTTTTCTGCATCTATTGAAATGATCATATGTCTTATTGATCCTTTGTATTACTGATGTGATATATGATGTTGACCGATTTTTGAATATAGAACCACCCTTGCTTTCTGGGAATAAATCCGACTTGATTGTGGTAAATGATTTCTAAAACATTGTTGGATTTGCTTTGCTGATATTTTGTTGAGCATTTTTGCATGTATGTTCATCCGGAATATATTTTTAAAATATTTTATTTATTTATTCATGAGAGAGACATAGAGAGAGAGGCAGGCTTCACGCGGGGAGCCCAAGACAGGACCCCATCCCAGGACTCCAGGATCACACCCTGGGCCGAGGGCAGATGCTCAACCACTGAGTCACCCAGGCGTCCCATGTTTATCAGGAATATTGATTGACCTGTAGTTCTCTCTTTCTCCCTTCTCTCTCTCTGTCTCATCTGGCTAAAGGTTTATCAATTTTGTTGATCTTTTCAAGGAACTAGCTCCTGGTTTCACTGATCTGTTCTACTGATTTTTTTTTTTAGTTTCTATACTATCTATTTCTGCTTTCATCTTTATTATTTCCTTACTTCTGCTGGTTTTGGATTTTGTTTGTTCTTTCTTGTCTAGTTATAAAGGAAATGTTCAATTTTTAATGTTTGTGGATCTTGCTCCTGGGCTCCCAGGGAAGCTATACTTTTATCAGGGTCAGAATGACTTCACCAAACTTCAAAGTGTGGGCTCTATATCTGTGCTGAGCACAGACTGTACATCTACTTTGTAGCAAATAACAAAAAAAAAAACATTTCAAACTAAAGATAAGAGTAAAAATTTTCTAAGTTCCATTTCCATAGCTCTGAAATCTGCAACCTTGCATATACTAAAAGCATAAGATAACATTTGTAACCTTCTGAAATGTCCTTCATCATGATGATTTGTGACTTAATGTAACAAAAAGCTATATATAACCCTGTATTAAATACTCCTTTTCTGGAGCACTTTCTTCCATATTAAGACTGTGTATTCTGGGCTGCTGTCCTCACTTGAGCTTGAATAACTTTCTATCTTTTTTTTTAAAGAAATTCTAAGTTTTTTTTCTTCCAAGCTTTTATTTAAATTCCAGTTAGTTAACATACTGTGTAATATTAGCTTCATGAATAAATAGGACTCAGGAATTCATCACTTAAATACAACACCCAATGCTCATCACAAGTGCCCTCCTTAATACCCATCACCCACTTCTCCTCCAGCAACCCTCAGTTTGTCCTCTATAGTTAAAAGAGTCAACTTTATATTTTGCCTCTCTCTTTCCCCCCCTCTGTTCATCTGTTTTGTTCCTTAAATTCCACATATAGGTGAAATCATATGGTATTTGTCTTTGTCTGACTAATTATTTCACATAGAATAATACTCTCTAGCTCCATCCATGTCATTGCAAATGGCAAGATTTCATTCTTTCTTATGGCTGAGTTATCTATCTATCATCTATCTATTTATCTATCTATCTATCTATCTATCTATCATCTCACTTATTTATCCATTCATCAGTCAATGGATATTTAGGCTCTTTCCATAATTTGGCTAGTGGTGATAATGCTGATATAAACATCAGGGACATGTATCTATCTTAATTAGTATTAATGTAAACTTTGGGAAAATACCTAGTAGTACAACTGCTGGATCCTGGGGTAGTTCTATTTTTAACATTGTGAGGAATTTCCATACTGTTTTCCAGAGTGGCTACACCAGTTTGCATTCCCACCAACAGTGTAAGTTTCCCTGTTTCCACACCCTTGATAACATCTGTTATATCTTATGTTGTTTACTTTTAGCTATTCTGGCAGGTGTAAGGTGATATCTCATAGTTTTGATTTATACCTCCCTGATGATGGGAGATGATGAACATCTCTTATCTGCTAGCCATCTGTATGTATTCTTTGGAAAAATGTCTATTCATGTCATCTGCCAATTTTTAACTGGATTAATTTTTTTAGGTATTGAGTTTGATAAGTTCTTTCTAGTTCTTTATAGATTTTTATAAGTTCTTTATAGATAAGATCTTTCATATCAGATCTGTTATTTACAAATATCTTCTCCTATTCCAAAGGTTGCCTTTTAGTTTTGTTGATTGTTTCATTCACTGTTCAGAAGATTTTTATCTTGATAAGGTTTCAAGAGTTCATTTTTGCCTTGGTACCCTTGCCTCCAGAGATGAGTATAGTAACAAGTTGCTTTGGCCAATGACAGAGGTTGCTGCCTGATGGTTTCCTTTCTCACAGTTAGGCCTTTCATCCATTTTGAATTAACTTTAGTGTACGGTGTGAGAAAGTAGTCCAGTTTCATTCTACTGCATGTTGCTGTCCAGTTTTTCCCAACACCATTCGCTGAAGAGAGAGTCTTTTTTTCCATTGGATATTCTTTCCTTCCCTGTTGAAGTTTAGTTGACCATACACTTGTGGGTCCATTTCTGTGTTTTTATTCAGTTCAATTGATCTGTGTCTTTTTTTGTGCTATCTCTATTCCCTCACTTTCTCTTTTTTGTGCCATCTCTATTCCCTCACTTTCAATGTGCAGGTGTCTTTAGGTCTGAAATGAGTCTTTTTACCTTTTTTCAAATTTTAATTCAATTTGCCAACATACAGTATTACACCCAGTGCTGATCCCATCAACCATCCTCTTTAGTGCCCCTCACCCAGTCCACCAATCCCCCCACCTTCCTCTCCTTCTGAAACCCTTTGTTTCCTAGAGGTAGGAGTCTCTCATGGTTTGTCTTCCTCTCTAATTTTTCACCACTCAGTTTCCATCCTTTCCATTACAGTCCCTTTCACTATTTTGTATATTCCACATATGAGTGAAACCATATAATAATTGTCGTTCTGTGATTGATTTATTTCATCACAATAATAACTGCCAGTTCCACCCATGCTGAAGCAAATGGCAGGTAATCATCCTTCTGATGGGTAATATACCACTGTGTGTGTGTGTGTGTGTGTGTGTGTGTGTGTGTATCTGAGATACATACATCTTCTTTATCCATTCATCTGGAGAAGGATACGTGGTTACTTCCACAATTTGCCTATTGTGAACATTGCTGCTATAAACATTGGGGTGCAGGTATACTGTCATTTCACTACATCTGTATCTTTGGGGTAAATATCCAGAAGTGTGCTTGCTGGGTCATAGGGTAATTCTACTTTTAACTTCTTCAGGAACCTCCATGCTGTTTTCTGTTGTGGCTGTGCCAGCTTGGACTCTCATCAACAATGCAAGAGGGTACCCGTTTCTCCACATCCTCTCCAACATTTGTTGTTTCCTGTCTTGTTAATTTTAGCCATTGTCCTTGGGTGTGAGGTGGTATTTCATTGTGGTTTTGATTTGCATTTCCCTGATGGTAAGTGACATGGAGCATTTTTTTTTTGATGTGTCTGATGGCCATGTATATGTCTTCTTCAGAGAAATGTCTGTTCATGTGTTCTGCAAAATCATGAGTGGATTGTTTGTTTCTTGGGTGTTGAGTGTGATAAGTTCTTTATAGATCTTGGATATTAGCCCTTTATCCGATGTCATTTTCAAATATGTTCTCCCGTTCTATAGGCTGGCTTTTAGTTTTGTTCATTGTTTCCTTTGCTGTGCAGAAGCTTTTTATCCTGAGCGAAGTCCCAATAGTTCATTTTTGTTTTTGTTTGCCTTGCCTTCATAGATGTATCTTGCAAGAAGTTGCTTTGGCCAAGTTAAAAGGATTGTTGCCTGTGTTCTCCTCTAGTATTTTCATGGATTCTTTAGATCTTTCACCCATTTTGAGTTTATCTCTGTGTATGGTGTAAGAGTATGGTCTGGTTTAATTCTTCTGCATGTGGCTGTCCAAATTTCCCAACATCATTTATTGAAGAGACTGTTTTTTTCCAGTGGATATTCTTTCCTGCTTTGCTAAAGATGAGTTGACCATAGAGTTGAGGGTCCAATTCTGGGTTCTATATTCTGTTCCATTGATCTATGTGTCTGCTTATGTGCCAGTACCATACTCTCTTGAGCCGGTACCATACTCTCTTGATGATCACAGCTTTGTAATACAGCTTAAAGTCAGGCATTGTGATGCCCCCAGCTTTGATTTTCTTTTTCAACATTCCTCTGGCTATTCAGGGTCTTTACTGGTTCCATATGAATCTTAAGATTATTTGTTCCAACTCAGAAGAAAGTCCACAGTATTTTGATAAGTATTGCACTGAATGTGTAAATTGATCTTGGTGGCATAGATATTTTCACAATACTTATTCTTTCAATCCATGGACATTCAATGTTTTTCTATCTCTTTATGTCCTCCTCAATTTCTTTGATAAGTTTGGTACTTTTTAAACTATAGATACTTTACTTCTTTGGTTAGGTTTATTCATAGGTATCTTATGGTTTTGGGTGCAATTTTAAATGCAATTGATTCTCTAATTACTCTTTATTCAGGCTTATTGTTTGTATACAGAAATTCCATTGATTTCTGCGCATTGATTTTGTATTTTGCCATGTTGCTGAATTGCTGTAAGCGTTCTAGCAATATTGGGGTGGAGTCTTTTGGGTTTTCTTGTACAGTATCATGTCATCTGCAAAGAGGGAGAATTTGACTTCTTCCTTTCCAATCTGAATGCCTTTATTTTGTTGTCTGATTGCTGAGGCTAGAACTTCTAGTACTATGTTGAATAACAGTTGTGAAAGTGGACATCTCTGTCGTGTTCCTGATCTTAGGGGAAAGGCTCTCAGTTTTTTCCTATTGAGAATAATATTTGTTGTGGGATTTTCCTAAATGGCTTTTATGATGTTGAGAAATGTTCCCTCTATCCATACACTCTGAAGAGTTTTAATCAAGAATGGATGCCGTATTTTTTCAAATGCTTTCTCTGCATCTATTGAAAAGATCATATGGTTCTTGTCATTTTTTTTAATTGATGTGATTTATCATGTTGATTATTTTACAAATGTTGAATCACCCTTGCATCCCAGGGATAAATCCTACTTGGTTGTAGTGAATAATCCTCTTAATGTACTATTGGATCCTATTGGCTAGTATCTTGGAGAGAATATTTGCTTCCATGTTCATCAGGGATATTGGTCCGTAATTATCCTTTTTAGTGGGGTCTTTGATTTTGGGATCAAGGTAATGCTGGATTCATAGAATGAGTTTGGAAGTATATCCTCCATTTCTGTCCTTTGAAACAGCTTTAGTAGAATAGGTATTATTTCTTCTTTAAATGGTTGTGAGATTTCCTCTGTGAAGCCATCTGGCCCTGGACTTTTGTGTCTTGTGAGGTTTTTGATGACTGCTTCAAATTCTTCAGTGGTTATTGGCCTGTTCAGGTTTTCCATTTCTTCCTGTTTTTGGTTTGGTAATTTGTAGGTTTCCAGAAATGCATCCATTTCTTCCAAATCTCTCAAATTGCCTAATTTATTGGCATATAATTGTTCATAATACATTTTTAAAAATTGTTTGTATTTCCTTGTTATTGGTTGTGATCTCTCCTCTTTTGTTTGTGATTTTATTAATTTGAGTCTTTTTTTTCTTTTTTAAAGAGCCTGACTAGAGGTTTATCTATTACATTAATTCTTTCAAAGAACCCCTCCTGGTTTCTTTGATCTTTCTACATTTCTTCTGGTCTGTATTTCATTGAGTTCTAGTCTAATCTTTATTACTTTTCTTCTGCTTAGTTTAGGCTATATTTGCTGTTCTTTCTCCAGTTGCTTTAGGTGCAAGGTTAACTTGTGTATTTCAGATTTTTCCAATTTTTGAGGGAGGCTCGTATTATGATGTATTTCCTTCTTAGGACCGCTTTTGCTGTATCCCAAAGATTTTTAACAGTCATATTATCATTTTCATTAGTTTTAATGAATATTTTAAATTATTCTCTAATTTCCTAGTTGACCCATTCATCCTAAAGTAAGATGCTCATTAACCTCCATGTGTTTGAGCTCCTTCCAAATTTCTTCTTGTCATCGAATTCTAGTTTCAAGGCATTGTGGTTTGAAAATATGCAGGGGATAATCCAAATCTTTAGCTATCGAGACCTGATTTGTGACCCAGTATGTGGTCTATTCTGGGGAAGTTCCATGTGCACTTGAGAAGAATGTGTATTCAGCTGCATTAGGAAGGAATGTCCTGTATGTATCTGTGAAATCTATCTGGCCCAATATATCATTCGAGATCTTGTTTTTTTTGGTGATGTTCTGCTTAGAAGATCTATCCTTTGCTGAGAGTGCCGTGTTGAAGTCTCCTACTATTAATGTATTGTTATCTATGTATCACTTTACTTTCGTTATCAATTGATTGATATAGTTGGCTGCTCCCACATTAAAGGCATAAATATTCATAATTGTTAGGTCTTCTTTTTGGGTAGATCCTTTAAGTATAATATAGTATTCCTCTTCATCTCTTATTACAGACTTTGGTATAAACTCTGATTTATATGATATGAAGATTGCTACCCCAGCTTTCTTTAGAGGACCATTTGAATGGTAAATGGTTCTCCATTCCTTCATTTTCAGGCTGAAGGTGTCCTTAGGTCTAAAATAGACAGTATATATATGGGTCTTGCTTTTTTATCCAGTCTGATACCCTGTGTCTTTTGATTGGATCATTTAGCCCATTCACGTTCAGAGTAACTATTGAAAGATATGATCTTAGTGTCATAGATTACCCATATAGTCCTTGTTTCTGCAGATTGTTTCTTTGGGCTCCCTCCTTCGCTTTCAGGGTCCTCCTTACTAGTTCTTGCAGGGTCGATTTGGTGGTCTCATAGTCATTCACTTTTTGTCTATCCTGGAAGCTCCTTATCTCTCCTTCTATTCTGAATGACAGCCTTGCTGTATAAACTATTCCTTGCTGCATTTTTTCTCATTTAGTACCCTAAATATATCATGCCAGTTCTTTCTGGGTTGTCAGGTCTCTGTGGATAGGCCTGCTGTTAATCTGATATCTCTCCCCATTAAAGTTAAGAATCTCTTGTCTCAAGCTGCTTTTAGGATTGTTTCTTTATCTTTGAAATTTGTAAGCTTCACTATTATATTTTGGGGGTATTGATCATTTTTTCTTTATTTGGGAGGGGTCCTCTATATCTCTTCAATCTGAATGCCTGTTTCTTTCCCCAGATTAGGGATGTTCTCAGTGCGAATTGTTCAAATATACTTTGTGGTCCTCTGTTTCTACATCTTCTAGAATCACAATAAGATGAATATCATTCTTTCTCAAGCTATCATTTATTTCCCACAGCCTCTCCTTGTGTATTCTTGTTTTTCACTTTATTCCTCAGGTTCCTTCCTTTCCATCAATTTGTCTTCTATGTCACTCAGTCTCTCTTCCACTTCATTAACCCTAGCAGTTAGAGCATCCAGTTTAGCCTGCATATCAGCTAAATATTTTTAATTTCAGACTGACTGAATCTCAATTTTGCAGTAAAATAATCTCTAGAGTCCATTACACTTTTTTTTCCAGAGCCACCAGTGATTTTATAATTGTATTTCTGACATCTTACTTAAATCCATATCTAGTAACTCTGTGGTAGAGAGTATTACTTGTGGTTCTTTCTTTTGTGGTGAATTCTTCCTTCTAGTCTTTTTGTCCTATGCAGAATGGCTATATGAGTGAGCAGAGTCAAAAACATCAGCCACAACCTAAGTAAAATACACCTTGATCTTTCCAAAGAGGTCAGAGATCAGGAAATAAAAGAAAAATAAAAACAGGGCAAAAAATTTCAAAAAGACCACTAAAGTGAAAAACATGTTTTAAAAATAGTAAAAAAAAAATTGTTTTTAATGTGGAGAGAGAATATCGTCTCATAGAGTAGACCTAGAGGGTGATCCTCCTTGTTCTGTGTATATTTTGTTCTGTATGTTAGAAGGTGCTAAATTCCAAATTTAAATAACCAGCAAAACTTATATAGCGACCCAACATCAACCACAAAAACGGAAAGAAGATAAACGGGGGTGGGGGGGTAGAATGGGAAGGAAGAGAGAATATAATCTCACAGAATGGACCAACATGGTGATCCACTTGTTTTTGAGTGCACTTTGGTCTGTATGCTAGAAGGTACTAACTTCCACAATTATAGAACAAAAGAAGAAGAAACAAAAAAAAAATTCCACAACTTACATACCTAACAAAATTAAATTGAATGTGTTGAAAGGAATCTAAAAATGAAGACCATATCTAAGGCATGTATTTGTAGAAATATGAAAGTCAAAAAGGAAAAAAAAACAACCTAAAAACAAATAGTTGGTAAAATATTGTAGTTAAGGCAGGAAAGGATAAAAATATTGGAAACTTTTAATCTGAAAGATAAATGAATCATAAGGAAAAGATTGTGAGTTCTATATACTATTTTCCCTCAGTCCTGGAGATTTCCAATGCTACTTTGTCAGTAAACTTGGTCTTCCCTTGTTCTCCCATTTGTTCTTCTGGGGGAGGTGCCTGCTGTGCTGATTCTCAGGTGTCTGTGCCTGGATAGAGATGCCTCACTCCTTACTGGGTGGCCAGGCTGTGTGGAGCTGTTAGTCCTGTGAGACCTTTGTTCCCTAGAGGCCACACATCTCAGGTGAAAGGCTAAAAGAAAAAAAAATTGCAGCTGCCAGATCTCCAGCCCTCGAGCCAAGACCTCCCCATGTGTACCCAATCATAGTCTCTCAGTGCACACTGACCTATATGCCTCTGGGGATAGGCACAAGAGGCACTGATTTGTACAAATGTTGGGCGCCTAGCAGCAGCAGAGCTTTCACCATTTTGAGTCCTCCCTGGTTCCACCTGTCTCAGAGGCAAGGGAAGATAGCCAGCTTTGTCTGTTCAGTGCCCTAGAACCAAGATCCCTGCACCTCTAGACTTGTGCTCTGGGTATCTGTCTCTCCTGAAAGGAACCAAGGATAGCCTGCTTCTGTCTGTTGCCGGGCTCTGAGGTAAATAGAGTTTAGGTGCTAGCCTATGTAATTGGTGCACCTCTCCCAGATACCCCAGGAGAGTTGTGGTATTCCAGCCCTTTACTGCAATTGGACTGTGGTTTGTGGTGAACTTTCTCCCTGGTGCCCCTATTCTTACTGTGTGTCTGGGAATACTGAGACTTCACTGCCTCTCCTGCAGTTCTGTTCTATTTCCTCACTGAGGACTTTTCAGTCGAGGAAGACTGTTTTAAGGGCAGATTTGTAAGGTTCCTGATTGCAGCACAGCTTTCCTGCCATGGCTTTCCTTGACTCCCTCCCCCACCATTTATCTTCCTCTTTCCACTCTCCTACCTTGCCAGAAGTGATCACTTTTCTCTATGTAGCATTCTGGCTATTCTCTCTTTACATCTTAGGTTGAATTCATAGGTGTTCAAGATGTTTTGAAAGTTATCTAGGTAAGTTTGGGGGACCAGATGAATCGAGGACCTCTACTCTTCTGCCATCATGCCTTGCTCCTGAAATGAGTCTTTTGTAGGCAACATATAGCTGGGTCTTTTATTCTTTATCTATTCTGTCACCCTATCTTTTGACTGGAACATTTAGTCCTTTATATTCAAAGTAAATATTGATAGATATGTATTTACTGACATTTTGTTATCTGTTTAACTTTGTAATTTTTCTCTTATTATTTCTTCTTCTCTCTACCATGGTTTATTGGCTTTCTTTAGTAATATACTTGGATCCTTACTCTATTATTTGCATTTCTTTTATGTTTTTTTTGATTTGTGATTACCATTTGGTTTATATAAACACCTTCTGCATATAGCAGTCTATATTAAGCTGATGGTCACTTGATTTTGAACTCATTCTTTCCTTCTCTCTCCTTCACATTGCAGATATTTGGTATTATATTTTATATCCTTCTATTTTGTGCTTCTCTTGATCGATTTTACTTAATTTTTTTTTGCCTTTGAGTTTCCTGTTTTTCATACCCTTACTTATTGATTCTTGGTTTCAACTTACAGAATGTTCCTTAACATTTTTTTGTAGGACTGATTTAGTGGTCATGAATTCTTTTAACCTTTGTTTATCTGGGAAACTCTATCTCTTCTATTCTGAATGACAGCCTTGCTGGATAAAGTATTCTTGGCTGCAGATATTTTTCTTTCAGTACTTTGAATATTTAGACCACTTTCTTCTGGTCTACAAAGTTTCTGCTGAAAAATCCTCTGACTGGTTTATGGGTTTTTCTTTGTATCCAGCCTTCTTCTTTTCCTTGAAACATTTAAAATTCTTTGTTACTATTTTTTTTTTGCCAAATTTATTACTATGTGTCTTGGTGTTGACCTCCTTGAGTTGAATTTGTCAGGGCAATCTCTGTGCCTCCTGGATCGCTCTTTCCCTCCCCAGATTCAAGAATTTTCCAGTTATTATTTCTTCAAATACATTTTCTGCCCCACCCCTTCTCTCTCTTCTTCTGGGATCCCTATAATGCAATGTTATTACATTTGATGGAGTCACTGAGTTCTCTAAAGCCTATTCTAATTATGCAGTGTTTGTTTGTCTCTCACCTTCTCAGGACAAGCAACGTAATTTTAAAAAGAGCAAAATAGTATATTAAAAGTATGAAACACTATGATTATATGGGATTTATCCCAATCCAATTCACTACATTAACATATTAGAAATGGGTAGGAAATATCAGAAAGGGAGACAGAACATAAAGACTCCTAACTCTGGGAAACGAACTAGGGGTGGTGGAAGGGGAGGAGGGCGGGGGCTGGGGGTGAATGGGTGACGGGCACTGAGGGGGGCACTTGATGGGATGAGCACTGGGTGTTATTCTGTATGTTGGCAAATTGAGCACCAATAAAAAATAAATTTATTATTTAAAAAATATTAAAATGAAAAGTCATACAATCATTTCAGTAGATACACAAGCATTTGAAAAAAAATCATATATGATAAAAAACCACCAGTAAATTATGATTAGAAGGAAATGTTCCCAATATGATAAAGGCCAACTATGAAAATCCTAAAGCTAATATCATTCTCAAGGCTGAAATATGGAATGCTTGCCCGTAAGATCAAGTACAGAACAAAAGATGCTTGCTTTTTACCATTTGACCAGTGCAATAAGACATGAAAAGGAAAGAGAAGGCATATAGATTATATATAAAGAAATAAAACCTAATGTAGCATTGTGTGTCAACGATTCTTAAAAATTAAAAAAAAAACAAGCAAAGTGGAGAAATAAACTGTCTGTTCAGAAATAACATATGATTATAAGTATATAGAATCCTAAGGAATCTACAAAAAATATTATAACCAATTATTAAATTCAGTAATGTGTCAGGATTCAACTTCAATACACAAGAATCAATTGTATTTAGCTATCACAGCAACAAACTATAGGAAATTGAAATAAAAATACATTTATATTAGCAGCAAAAAAACCCACCTAGAAATAATTTTTAAAAAATAACGGCAAGATTTATACAATGAAGACTAGAAATAATGCTAGAAGAAATTGTAGAAAACTTAGATATTTGGTCATAGAGCTGAAAGTCTATAAATTTTCCGAAAATTGGTCTACAGATTTAATTCTATCCTAATCAAAATGGCAGCAGTGTTTTTTTTTTTTGCTTGTTTGTTTTTTGGTAGAACTTAACAAGCTGATTCCCCCCACCTCAGTTTTACTGAGAAAAAATGGACATACATCACTGTAATAGTTTAAGGTATACACCATGATGGTTTGATTTATATATGTTGTGAAATGACTCTATAATAGGATAACATCCATCACCTCCTATAGTTACAATAAAGATAAGAGAACAAGGTGCCTAGGTGGCTCAGTCGGTTAAGTGTCTGACTCTTGACCTCAGCTCAGATCTCGATCTCAGGCTCATGTGTTCAAGTCCCACATCAGGCTCCACAATGTGGAGCCTACTTAAAAAAAAGAAGAGAAAATATTACAACCTTTGATGGGATGAATTTATATGGAGCCTACTTAAAAAAAAAGAAGAGAAAATATTACAACCTTTGATGGGATGAATTTATATAGAAATACAAATCACCTATAATAGCCAAAATTATTTTGAAGAAGAATGAATTTGGAGCACTTAAACTACCTGCTTTCAAGACTTGCTATGAAGCTACATTAATCAAGGCAACATGAGAAAAAAAATTTTTTTTACCTATGTATGGTGATAGATGCTAGCTGGCTGGCCTTATTGTGATCATATTTTTCGTAATCATTTTGCAATATATGCAAATATCAAATCATTATGTTGTACACCTGAAACTAATGTTATATGTCAATTATATCTCAATAAAAATAGCAACAAGAAATAACAGTATGGTATTTGAATATGAATACCCACATATGTCACTGGAACACAATAATGTCCCTAAAAATAAACACCCACATATATGATTGACTTTTGATCAACGTGTCCAAGTAATTCAATGTAGGAGCTAAGTTTTTTCATAAGTGGTGCTGGAACAACTAGATATACGTATGAAAACAAATTAACTGTGACTCCTATATTGTACCATATATAAAAATTACCTGAAAATAAAATCATAGACCTATATAGTAAACAAAACGACACAATTTCTATAACAAAACAGGATAAAATCTGGTGACCTTGGGTTAGGCAAAATTTTCTTAAATAAGACCCAAAACACATGAACCATTAAAGAAAAAAATGATAAATTGAATTTTAACAAAATTAAAAGTTTATGCTATTCAAAGACAGTGTTAAGAAAATTAAAGGCTAAGCCACAAACTGGGAGAAAAATCTTTGCAAATCACATATCTGACCAATAACTTAGGAATGACAAATTAAAAATTTCTCAAAACTGAACAATAAGAAAATAAACAATCTACTTAGAAGTGGAAAAAAGACATGAACAGACATTTCACCAAAGATTTTATACAGATGGCAATTAAGTACATGAAAAAATGCTCAACATTATTGGCCATTAGGGAAATACAAATTAAAATTACAAGGAAATACCACTACATGCCTATTAGAATGGCAAAAAACAAAAACAAAAACAAAGAAACAAACAAACTACCATGAAACTATTACCATGTAGTAATACCCCAGATGGAAACAACCTAGTAAACAACCCAGATATCTTGGAATGCACTAGTGAATGGGTGATATATTCATAAAATGGAATATTACTAAGTAATAAAAAAGAACCAACTACTGATACATAGAACACCATGGATGATATATCAAAGGCATTTTGTTAAGTAAAAGAAGCTAAATACAAAGACTATTACTATATTATTCCATTTATATGACACTGCAGAAAAAGTAAAATTATGGTAAAATTATTATGGCCCTCAGTATTTAGCAAGGGCCAGGAGTGAGAGCAGGGATCGGCTTCAGAGGGAGAATAAGAAAACCTATTGAAATGATAGAAATATTATGTATCTTGATTATATGGTAGTTATACAACTATATACATTTGTTAAAATTCATCAAATTATAAACTAAAAATTGGTCAATCTTACTGTATGTAAATTACACCTAAACAAAGCTGAGAAAAATGACATTGTAGAACTGAATAAGAAAAGGGTAAACCATCAAATTTTTTAAAAAGGCAAAATAACATGTAAAAAAATGATAATGTACCATGATTAGGTAGGCTTTATTCCAGCAATATAATGCTCATTTAACATAAAAAAATTAATGCAAATTTGCAACTTTAATAGATTAAGAGGTAAAAAAGCATGTGATCATTTCAACAGATCAATGGTACTTTTTGTCCCCCAGGGGACATTTGATATTGTCTGGAGACATTTTTGGTTGTCACAATTCAGTGGTATTGGGGTACTACAGGCCTTCAGTGGGTAGAGTACATGAATGCTGTTAAACACACTATCATGCACAAGGCAGAGAACCACTATTCTATATTCTACTTTCCCAATAATTATTGTGTTTATGATATCGATACATATTGCTATAAGTTACATACATCTAGTCTATTGTTTGTTACTATAACTACATATATCTAGTCTGTTGCTTCTTGCAACACAATACCCCATAGTAAGCATCCTCTATATGTTTCTTATTCATCCCCTGGTGGTAAATACCTAAATTGCTTCTAATTGCACTCCACCACATACAAGATTACTATGCAATTAACAGCCTTGCAAATGTTCCCTCATGAACCTCTGTATGGAAACACTATGTCATACATATGTTTAGCTTTGATAAATATCGCCCAGGTGCTTTCTGAAATGGCTGAACCGTTTTAAACACTGTGCAGAAAAAGCTAATTTATTAGGCCTAAGACTACTATTCTTAGAAAGACCTGCTTGGAAGGTTGGTTGTTAGCTGGTATCTTTGAACTTGGATCTCAGGAGGGTTCTTACATTCCCTGACAAGACTGGTTCACTGTGTCTACAAAGTTTGTATACACAATGTGGTTTATGCTGAACACCTGCTTCCCTTCCGGGAGTCTGGAACTTTGGTATATTCTAGGCAGAGCATGCCTACATGACCGGTCCCCCATAAAAAACTTGGTTACTAATTCCCTAATGAGTTTCTCTGATAGAAAACATTTCACAGGTGTTGTTACAACTCATTGCAAGGGGAACTGAATGTATCTTATGTGACTTCACAGGGAAAGGTGTCTTGGAAGCTTATCCCTAGTTTCCTTCAGACTTTTCACCATGTGTCTTTTCCTTTTGCTGATTTTGCTTTGCATCCTTTAGCTATAATAAATCATAGCCATGAGTATGACTATATGCTGATTCCTATGAGTCCTTCTAGGTAATCACCTAATGTAAGAGTGGTCTTAGGGACAGTCCCCCAACAAATATCCCTTATGGGGAATTTGCAAAAAGATTTACTTCTGGGCAGCCCGGTGGCTCAGTGGTTTAGCGACGCCTTCAGCCCAGGGTATGATCCTGGAGACCCACGATTGAGTCCCACGTCGGGCTCCCTGCATGGAGCCTGTTTCTCCCTCTGCCTGTGTCTGTGCCTCTCTCACTGTGTGTGTCTTTCATGAATAAATAAATAAAACCTTTAAAAAAAGATTTACTCCTAAGTTGCACCTTTTCTGTGTCATTTGAATTTCGTATCATGAGCACATATTACCTTTACATACTTTATACAAAGGAGGAGAAGAGTTGTCAGAACAACTAACTCATCTGGGAATGAGACCCAAAAGATAGAGAACCACAGAAGTGTACAATGAAACCTTCTTGTATTCCAGATAAGGAAGCACAAAAAAGGTAAGGGATTTACCCAAAATTACCTAAACAATCATTACAGACACAGGACTCAAATCCTTGCTTGGCTATTTCCTAGTGTTCCTTCCTCTAGGTCACAAGGTCCCTTTTCCTACATTTGTCACTTGTCACTTCCTCTACCTTATTGCTCTCTTCTAAATGCCTTGAAGGGGCCTACTTTCATGCTGACTACATTTCGTAGATTCTTAGATTTTTCCATGCAGTGAATATGTTCAGAGCCTTTTGCAAAACAATGGTTCCTAGAGAAACTGAACCCAACAGGTACAGAAAAAAGAAAATGAAGAAAACCCTACTGGTAGCTTTCTTGAAGGAGAGAAAAAAGGGAAGACAATGGTAAAGAAAGAGTCCTAGGCCAAATCACAGTACCCTTCCTAATTTCTCATACCTTGGCAAGGAGGTTTCATCAGGGTTATAGGAATCTATTCCTCCACCACAGGACAAAAAACTGGGCGGGACCAGACAGTTCAAACACTCCTTCCATTTTTTTCCTAACTCCTCTCAAAACCCTTCCCAAGGGGGAAGATGCTTACGTGCTCCAGGAAGCAGGGTCCTATCTCACTGAGGTGGGGATCATCATTGTTGTACTGTTTTTCCAGGTCTCTTACGAAGCCCATCTGAAACCTATAGATGTCTTCAATGTTTCCAAAGATCACCTTCAGTTGCTCATCACTGAACATGTCCCTTCTCTTCCGGCATTGCTTCAGGTAGCCCTGCACACAAAGGTAAAGTCCAGGATGAGGATGTTCCTGACTCCATGAGGGCTTTATCATTTATTAAGCCCTAAGAAAGTTCATTAATATTTTATGAAATAGGAAATAATCATTTCCATTTTTCATATAAGAAAATTAAGGTTGAAAGAAGTAAGTCACTCTACCAGTGAGTAATTAGGAAAGCTGGATCATAAGCAAAGTTCTTGAGATGCAGAATCCAGAGTATAAAGCTTTCCCCAGCATTCTCTGTGAAAAAGAACGCAAAAGTCATAGGGCCCTTTCTCAGAAGCTGATTAAGCACAAGCATTTTTACTCCTTTTAGTCAATATTTATTTAGCTGGATCCATTCACAATCTCAAAAGTTCCCATTTCTTATAGGACCAATCCAAAATGTATTAATAACATTGACAACAATTTGGAAACAAGCCAAGTCAGGAAAAATTCCCAAAAGGGAATATGAATTAATGAAGCCTAAAAATTCCTTAAAGACAATGTCTTAACCATATAAGATAGCTGACTGCAAAGACCATTTGGATAAGCTTGGCCAACAAGTCCACAAATGCCCAGGCATGGTGTTTTTAACATAGTGCTCAGGACACATTCATGAATAAACAGATGAATTAATACAGCTAGTCACTGATGAAAGAGTAGAATCAATGAAACATATTCTTGATCTGATATGAGACGACTAAGATTATATAACCAGACTCAGGGCACACTGTAAGTCAGGGAAAGAAGAAAGGAAAGGAAAGGAAGGAAGGAAAGAAAAAAAGGGAAGGGAGGGAAAGAAAGGAAGGAAGGAAAGAAGAAAGAAAGAGAAAAGAGGAGAAAGAGAGAAAGAAAGATACAGACAGAAAGAGAAAAAGAGAAAGAGAGAAAGAGAGACAGAAAGACCAGCCATCATCATTCCATTCTGAACCAACTGATATAAAGTTTTAATGGCGACCGTATTCATTAGAAATCATTAGCACATGACAATATTCTTGGTAAGACTAAATTATGGTTGTTTGCTTTCATCTAAAAGTGAAATATAATTTTTGTAACACCTTAAGTGTTGAGGCCTTAATAAGTAACATTGTAGTGATAGGTTAACAACTGTCTATTCCTCCACTTGGTCTCCTCTTAATATAGCTTCCAATGGAACCATTACTCTAGGCATCCTCATCCCTTGCTTCAAAGCCGTTTATCAACACCTAGCAAAATCTCCCTTCTCACCCTCCAGTTCAGCCATCAAATACTAAGTGTCTTTCAACAATGTGTAAATTAATAGTCTGTGCCTGCATTGGCATTTAACTAATGACTAATGTTTTCTTTGATTGACATGCTCAAGATGTCCTATATTCATTCATATCCAATTCCTGACCAGGAAGAAGATGCCTTCTATTTCCAGAATACCCTAAATGATACTCCCTTTACTGCAGTAGCTCCCCAAATTCTGCCTCCCTAGAAAGCATTCATTGACTAAGGATAGAAGAATAAACTCCCTGCCTAATATGTAACTCCCAGGGTTTCCATGCTTCTGTCTCCATACTCCATCTCTCTTTCTCTCTCTCACCCTATCACCTTTAGAAGTGTATCAGCTATAGTGGAGAAGGGAACATATAATCTAGCAGGAACATTTCTATCTTGACACTAGGCGAAGAGAGATAGATTTCCTAATCCCACTCCCAATTTTCCTCCCTAAAATAAGCCTGTGAGCACAGCTGGAAAAAAAATTGGTAACAATGTCACATCAGCACGTCATTTCTGGATAAGCAGTAGGTATTGGTTGGTAACCACATTGGAAGACATAAGAAGCCAGGCTGGAGAGCTCATTCAATCCCTGAGAAGTCAGTTCAAAAAATACTTAGTTTTGTTCACTGCTCCTATTTGAGAGATCTCAGGGAAATAACAAATTAGCATCACATCCCCAAAGTATAGGAGGGATGTTAGAGCTCAGCATTGCTATGGAATATAACAGAAATGAAGAAGAAAGAAAAGAGTGGGTTCTGGTAAAGAAAGAACTGATAGAGATGTCAGTGCAGCTTCCTAATTCCCTAAATATGCTGTTTATTGCCATTATCAAGAACATCATTTTCTTTCTCTTAGAGTATATGTGTTGTAGCAAGGGAATATGAGCGATATATGAGGAGAAATGTAACTGTCCATAGGACGGGGAGACCCTACAATATTCTGTCAACTGTTTTTCTTAAAAGCTAATTTAATAGCTTTAAATATGATGATAGAAGTCTCTTCAACAAACAGTGTTGGGAAAATTGGACACGCAGAAGAATGAAACTGGACCACTTTCTTATACCAGACACAAAAATAAATTCAAAATGGATGAAAGAATGGTGCTGGGAAAATTGGACATCCACAAGCAGAAGAATGAAAGTAGACCATTCTCTTATGTCATACACAAAGAGAAACTCAAAATGGATGAAAGATATAAATGTGATACAAGATTCCATCAAAATCCCAGAGGAGAACACAGGCAACACCCTTTTTGAACTCGGCCACAGTAACTTCTTGCAAGATACATCTAGGATGGTGAGGGAAACAAAAGGAAAAATGAATTATTGGGACTTCATCAAGATAAGAAGCTTCTGCACAGCAAAAGAAACAGTCAACAAAACTAAAAGTCAACCTACAGAATGGGAGAAGATAATTGCAAAGGAACTATCAAATAAAGGGCGATTATCCAAGATCTATAAAGAACTTATTAAACTCCACAGCAAAGAAACAAACAATCCAATCATGAAATGGGCAAAAGACATGAACAGAAATTTCACAGAGGAAGGCATAGATATGGCCAACAAGCACATGAGAAAATGCTACGCATCACTGGCCCTCAGGGAACTACAAATCAAAACCACAATGAGATACCACCTCACACCAGTGAAAATGGGGAAAATTAACAAGGCAGGAAACCACAAATGTTGGAGAGGATGTGGAGAAAGGGGAACCCTCTTGCACTGTTGGTGCAAATGTGAACTGGTGCAGCCACTCTGGAAAACTGTGTGGAGGTTCCTCAGAGTTAAAAATAGATCTGCCGAAGGACCCAGCAATTGCACTGCTTGGGATTTACCCCAAAGATACAGATGCAGTGAAACGCCAGAACACCTGCACCCCGATGTTTCTAGCAGCAATGTCCACAACAGCCAAACCGTGGAAGGAGCCTCGGTGTCCATCGAAAGATGAATGGATAAAGAAGTTGTGGTCTATGTATACAATGGAATATTACTCAGCCATTAGAAATGACAAATACCCACCATTTGTTTTGATGTGGATGGAACTGGAGGTATTATGCTGAGTGAAATAAGTCAATCGGAGAAGGACAAACATTATATGGTCTCATTCATTTGGGGAATATAAAAATTAGTGAAAGGGAATAAAGGGAAAGGAGAGAAAATGAGTGAAAATATCAGTGAGGGTGACAAAACATGAGAGACACCTAACTCTGGGAAATGAACAAGGGTTAGTGGAAAGGGAGGTGGGCCGGGGGTTGGGGTGACTGGGTGATGAGCACTGAGGGGGGCACTTGGCAGGATGAGCACTGGGTGTTATGCTATATGTTGGCAAATTGAACTCCAATAAAAAATTTTTTTAAATGGATGAAAGACCTGAATGTGAGACAGGAATCCATCAAAATCCTAGAGGAGAACACAAGCAGCAATCTCTTTGACCTCAGTCACAGCAACACCTCTCTAGACATGTCTCCAGAGGCAAGGGAAACGAAAGCAAAAATGAACTACTGGGACTTCATCAAGATAAAATGCTTTTGCACAACAAAGGAAACAGTTAACAAAACTAAAAGACAATGTGCAGAATGGGGGATGGTATGCGCAGATGTTTTATCAGATAAAGGACTAGTATCCAAAATGTATAAAGAACTTATCAAACTCAACATGCAAAAAAAATTTTAAAAATCCAGTCAAGAAATGGGCAGAAGACATGAACAGATATTTCTCCAAAGGAAACCTGGCCAACAGACACATGAAAAAATATTCGACATCATTTAGCATCTGGGAAATACAAATCAAAACCACAATGAGACATCACCTCGCACCAGTCAGAATGGCTAAAATGGACAAGTCAAGAAACAACAGATGTTGGGGAGGGTTCAGAGAAAGAGGAATCCTCCTACACTGTTGGTGGGAGTGTAAACTGATGCAGCCACTCTGGAAAAAAGTATGGAGCTTCTTCAAAAAGTTAAAAATAGAGCTATCTAGCAATTGTACTAGTAGGTATTTATTCAGAGTATGAATATATTGATTCCAAGGGGCATATACATCTCAATGTTTATAGCAGCAATGTCCACAATAGCCAAAATACGGAAAGAGCCAGACGCCCATCAACAAATGAATGGCAAAGAAGATGTGGCAGATATTTACAGTGGAATATTATTTATCTTTTTGACGCCCATCAAAAAGAATGAAATCGGGATCCCTGGGTGGCGCAGCAGTTTGGCGCCCTGCCTTTGGCCCAGGGCACGATCCCGGAGACCCGGGATTGAATCCCACATCGGGCTCCCGGTGCATGGAGCCTGCTTCTCCCTCTGCCTGTGTCTCTGCCTCTCTCTCTCTCTCTGTAACTATCATAAATAAATAAAAAATTAAAAAAAAAAAAAAGAATGAAATCTTGCCCTGTGCAATGATGTGAATGGATTTAGGGGCTATTATGCTAAGTGGAATAAGTCAGTCAAAAAACAAATACCATATAATTTCACTCATATGTGAAATTTAAGTAAGAAAAAGATGAATGTAGGTGAAGGGAAGGAAAAAGAAAATAAGATGAAAACAGAGAGGGAGGCAAACTTTTAGTGACTGTTAATTATGGGAAATAAACTGTAGGCTGATGGAGGAGAGGTGGGTAGAGAGATGTGGTAATTGGGTGGTGGGCATGAAAGAGGGCATTTGATGTGATGAGAACTGGGTGTTATGTGCAATTGATTAATCACTGGATTCTATCTCTGAAACTAATAAAAAATGGCAGTGAATACATACCTACCAAAATTAATTTGCATGTAAATGTTCCAATCAAAACATACATAGTGTCAGAATGGATTAAAAAAATAAGACCTATATATATGTTGCCTACAAAAGACTCATTTTAGACCTAAAGATACCTGTAGATTGAAAGTGAGGGGACGGAGAAACATTTACCACACAAATATATGCCAAAGGAAAAGCCAGAATAGCAATAGTTTTACTGGACAGACTGAACTTTAAAACAAAGAATGTTAACAAGAGACAAAGAAGAACACCATATAAAATAAATGAGACAATCCAGAAGATACAATTGTAAATATTTATGCTTCCAACATGGGCGAACCCAAATAATATAAAACAATAACAAACACAAATGAACTAATTGATAATTATAAAATAATATTACGGGACTTTAAATGCCCCATTCATAGCAATGGACAAATCTTCTAAGCAGAAAATCAACAAGGAATTGCCTTTGAAAGATATACTGGAACAGATAGACTTAACAGACAGAATGAGAATATTCCATTCTAAAACAGCAGACTACACGTTCTTTTCAGGTACATATGGAATATTCTCTGGAAATCAAAGAAGAAATTTAAAAAAAATACATGGAAACAAATGACAATGAAACCATTGGAATGCAGAAAAAAGTAGCCCTAAGAAGGAGCTATAGAGCAATACATGCCTACCTTAAGAAGAAAGAAAAATCTGAAATGAACAATGTAACCTTACATCTAAAGGAGCTAGAAAAGGGACAACAAATGAATCCTAAAGCCAACAGATAAAGGAAATAACAAAGGTTAGATCAGAAAATAATGATGTTTATTAATGTTAATGTTTGTTAATGTTAATAATGATGAAATAATGTTTCTTAAAACAATAGAACACATCAATGAAATCAGAAGCTGGTTCTTTGAAAAAATTAATAAAATTGATAAAACCCTAGCTAGACTCATCAGAAAGAAAAAGGACATGACTCAAATAAATAAAATCACAAATGAGAGAGGAGAAATAACAACCAACATCACAGAGATACAAACAAGTATAAGAGAATATTATGAAAAACTAAATGCCAACAAATCAGAAAACTTGGGGAAAGAAAGAATAAATTCCTGAAAACATATAAATTACCAAAACTGAAACACTGAGAAATAGGAAAACCTGAACAGCCTAATAATATGCAAAAAAATTGAATCAGTATTAAAAATATCCCAAAGAACAAAAGCCCAAGATCAGATGGCTTCACAGGCAAAACCTACTAAACATTTAAAGAGGACTTAAAAACTATACTTTTCAAACTATTCCAAAAAATATAAAAGGAAGGAAACTTCCATATTCATTTTATGAAGTCAGCATTACCCTGACAACAAAACTAGATAAAGATTCTACTAAAAAAGAGAACTGTAGGCCAATATCCCTGATGAACATGGACGCAAAATTATTAACAAAACACTAGCAAACTAAATCCAACAATATATTTAAAAAGTTGATTCATTCAGCAGAATCAAGGGGGATTTATTCCTGGGTTGAAAGAGTGGTTCAATATTTGCAAATCAATCATATAATGATTACCTGTAATCACGTAATATATATATATATATATATATATATATATATATATATATATATATATAATATAATTATACCACATTAATAAAAGAAAGGTCAAGATCATATGATCAATTCAATAGCTGCAGAGAAAGCATTTGACAAAGTACAACATCCATTCATGGTAAAATCCCTCAACAAAGTAAGAATAAAGAGAACATACCTCAACATAATAAAGTTCATATATGAAAAATCCACAGCTAATTATCATCTCAATGGAGAAAAACTGAGAGCTTTCCCTCTACAGTCAGGAATAAGAGAGAGATGCCTATTCTCACCACTGTTATTATCATACTATTGGACATCCTAGACACAGAAATCAGACAACAAAAAGAAATAGCAGGCATCCAAATCATCAAGGAAGAACTCAAACTTTTAGTACTTGCAGATGACATGATACTCTAACAGAAAACCCTAAAAACTCTACCAAAAAATTACTAGAACTGATAGAGAAATTCAATAAAGTTTTAGGATATAAAATCAATGTACAGAAATCTGTTGCATTTATCTACACCAGTAATAAAGCACCAGAATGAGAAATGAAGGAATCAATCCCATTTACAATTACTTAAACCATAAGAAACCTAGGATTAAACCTAACCAAAGAGGGGAAAGACTTGTACTCTGAAAACAATAAAACACTTGTGAAAGAAATTGAAGATGACACAAAGAAATGGAAAGACATTCCATGCTCACAGATTAGAAGAAAAAATTGTTAAAATGTCTTTATTACCTAAAGCAACTTACACGTATAATGTAATCCCTAACAATATACCATCAGCATTTTTCACAGAGCTAGAGCCAACAATCTTAAAATTTCTATGGAACCACAAAAGACCCTAAATAGCCAAAGCAATCTTGAAAAAGAAAAGCATCACAATTCCAGACTTCAGGTTATACTGCAAAGCAGTAATGATCAACACAGTATATTTCTAGCACAAAAATAAACAAATAGATCAATGGAACAGAACAGAAAACCTAGAAATGAACCTAAATGGTTAATTTATCTTCAACAAAGCAGGAAAGAATATTCAATCGGAAAGCCAATCTCTTTAACAAATGGTACTGAAAATCGGACAGCAACATGCAAAAGAATGAAACTGGACCACTTCCTTACACCATTTACAAAAATAAATTCAAGGCTCCTTCCACAGTTTGGCTATCGTGGCCATTGCTGCTATAAACATCGGGGTGCAGGTGTCCCGGCGTTTCATTGCATTTGTATCTTTGGGGTAAATCCCCAACAGTGCAATTGCTGGGTCATAGGGCAGGTCTATTTTTAACTGTTTGAGGAACCTCCACACAGTTTTCCAGAGTGGCTGCACCAGTTCACATTCCCACCAACAGTGTATGAGGGTTCCCTTTTCTCCGCATCCTCTCCAACATTTGTGGTTTCCTGCCTTGTAAAGGGAATATAAGGGAAGGGGGAAGAAATGTGTGGGAAATATCAGAAAGGGAGACAGAACGTAAAGACTGCTAACTCTGGGAAACGAACTAGGGGTGGTGGAAGGGGAGGAGGGCGGGGGAGTGAATGGGTGAATGGGTGACGGGCACTGGGGGTTATTCTGTATGTTAGTAAGTTGAACACCAATAAAAAATAAATTAATTCTTCAAAAAAATAAAAATAAAAAAAAAATAAAAAGTAAAAAAAAAAATAAATAAATAAATTCAAAATGGATTAAAGTCTAAATGTGAGATCTGAAACCATCAAAATTCTAGAGGAGAACACAGGCAATAAATAACCTCTTTGACATTGGCCATTGCAACTTCTTCTAGATATGTCCCTTTTGAGAAAAAGGAAACAAAAGTAAAGATCAGCTGTTTGGACTTCCTCAAAATAACAAGATTCTGTACAGGAAGAAAACAATCAACAAAACTAAAAGGCAACCTACAGAATGGGAGAAGATGTTTGCAAATGACATATCTCATAAAGGGTTAGTATCCAAAATATATAAATAACTTATATTACCCAGCACCTAAAAAAAATAATTCAGCTTAAAAATGGGCAGAAGCTATGAATAGATATTTTTCTAAGACATCCAGATGGCCAACAGATTACATGAAAAGATGTTGAAAATCACCGACCACCACAGAAATACAAATTAAAACTGCGATGACATATCACCTCACACCTATTAGAATGGTAAAACACAAGAAATAACAAGTGTTGGCAAGGATATGGAGAAAGGGAAACCCTCTTACAGTGCTGCTGGGGAGTCAAACTGGTGCAGCCACTATGGAATACAGTATGGAGGTTCCTCAGAAAGTTAAAAATAGAACTACTGTACAATCCAGCAATTACACTAGTTTACCACCAAAAATACAAGAATACTAATTCAAAGGGATACATACACCCTTAGGTTTATAGAAGCATTATGAAAACAGTCCAAGTGCTCATCAACTGATAAATGCATAAAGATGTGCTATGTATATATACAATGGGAAATTACTCGGCCATGAAAGAATGAAATCTTGCCATTTGCAACAATGTGAATAGAGCTAGAGAGTATTATGCTATGTGAAATATTCAGAGAAATACAAATACCATATGATTTCATTCATATGTGGAATTTAAGAAACCAACTGAAAAAAATGAGCAAAGGGGAAAAAAAGAGGCAAACCAAGAAACAGATTTATAACTACACAGAACAAACTGATGGTTACCAGAAGAATAGTGGGTAGGGCAATGGGTTAAATATGTGGTGGGGATTAAGGAATGCACTTGTTCTGATGAGTACCAGGTGTTGTATGGAAGTGCTGATTCAATATATTGTACATCTGAAACTTAAATTATACTACATGTAAACTAGCTGGGATGTAAATAAAAACTTTCAAAAAACACTCTCTAGAAACTTAAAATAGTTCTAAATTAAGTAACATTAAAGAGCAGAAAACAAATGGTATGTCACCATAATTATAACTCTGTAAATACATATACACATAGACAGATTTTAAGCAATTATAAAAAATGCAGACAGTTTTGTTATATTTGGTGAATTATGATGGTCTGTTTTCCTATTTTTGAACTTCCTCTAATGTTTTTATGATTAAAAAAGGGGGAAAAGGTCTTTGTGAGTAAATGTCAAGATTGTAATCTCAAGAAGTCTGCCTTGAGAACAATATTATCAAGGAAAGAGGGAAAATCCAATATTTTCTCAAAAGTCTCCAGCCCTAGTGTTTCAGATACATGACTTGCTTAAGGGACTACAAACATAAACTGTCCTTATCAAGGAAATAGGACATAAGACTATGGGAGTAGTCAGAGAACCCCAAAATGTCATCTTTATCCCCTAACCAACACAACTATCTAGGCTTCTGAGAAAAGAATGGCCAGGAGAGATCACTAGTCCCTAGAGTCTTGCTTTTATTTTTCATCCTCTTCCTTTGGCTGACCCGGTGACTATATTACATTTTCCACAGCAGTGGTGAAAAAATGCTTGGCTTAGGAGTCAATCAGTACTTGTTTCTTCTCATTCACTCATTTTTTAGGGTATGTAAACTTAAGATGAGCTGGCAGTGGAATGTGACTGCCAAAAAACCTAATAACCAGTTTATGTTGGAGGGAAAACAAAAACCAGACTGAGAGGATAGAATGAGAGAAATGATAGGAAAATGTTATACCAATGCAGGAAAGCAGCATTCAGTCATGAGCCCTGTTTTCAGAAGAAACTGAAGGGGCACTTAGGTGGCTCAGTGAGTGGCTGAGTGTCTGCCTTCAGCTCAGGGTGTGAACCTGGGGACCTGGGATGGAGTCCCACATCAGGCTCTCCACGGGGAGCCTGATTCTCCCTCTGCCTATGTTTCTGCTTCTCTGTCTCTCATGAATAAATAAATAAAATCATTTTAAAAAGAAGAAACTGAAGAAAATAGTACAGAGTCAGAGAGGAATAAGCAGGATAGACAGGGGCCTGAGAAACAACACAAGGCAGAAGGAACAAAAGGGGGTCTGTGGTTGTTACTGTCAGTCATGCTTCTAATGCTATCAGATGCTACCCCATTGAATGGTAGGAAAGAATAGGGTGATACGGCAGTAGTGTGAACTGACTGAACAGAGGCAATATCTGGGAGCTTCACTTCTGCTTCTAAGAGTAAAGTAGGCATGGGTGAGAAGGCAGACCACATATTAATTAAAAAGGACTATGGGAGTTTATCAAATTAGTAACAATTTGTATAAATTAGCCCTGGAATTGCTATAGTAACAGTCAAGAAAGGTTGCCTGCCTATTTCACTCTGTTCTTAAATCCACAAGAGTTCATCTAAAAGGCTAGATCTAGTGCATTGAGCTAAAATTAGTGCCTTGATATGGGATACAAACCACAGCCATTACCTCTAGGGAAGATCCCAAAGACTACAGGGAAGTAAAACGGACCAAAGAACCTCTGGGTTACCTAGGGTTTGGGAAGTCCTTTAGAGGAAGGCCTGCACAAATCTGGACCTCATTGTCTCCATTTCTAAAATGTATTTAACAGAAAAGATTTCCGGGGCCCCTTTCAAATCCAGAGATTTCATACATTGTTTTGTGTGGAAGCCAGAGGCCTGACGGTGGACTTGATAAACATCTTGAAAATAATTTTAAGAAAATTAGGGGATTATGATCATGGTTATTCTGTTTATGGCTGTATCCCAGAGTTTAACAGTACCTGGAATATAGCTGATGTCCAATAAATATATGTTGAATAACTGCAAAATGACTAGCTCTTTTCATCTAATGATGAAAAAAGCTAAATTAGAAGCAGAATGTTTATACTGGTAGGTTTTCTTTTCTTTTCTTTTTTTCATTTTTTTGGGCCAGGGAATCCTTTCTTCAAATGAAATAAGACAATTAAAAAACAAGAGAGTAGCAGGAAGAAGATATTGCAACATGGAAAACTGACAAGGGATTAATAACTGGAATATATGAGGAAATACTGTAAGTCAGCAACAAATATATATATATATATATATATATATACAATATTTTACAATATATATAATATATATAAATACAGCAAGGTTAAGGACTAAACAGGACTATATATATATGAAACTATAGGAGAATGGGCAAAGGATAGGAACAGGGCCTGGGGTGTCCAGGTGATATCAGATGAATAGGGAGGGCATAGGGTATCCAGAAAACCCTGGGATGATCACTTCAAGTTGCTAAGCTGCCATATCCCTATATCTTACTATGCTATACAAACATTACCATTTTACAATGTGTTATTTCCTATATGTACACAGATGAAGAGACAATTGAGAAGCATCAGGATAGGTAATTCACAGAAAGGAAAACCCAAATGAATAACCCCAGACTTAAGCATATCAAATGGAAATAACTTGAAGCTGTAGCATGTTAAACTCAATTAGACCTAAGGAAGAATTTTTTAAGGGTGTAGGATATGAGACACTAATACAAATGACTGAGGAAAACTAGTCCAGCTTCTCTGGAGGCATTTGAGAACATTTTATTTCACAGCTACGGGATGACTGAGATTATCTTCCTTAATAGAGACATTACTAGGCAACTTTACAAAGAATCTTAATATTTCCTTACTTTGCTGTCTCAGTTTCCCTGATTATACTATGAGTTCTAGGGACGCCTGGGTGGTTCAGTGGCTGAGCATCTGCCTTCAGCTCAGAGCATGATCCCGGAGTCCCAGAGTCAAGTACCTCATAGGGCCCCCTGCAGGGAGCCTGCTTATCCCTCTGCCTATGTCTCTGCCTCTCTCTTTGTCTCTCGTGAATAAATAAATAAATAATTTTTTAAAATACTATGAGTTGTAAGGTTACCAGAGGCAATACCACCAATCACTGTTCAAGGTGACCTGGAACTGAATCAAGGCTATTTTAGCCCACTGTCTAGATTTAGAAAGAAAAATATCATTTTTGCAAATAACTCATTCAAAAGATCTTTTACCTTACAGGCCTCACTGAATGACTGTGATAAATAATACTTTATTTCCTATTTTCTCATTTGTCAAATGAAGGTCTCGTAACTTAAATGTTTGTAAAGTATTTTCTGTTCCCAGGAGAAAATATATATGTAATATATATGGTATTTATAATCTATAATATTATAATTACATTATAAATTATATTATATATATCCTATTTAATCATATATGCCACAAATATTACTATAGATTAGTGGATATATAAAAATAAATATATATGTATGTATAGTTTTTAATACATGTGACCTTTTTTATACTGAATGCAGTGTCTCCCATTTCCTTCTGAAAAGCACAAGAGTGGAAAGTATTGGGAGGTCTCTCTTAATTTACAAAATGAGTAGATTACACCATGTGAACATATTCATGCCTGATGTTAACACACTCATGCCTGAGTAAGCAGAAAATGCAAAAGCACTTAGAGAGGGAGGCAAGATGGCAGAAGAGTAGGGGACCTCGTTTCATCTAGTCCCTTGAATTTAGCTAGATAACTATCAAATCATCCTGAATACCTATGAATTCAACCTGGGATGTAAGAAAAGAATGAATGGAATTAAACAAATAGAAAAGTGACCACTTTTTGCAAGGCAGGAAGAAGTGAAACTGGGGCTATATCAGAAGACATATGACAGAGGAGAGAGCCTGCATAGCCAGCTACTGTAAAGTGATAAGGTTTGGAATTCAAAATTGGAATCTTTAGAAATCTGCTCCAGTGAGAGACTACCTTGCCTGAAAGATGATCAGTGGTGAAGCAGGGCAGAATCCCAGTAGGGACAGTGGGGTCTCAAGATCCCCAGAGGCACAAAATCAACAGAGGTGCATGAGCCAACAGAGTTCCCCAGCACTAGATCAGGAAAACAGGTTTCTGACAGCTTGCCTGGGAGGGGCCTCTCAGGTCTGTTTGCCATAAACTGCAAACCATGGCCCCATCGGGTAACTGCTCTCCATGTTGGGGCCCTGAAAAGGACTGGAACAAAGCAACCCTCTGCCTTTCCCCTGGAAGAGCAAAGTGGGTGCATGTTTGATGCATGTTTGCATGGGCAAACACTTTCTGTGTCAGGGTTCAATAAAGGACAGAAACAGGGCTACACTTAGCCTTCCCTCAGGGAGGATTTGTGTGGGCACACACCACAGGAGTCTGCAGAATTTAGCACACACCTGACTTTTAACTCGAGGCCTGGAGATCTGGGTGTGGCCATTTGTATTTTCACCCTCTAAAGAGGCATTGAAAGCCTTCAGGGAACAAAAGTCACACAGAGCAACCAGTTTACATTGAGCATGGCTCTCTGGCAAGGGGCAGTGCAATTAAACCCAGGCAAGGACACCTGTGAATCAGCATAGCAGGCCCCTCCCCTAAAGGCAGCTGGAAAACAGGTGAACAGCAAGGTTAAGGACTAAACAGGACTGTAAAACTCCAGCACTAGGGGAAAATAGTATATAGAATTTGAGTTTTTTTCTTATGATTTGTTTATCTTTCAGTATAAATTTTCCATTTCTTTTTCTTTATTCCACTTTTAACTAGTTTATCAACTTTTGTTTTTAAGCCTTTTTTTAAATTTTTTTTTAAATTTTATTTATTTATGATAGTCACAGAGAGAGAGAGAGAGAGAGAGGCAGAGACACAGGCAGAGGGAGAAGCAGGCTCCATGCACCGGGAGCCTGACGTGGGATTCGATCCCGGGTCTCCAGGATCGCGCCCTGGGCCAAAGGCAGGCGCCAAACCGCTGCGCCACCCAGGGATCCCTAAGCCTTTTTTTAAAAAAACTTTCATTGTTTCCATTTACATTTTATAGATATATGCTTCATTTTGGCTTCCTTTTGCTGTATTAAATTATATATATATATCTTTTGCCTTCTTTACAATTTTGGGATTTAGTATCCTCTAAGACACAGACCAAAAGACATTCAGGAGCAAATGGATCACACTATTTTGTCCACCTGGGAGATTATGTTATCTCCTCTTTCCATTCTTCTCTAGGAAAAATGACTAAAAGGAGGAATTCACAACAAAAGGAAGAACCAGAGGTAATACTCTCTGCCACAGATCTGAATGATATGGATAGAAACAAGATGTCACAGCTGGAGTTCCAGATAACAATAATAAAGTTACTACCTAGGCTTGAAAAAAGCATAAAAGACACTAGAGAATCTCTTAGTGCAGAAATGAAATATAATCAGGCCAATATTAAACACACTCTGAGATGCAGTCTAAATTGGATGTTCTAAAAGCTAGGATAAATAAGGCAGAAGAGACAGTGAAATAGAAGACAAGCTGATGGGAAGGAAGGAAGCTAAGCAAAAGAGAGAAAAACAAGTAATGGATAATGAGAGGAGGCTTTGAGAAATCAATGACGCCATAAAACAAAACAATATTAAGAATTATCAGGGTCCTCGAGGGGGAAGAAAGAGAGAGAAAGGGACAAAGGTATATTTGAGCAAATCATAGCTAAAAACTTCCCTAATCCAGAGAAGGAAAGAAGCATTCGAGTATAAGAGGTAGAGAGGATCCCTCCCCAAATCAATAAAAATATATCAATACCACAACATATAATAGTGAAGATTGCAAATTTCAGAGATAAACAAAATCCTGAAAGCAGGTCAAGAAAGGAGGTGCTTAATCGACAGAAGTAAGAACATTAGACTGGCAACAAACCCATCCAGAGAGACCTGGCAGGCCAGAAAGGGCTGGCATGATTTGCAGCCAAGAATACTTTATCCAGCAAGGCTGTCATTCAGAATGGAAGGAGAGATAAAGAGGTTCCAGGAAAGACAGAAACTGAAAGAATATGTGACCACCAAGCCAGACCTGTAAGAAAGATTAAGAGGGATCCTGTAAGTAAAGAGATGCCCAAAGGTAACATAAACCAGAAAGAAACACTGTAGCATTCCAGGTGTTCTCTCTTTAATTCTCAGGCCGAATTCATAGATTTTCAGGATAATTTGAAGGTTTTCTAGGTAATTTGGTGGAGACAGGTGATTTGGAGACCCTACTCTTCTGCCATCTTGCCCCTCCATCAACCAGAAAGAAACAGAGACAATCTGTAGGAAGAGGGACTTTACAGGTGTTACAATGGAACTAAACTCATATCTTTCAAGAGTTACCTTGAATGAAAATGGGCTAAATGCTCCAATATAAAGATATAGGGTATCATTGTATAAAAATGAAAGACCCATCCAAATGCTGTCTACAAGAGACTCATTTTAGACCTAAAGACACCTCCAGATTGAAAGTGAGAGGGTGGAGAACAATTTATCATGCTAATGGACCTCAAAAGAAAGCAGTGGTAGAAATCCTCATATCAGGCAAATTATATTTTGAACTGAAGACTGTAGTAAGGGATGAAGAGGGAAACTGAATCATACTTAAAGGGTCTCTCCAACAAGAATATCTGATAACTCTAAGTATTTATGCTTCTAACTTGGGAGCAGCCAATTATAAAAACCAATTAATAACCAAATTAAAGAAACACAGATAATAATATAATAGTAGGGGAATTTAACACCCCACTCATAGCAATGGACAGATCATCTAAGCAGAATATCAATAAACAAACAGAGATTTAAGTGACATACTGGACCAGAAGGACTTCAAAGATATATACAGAACATTCCATCCTAAAGCAATAGAATACATTCTTCACAACTGCACAAGGAACATTCTCCAGAATAGATGACATACAGGGTCACAAATCAAGTCTCAACTGGTACCAAATGATTGGTATTATTCTCTGCATATTTTCGGACCACAATCCTTTGAAACTTGAACTCAATCACCAGAGGAAAGTTGAAAAGAAAGCTAACACGTGGAGGTTAAATAGAATGAATGGGTCAACCAGGAAATTAAAGAAGAATTTTAAATATTTCATGGAAACAAATGAAAATAAAACAAAACTTTTCAAGACCTTTGGGATATAGCAAAGGTGATACTAAGAGAGAAGTACATTGCAATACAAGACATTCTAAAAAATTAGAAAAATCTCAATTACACTAGCTAACTTTTTTAGATTTTTTATTAGAGTTCAATTTGTCAACATATAGCATAACACCCAGTGCTCATCCCGTCAAGTGCCCCCCTCAATGCCCCTCACCCAGTCACCCCAACCCCCTGCCCACCTCCCATTCCACTATCCCTTGTTTGTTTCCCAGAGTTAGGTGTCTCTCATGGTCTGTCACCTTCACTGATATTTTCACTCATTTTCTCTCCTTTCCCCTATAATCCCTTTTACTATTTTTTATATTCCCCAAATGAGTGAGACCATATAATGTTTGTCCTTCTCCAATTGACTTATTTCACTCAGCATAATACCCTCCAGTTCCATCCTTATACCTAAAGGAACTGGAGAAAGAAAAGCAAATAAAGCCTAACACAAGGAGGAGAAGAGAAATAATAAAGGTTATTTATTATTAGGTTAGAGCAGAAAGGAATGTAATAGAAACCACAGTAAAACAAATCAAGGAAACTAGGACCTGGTTCTTTGAAAGAATTAAAAAGATTGAAAAATCCCTAGCCAGATTCATAATAAAGAAAAGAAAAAGGACCCAAATAAATAAAATCATGAATAAAAGAGGAGAGATCACAACCAACCCCAAGGAAATACAAACAATTTTAAGAACATATTATGAGCAACTATATGCCAACAAATTAAGCAACCTGGAAGAAATCTATGCATTCCTAGAAACTTAAAAACCACCAAATCTGAAACCAAAAAAAAAAAAAAAACAGAAAATTTTATCAGACTCATAAGAATCAAGGAAACTGAAGCAGTAACCAAAATCCTCCCTCCCTCCCCCCAAAAAACAAGAGTCCAGGCTCAGATGGCTTCCCAGGGGAATTCTACCAACTATTTAAAAACAAATAAAACCTATTCTGAAGCTGCTTCAAAAAATAGAAAAGGGAGGAAAATTTCCAAAATAATTCTATGAGGCCAACATTACGTTGATCCCAAAACCAGACAAAGATTCCATCAAAAAGGAGAATTACAGACCAATAATATTCCTGATGAACATGAATGCAAAAATTCTCACCAAGATACTAGCAAATAGGCTCCAACAGTATCTTAAAGGATTATTCACCGCAACCAAGTGGGACTTATTCCTGGGCTGCAAGGGTGGTTCAACACTCACAAATCATCCAAGATGATACAGCACACTAATAAACGAAAGGACAAGAACCATAAGATCCTCTCAATTGATGCAGAGAAAACATTTGACAAATGACTGCATCCTTTCTTGATTAAACCTCTCCACAGTATAGGAATAGAGGGAACATATCTCAACATCATAAAAGCCATATAAGAAAGACCCACAATGAATATCATCATCAATGGGGAAAAATTGAGAGCCTTGCTCCTAAAGTCAGGAACATGAGAGGGATATCCACTCTCACCACTGTTGTTCATCATGGTACTGGAAGTCCTAGCCTCAGCAATCAGACAACAAAAAGAAATAAAAGGCATTCAATAGGCAAAGAAGTCAAACTCTTACTGTTGGCAGATGACATGATACTTTATGGGGAAAATCCAAAATACTCTACCGCTAAATTGTGAGAACTCATACAGGAATTCAACAAACTGGCAGGATATAAAATCAATGCACAGATTGATTCATTGCATTTCTATACACTAACAAGGAAATAGAAGAAAGAGAATTTAAGGAATCTATCACATTTGTAATTGCACCAAAACCCACACGATACCTGGGAATAAATCTAACCAAAGAGGCAAAGGATCCATACTCTAAAAACTACAGAACACTTATGAAAGAAATTGAGGAAGGCGCAGTGAAATGGAAAAATAATCCATCTTCATGGATTGGAAGAATAAATATTGTTGAAATGTCTATGCTACCCAAAGCAATCTATACATTCAATGCAATCTTTATCAAAATACTATCAACATTTTCACAGAGCTGGAACAAATAATCCAAAATTTGTATGGAACCAGAGAAGACCCTGAATAACCAAAGTAATGTTGAAAAAGAAAACCAACGCTGGTGGGATCACGATGCCAGACTTCAAACTATATTAAAAGCTATAATCATAAAAACAGTATGGTACTGACAAAAAAACAGACACTCAGATAAATGGAACAGAATAGAGAACCCAGAAATGGGCCCTTAACTCTATTGGTCAACAAATATTGAAAAATCAGGAAACAATAACCAATGATAAAAAGACAGTCTTCTCAACAAATGGTGTTGGGAAGATGAACAGCCACATGCAGAAGAATGAAACCGGACCATTCTCATACACCATATAGAAAGATAAACTCAAAATGGATGAAAGACATAAATGTGAGACAGGACTTCACGAAACTCCTAGAGGAGAACACAGGCAACAACCTCTTCAACCTTAGCCACAGCAACCTCTTACTAGACACACCTAAAAATACAAGGCAAACAAAAGCAAAAATTAACTATTGGGATTTCATCAAGATAAAAAGCTTCTGCACAGCAAAAGAATCAGTCAACAAAAGTAAAAGGCACCCTACAGAATGGGAGAAGATATTTGCAAATGACATATCAGATAAAGGGCTAATATCCAAGATCTATAAAGGGCTTATTAAACTCAACACCAATAAACCAAATAATCCAGTCACAAAATGGGTAGAAAACATGGACAAAACTTTCTCCATAGAAGACATACAAATGGCCAACAGACACATGAAAAAATGATCCACATCACTTGGCATCAGGGAAATGCAAATCAAAACAACAATGAGATACCATCTATAACAGAATGGCTAAAATTAACAACGAAGGAAACAACAAATGCTGGCAAGGAGGCAGAGGAAGGAGAACAGTCTTACACTACTGGTAGGAATGCAATCTTGTACAGCTACTTTAGAAAATGGTATGTAGGTTTCTCAAGAAGTTAAAAATAGAGCTACCCTATGACCAACCAATTATACACTACAGGGAATTTACCCCAAAGATACAAATATAATGATCCAAAGGGGCACCTGCACCCCAATGTTCATAGCAGCAATATATATGCATATATATATATATATATATATATATACACACACACAAACATGTATATATAAAATGAAACATTACTCAGTTATCAGAATGTCATTTATATTGATGTGGGTGGAACTGGGGGATATTATGCTAAGTGAAATAAATCAGTCAGAGGAAAACAATTATCATATGGATTTACTCATATGTGAATATAAGAAAGAGAGTAGAGGACCATAGAGTTAACTTTGGGAGAACTGAATGGGAAATCCATCAGAGAGGGAGAAAAGCCATTAGAAACTTTTATTTATTTATTTATTTATTTATTTATTTATTTATTTATTTATTTTTTTATAAACTTTTAATTATAGGAAACAAACTGAGGGTTGCTGGAAGGGAGGTGTGGGGGGGTGATGAGGTAATTGAGTGATGGGCACTAAGGAGGTCATCTGATGGAAAGGGAGACAGAACATGAGAGACTCCTAACTCTGGGAAACAAACTAGGGGTGGTGGAAGGGGAGGTGGGTGGGGGGTGGGGGTGACTGGGTGACGGGCACTGAGGGGGGCACTTGATGGGATGAGCACTGGGTATTATTCTATATGTTGGCAAATTGAAAACCAATAAAAATAAATTTATAAAAAAATGGAGGGCACCTGATGTGATGATCACTGGGTGTTATAAGCAATTGATAAATTATTGAACATGAGATCTGAAACTAAGTATGTACTATATGTTGGTTAATTAAATTTAAATTAAAAGAGAATATGCAAAAGTAACCTGGATCACTACCACGGCTTTCTTTAGTAAGAGATATTGAGATTGTACAGAATCATAGAAAATAAGATCCACAGAGCACTTAAAGAGTAAATCTTCCAATCCAATCATTTAAAGTTCAGAAACTTCCCTGCATATTTTCAGACCATAATGCTTTGAAATTAGAATTAAATCACAAGAAGAAGTTTGGAAGGATTTCAAGCACGTGGAGGTTAAGGACCATCCTGCTAAACGATGAAAGGGTCAACCAGGAAATTAGAAAAGAATTTAAAAAATTCATGGAAACTAATGAGAATGAAGATACAACCATTCAAAATCTTTGGGATACAGCAAAAGCAGTCCTGAGGGGAAAATACATCGCAAAACAAGCATCCATCCAAAAACTGGAAAGAACACAAATACAAAACTAACCTTGAACCTAAAATAACTGGAGAAAAAACAGCAAATAGATCCTACACTCAGCAGAAGAAGAGAGTTAATAAAGATTTGAGCAGAACTCAATGAAAGAGAGACCAGAAAAACTCTGGAACAGATCAACAAGACCAGGAGTTGGTTCTTTGAAAGAATTAATAAGATAGATAAACCATTAGCCAGAATTAGAAAAAGAAGAGAGAAAAGACTCAAATTAATAAAATCATGAATGAGAAAGGAAAGATCACCACCAACACCAAGGAAATACAAACAATTTTAAAAACATATTAGGAGCAGCTATATGCCAATAATTTAGGCAACCTAGAAGAAATGGACGCATTTCTGGAAAATTGCAAACTACCAAAACTGGAACAGGAAGAAATAGAAAACCTGAACAGGCCAATAACCAGGGAGGAAATTGAAGCAATCATCAAAAACCTCGAGAGACACAAAAGGCCAGGGCCAGATGGCTTCCCGGGGGAATTCTATCAAACGTTTAAAGAAGAAACCATACCTATTCTACCATAGCTGTTCGGAAAGATGGAAAGAGATGGAATACCTCCAAATTCGTTCTATGAGGCCAGCATCACCTTAATTCTAAAACCAGACAAAGACCCCACCAAAAAGGAGAATTATAGACCAATATCCCTGATGAACATGGATGCAAAAATTCTCAACAAGATACTACCCAATAGGATCCAACAGTACATTAAGAAGATTATTCACCATGACCAAGTGGGATTTATCCCCAGGATGCAAGGCTGGTTCAACACTCATAAAGCAATCAATGTGATTGATCATATCAGCAAGAAAAAAACAAGAACCATATGATCCTATCATTAGATGCAGGGAAAGCATTTGACAAAATACAGCATCCATTCCTGATCAAAACTCTTCAGAGTGTAGGGATAGAGGGAACATTTCCTCAGCATCTTAAAAGCCATCCATGAAAAGCCCACAGCAAATATCATTCTCAATGGGGAAACACTGGGAGCCTTTCCCCTAGATCAGGAACAAGACAGGGATGTCTACTCTCACCACTGCTATTCAACATAGTACTAGAAGTCCTAGCCTCAGCAATCAGGCAACAAAAAGAAATAAAAGGCATTCAAATTGGCAAAGAAGAAGTCAAACTCTCCCTCTTCGCCGATGACATGATACTCTACATAGAAAACCCAAAAGCCTCCACCCCAAGATTGCTAGAACTCATACAGCAATTTGGCAGTGTGGCAAGATACAAAATCAATGCCCAGAAGACAGTGGCATTTCTATAGACTAACAATGAAACTGAAGAAAGAGAAATGAAGGAGTCAATCCCATTTACAATTGCACCCAAAAGCATAAGATACCTAGGAGTAAACTTAACCAAAGAGGTAAAGGATCTATACCCTAAAAACTACAAAACACTTCTGAAAGAAATTGAGGAAGACACAAAGAGATGGAAAAATATTCCATGATCATGGATTGGAGGAATTAATATTGTGAAAATGTCAATGCTACTGAGGGCAATTTACACATTTAATGCATCCCTATCAAATACCATGGACTTTCTTCAGAGAGTTGGAACAAATTATCTTAAGTTTTGTGTGGAATCAGAAAAGACCACGAATAGCCAGGGGAATATTAAAAAAGAAAACCATATCTGGGGGCATCACAATGCCAGATTTCAGGTTGTACTACAAAGCTGTGGTCATCAAGACAGTGTGTGACTGGCACAAAAACAGACACATTGATCAATGGAACAGAATAGAGAATCCAGAAGTGGACCCTCAACTTTATGGTCAACTAATATTCGACAAAGGAGGAAAGACTATCCACTAGAAAAAAGACAGTCACTTCAATAAATGGTGCTAGGAAAATTGGACATCCACATGCAGAAGAATGAAACTGGACCATTCTCTTACACCATACACAAAGATAAACTCAAAATGGGTGAAAGATCTAAATGTGAGACAAGATTCCATCAAAATCCTAGAGAAGAACACAGGCAACACCCTTTTTGAACTTGGCCACAGCAACTTCTTGCAAGATACATCCATGAAGGCAAGAGAAACAAAAGCAAAAATGAACTATTGGGACTTCATCAAGATAAGAAGCTTTTGCACAGCAAAAGAAACAGTCAATAAGACTCAAAGACAACCTACAGAATGGGAGAAGATATTTGCAAATGACGTATCAGAAAAAGAACTAGTATCCAAGATCTCTAAAGAACTTATTAAACTCCACAGCAAAGAAACAATTCAATCATGAAATGGGCAAAAGATATGAACAGAAATCTCACAGAGGGAGACATAGACATGGCCAACAAGCACATGAGAAAATGCTCTGCATCACTGGCCATCAGGGAAATACAAATCAAAACCACAATGAGATACCACCTCATACCAGTGACAATGGCGAAAATTAACAAGACAGTAAACAACAAATGTTGGAGAGGATGTGGAGAAAAGGGAACCCTCTTGCACTGTTGGTGGGAATGTGAACTGGTGCAGCTACTCTTGAAAACTGTGTGGAGGTTCCTCAAAGAGTTAAAAATAGATCTGCCCGACGACCCAACAATTGCACTGCTGGGGATTTACCCCAAAGATGCAGATGCAGTGAAACGCCGGGTCACCTGCAGCCCGATGTTTATAGCAGCCATGTCCACAATAGCCAAACTGTCTAAGGAGCCTCGGTGTCCATCGAAAGATGAATGGGTAAAGAAGATGTGGTCTATGTATACAATGGAATACTCAGCCATTAGAAACAAGAAATATCCACCTTTTGCTTTGATGTGGATGGAACTGGAGGGTATTATGCTGAGTGAAATAAGTCAATTGGAGAAGGACAAACATTATATGGTCTCATTCATTTGGGGAATATAAAAAATAGTGAAAGGGAATAAAGGGGAAATGAGAAGAAATGAGTGGGAAATATCAGAAAGGGAGACAGAACATGAGAGACTCCTAACTCTGGGAAATGAACAAGGGGTGGTGGAAAGGGAGGTGGGTGGGGGGTAGGGGTGACTAGGTGATGGGCACTGACGGGGGCACTTGACGGGACGAGCACTGGGTGTTATCCTGTATGTTAGTAATTTGAACACCAATAAAAAATAAATTTATTTTAAAAAAGTAAATCGCCACAACTGCCAAAAAAATAAAAAAATAAAAAATATGTAAAAAAAATTAAATAACAACAACAAAAAATAACCATTGGGAAACAAGGCCCATGATCGAAATCATTCACCTTTCATCAGTCACCAAGATGGTTCCTAAACCTGGGACTCAATTCTGAGTCTGGTATTCTCTATGTTAAAACATATTTTGATTTAGAGGTGCCATAATCCTGGGCTAAAATACTGTCTTCTGGTCCAGCTAAACACAGATTTCTCCATCCTTTTTTTCCTAGCTACACCTTCTGACACGGTGGTTGCAGGATAGGACAAAGAGATTCTTCCCATTTAAACCCCTAACTTCAGTACCAAGAATAATTGAGAAATATGGAACCAGAAGATCACTAACAAAGCTTTACTTGGTTTGGCTGGATTGGGCAAGTTCTTAAAGCAGGGACATAACACTCCCTCTTCTAGATTGATGAATTCTTCTATTGGTGTCCTGAGCTTGTGCCCTGTAAGAAGAGGCCAAGATGTTTGGGAGTTGAGACCAGAGATCCTTCTAAGACTAAAGGACTCTCACTTGGCCAGTGTCTGAAAGAATACTGAGAAGGTAATTTTGTTTCTTAGAGACTCAAGTCTATTAATCTAGAAAATGGGAATAATACTAATAACCTCTACCCCATCTGAAAATCAAATCACATGTGAATGTACTTTGCTAAAGTTAATATGTGCACGTTAGCATTTGAATTTAATTCTGACTTTCAATGATATTTATTGAGCATGTATCATTGTGCTAGGTATTAGAGATATATCAGTAAATTAACAAGTAAAATCCCCTACCTTTCATGGAATTTACATTCTAGTGGGGAGAAGAACAATAAAGAAAACATATAAGCAAAACATGTAATATGTCAGATAGCAAAAAATAAAATAGAGGAAAATAAAGCAGGAAAGAGGGGGAGACAGTCAATTTTAAGTAGAAAAGTCAGGGAAGATATCAAGGAGAAGGTGATATATGAGTAAAGACATGAAAGAGGTGAAGATTGGAGCCATGAAGTATATGGGGCAGGAGTGTTCTAGACAGAGAGAAAAACAAATGCAAAATCTGTGGCGAGGGGGATGCCAGACATTTTTTAGGAACAGTAAGAGGCCACGACTATCTGGAGTGGGGAAAGAATGTGGGAAAGGTGAAGGAAATGAAGTCATAGAGGTAAGAATAGGTTGATTACACAGAACTTTGTAGATAATAGTAAGTATTTGGCTCTTTTTTTTAAGAATTTGGCTCTTATTCAAGGAGAGATTGTTAGCCATCAGATGGTTTTGAGCAGAGGAGTGATATGACCCAACTTAGATCTTTTTTTGTTTTCCAACTTAGATCTTGATAGTAACCCTCAGCTGCAAGGTAAAGAACAGACTATACTTATATTATAGACCTTATGACATTATAAGACAGCTACCATTTTACAGCAGTGCTACTCAAACTTTAATATATAATATAAGTCAAATAGGAACCGTGTTAAAATGCAGAATTGTACTTGTTAAATCTGGAGTGGAGCTAAAGATCCTGAATTTCTAACAAACTCTCAGGTGATTCAGATGCTAGGCCAGAGCAGAACACTTTGAGGGTAGGAGCTATGTCCAATGCTGGCATGGAGCTTGACAACTCTATTATATGTTTGCTGCATGAATGACATTAGTGGTTTGATATCCAATGCCACATAGCACATTTCAGAGGGTAATATTTAGCTATTTGTATGGAGGTAAGGAAGAGGAAAAGATAAAGAGAGACATGGATGGATGGGTGAATAGATGAAAAAGGAAAAAAAGGAAAACTAACTTTTTACAAATATATTTACTTAATTTCATCAACAAACTTAAGAGTTTGGTATACTGAAGCCCACTGGACAAAATAGAAAAAATCAAAATTTAGAGGAGTTAAGGGGCAAGTTCAAGGCCACAGTGTGCCTACGTGACTAAGTCAGGGTGTGACAGCCAGCATTCCACATACCTACAGCCCTTGTTCTTTCCACTCTACTTTATTGCCTCGTGGATGGGGTAGTGGGGATAATGTTTAACCTTCCTGGAAGGGATGAAAAAATGAGTTGAGGTAAAGAAAGTTAAGGCCCATAATCCTTGGCCTTGGTCTTTCTAGATCTGCACTGTCCAACATGGGTGCCATTTAGTCACATGTGTATTTAATTTAAAATTAAATTTAAAATTCCATTTCTCTTATATTCCACATATGAGTGAAACCATATTATAATTGTCTTTCTCTGACTGATTTATTTCACTTAGCATAATATCCTCCAGTTTCATCCACATTGATGTAAATGGTAAGTATTCACCCTTTCTGATGGCTGAGTACTATTCCATTGTGTGTGTGTGTGTATGTATATATATCTCCATCATCTGTCGATGGACATCTCAACTTCTTCCTTTTTTTATTATTTTTTTTCTTGGCTCTTTCCATAGTTTGGCTTTTGTGGACATTGTTGCTATGAACATTGGGGTGCAGGTGCCCCTTTGGATCACATTTGTATCTTTCGGGTAAATATCTAGTAGTGCAATTGCTGGGTCATAGAGTAGCTCTATTTTTAACTTCTTGAGGAATTTCCATACTGTTTTCCAGAGTAGCTGTACCAGGTTGCATTCTCATAGAGGAAGGGAGGGAAAACTGAATGGGAAGTCATCAGAGAGAAAGACAAACCATGAGAGACTTTTAACTATAGGAAACAAATTGAAGGTTGCTGGAAGGAAGGTGGGTGGGGGAATGTGGTAATTGGATGAGGGACATTAAGGAAGGCATGTGATGTGCACTGTTATATCCAGCTGATAAATTATTGGACACTACATCTGAAAATACTGATGTAGTATATGTTGGCTAATTGAACTCAAATTAAAAAAATAAAAACAAAAAAAACTCCATCCCATTTTTCAATCATACTAGCCACTTCTCAACCACTCAGTAACCACAGATGGCTGGCTAGTGGCTACTCTGTTGGAGAATGCAGATGTACTTTATCACTATAGGAAGTTCTATTGGGTAACAATATTCTAAAGAAACAAGAACAAGTTTTAAAGCTATACTATTGATTCCAGAGTGGGCCCTGGCTTCAATAGCACTTAAAGAACAGAAAGTTCTGACCTGACCCCTCATCTGGAAAAAAGAGGATAAACATATTCAAAGTAGAGTTTTCTCTGAGTCAAGTAGAATGCTAGTGTGTGTGTGTGTGTGTGTGTGTGTGCGTGAAAGAGGGAGAGAGAGAGAGAGAGAGAGAGAGAGAGAGAGAATCTTTTAGAAACATTCTTTCTGCTATTTCCCATTGGTATTCCCATGTTATTGTTTAGTAAAATGCCTTTTGAAAATGTCAACTAGTCCCATGAGCTCAAGAGAGAATGAGAAAAAGGGCTGTCTCCTTACTCAGGTTAGAGACATGGAAGAGATGGAGTTAGGGAATGTGGAGCCACAGCTCCTGGGGAGCTAAGTGGCATATACTGAAGGAGCTTAGAATTGTCTACTCAGTCTTTATCTCCTATAGATTCCTCCTCTAAGCTCTTTTCTGCTCAAACCTAAAACCAGTGTTCTTCAAGTGAAAGAAGGTGACCAATAACATCAGTTTCACCAGGAATGCCTGTTAAATATAGAGATGCCTGTGGTTTACCCAGACTGAGATTTCACAACTTTGGGAGGCAGAAGGGGCTGGAATTTGTATGTTTAACAAGCCACTCCAGAAACTTTAGTGCACATTCAAGTTTGTGAACCACAAGCTGTAGGAAGAAGTGATTTGCTTTAATGAATGAGGTCAGGCCTTTACATGGTGTGGTAACAACCAAATCAGAAGCCAATAGGATAAGGGTAGAGATTCAAGGAAGAAAAGATGGGGGATGGAATCAGGGAAAGATAGAGAGAGAAGGAATATAAAAATGAAAGAGAAAAGTTAAAGAAAGAGAGAAACTGATATAAGGACTGAGAAGCTCCAAGGGAGCTGTTTCACCCACTTAGCAGAATGTAGGAGGCCAGTCCAGCTGCTCTTTCCAATATCTTGGGATTGTCACAGGTACAGCTCAGGAGAGTTGTTGGTTCTTCATGAAAATGCCCTCTACCCCACCCTGGATACCCCCACATACACTATCACAGCTGGGCCTACCTCACAAATGTCCTTGAGGTGCTTGATGTAATGACGTTCAGTGCTCATGATCTCATTGATGACATTGGCTCGCATCTGGTCCCGGTTCTGTAGTGGCCGGCCCAGACAGAGGCAGTCTGAGTTGGGGTCCAGGTGCCCATTCTGCACATCACTGGGCCCTTCCTCCACCCCATCCTCCTGGTTCACCCAGAGCTGTGGAAGCAGGCAAAAGAATAATAATAGAGTAGTTTTCTTCTTTGAAAATTTTCTAGTCAAGTAGAAAAATGATAAACTAAATTCTTCAAGTATTCAGAGAACATTCAACCAGAGGCCCCTGTAAATTGAATGCCAGGCTTGGCTTTAGGGTAACTTGCTGGCTTTATGCAGGAATTTAATCCTCTCTAGGCCTCTCATGACATATCTGTAAAATGGAGGATGGAGAAGGATACAATTAAATCATATCTGAGAGGATAAGATGTCTAAGATTTCAGAGAAGAGTTATGGCAAACAGAACTCATTCATGCTTGAACATATCTAGGTAGCCCAGCTGACATCAAAAAGAAAAAAAGACTAAGCTATATATCTTGGGTATATGTCACAGCTGGATCAAACACAACACCTATGAGCATGGAGACCAAAGTTGAATACTGGTGTGAGTATCCTGAAAACAGGATCTTCAGTGTTTATTTACATCAAAATATGTACATAATTATTAAAATTTTACTATAAAATGCCTCGGGTATGTAATGATCTCTACATCTACAAAGTTGGAGTAAAGATGACATAATATTTCCATACCACATAACAGCAACAGCTGATTGAACACTTACTATATAGCAACCACTATGCCAAGAGCTTTCAATGAACTGTGTTACTCAGTCCTGCTAGGCATGTACCATTATTACCTCTATTTGATGTAAGAGAATAATGAGGCTCAGAAAAATTAAGGAATTTGTCCCAAGTCACTCAGTTAGGAAAGCAGAAGAACCAGGATAGGAACCAGGTGGTCTGACTTCAAAGCCTACGTCTTAACCACTATACTAGCATCTTTATACCTCTGGTTCTAAGGAAAACAGGAAAAGAGTAAAGAAGGGCTTGGGCTTAGGTGAGCTGAGAATTATCAAAATCATTAGAAATGGGTGCAATTGGTAAGTGTTGAAACTATACATTCTAACACATAAAGGCAAAGGGATGCAGGAAAACGTCCTTTGGGGAGGCTGAGTGAAATGTTTCTGTATCTATGATGATGGCTTACATCAGGGAGATGGCTCATTTCACCCTGGTCCTAGGAAGGAGGAAGGAGAGAGGGTCAGGAAAAAAGGAAGGGTGGAACCTTAGGAAGAGTGGTAAAATCTGCCAGGGGAATTAGCCAAAGAGCTAAAGAGTTGTCTCAACAGTTTTAATCAACAATCCATCTTTCCCTTCCATAACCACCCCCAGCTTTTTCCACTTTCCTGCCTCAAGAAGCTGAGATCGGGGATCCCTGGGTGGCGCAGTGGTTTGGCGCCTGCCTTTGGCCCAGGGCGTGATCCTGGAGACCCGGGATCGAATCCCACGTCGGGCTCCCGGTGCATGGAGCCTGCTTCTCTCTCTGCTTCTCTCTCTGCCTCTCTCTCTCTCTCTCTCTCTCTCTCTGACTATCATAAATAAAAAAAAAAAAAAGCTGAGATCAATCAATTTAGATGCAACACTATCTCTGCCATCAGAAAGGCCTGTTGGTGAGTGGCCTTAGGAGGTCAGAGGCTTTGGGATGGAGCTAAAGGAACAGTAGTTATTTCTCAACTCTGTGTATTCTCCCCTCTTTTTGCCTCACAGAGGATGAGGGGTATGGTTATCACCCAACAAACCTAGAAATGTCACCAGCAATATAGTCTACTTATTTGCCACAGGCCAAAGCAATTAGGTCTCATCTCTTTTTAATAAATTTTCATACACAGCCAAATGTGCAAAAATCCATCTCCATTCAGAACCTATCATCCTCCAAATGTTCTATTGGAAATCTCTTTACATCTTTCAAAGGTCAACTTTGTGTCTTCAATATGCTAACAGTTGCTCTTTAATACCAGCAATAGACAATGATAAGGGATGATTAATCAAGGAACAGATCTGTTCAAAAAGGTGATTCTAAGGCATTGAAGGAAGCATAACATATACATGATGTCATCTATGTGAAACAATGAAGGACTCATCCTATAATAATTCATTAGCTTTTCCCAGATTTTCATATAGCAAGCTAAACTTTGCTATAAAAAGGGTTCCATAGGCAGGTCTTTAAGAGATTTAAAATGAAACAAAACATTTATTTTTTTTCTCAGGAGTTTAAGACGAGTCAATTCAAAATACTGGCTTTTGGATGGCTGGAATGAGATGACTCTCTGGAACAGTTCCAGTAGGAAGGAGCACAAGATATCTGTGGGGGTAGGGTCCAGACAGGCAATGTCTAGAGCCTGGCAAGTTGGAAGACATTCCAGGAAATCCTCTCAGAGTACTTGAAGACTATTTTCTTCAACCTTTATTGAACTCAAAGCAAAGCTGGGTTAATGCAACTCAATTGAACAAAAACCTATTTTGTATCTATTCTTTACTTCACCTCTAACTATTAGAGACACAAGGATGAGCTATTAACACCTCCCTCCTCTCTCCTGCCTCATTGGTTCCAGGGAATGCTTTCCAAATCAGAGAATATCTCTGGTTCTTATCTCTTCCTATTCCATTCTCATTGTCATGGCCCCCACTCCCTAGATGATTCCCATAGGTTATCTACCAGCTCTAATTACCCCCCATATACCACTATCAGGCCAATTTCCTTGACTATAACTTTTTTTTTAAAGATTTATTTATTTATTTATTTATTTATTTATGATAGACATAGAGAGAGAGAGAGAGGGGCAGAGACACAGGAGGAGGGAGAACAGGCTCCATGCCAGGAGCCCAACATGGGACTCGATCCCGGGACTCCAGGATCGCGCCCTGGGCCAAAGGCAGGCGTTAAACCACTGAGCCACCCAGGGATCCCCTTGGCTATAACTTTGATGGCTACTCTCACACTCCAAAACCCATTACCAAGTCCAAATCTTTTACCCTGAAATTCAAACATTACCATAATCTGGCTTCAATTTGCATTTCCATCCTTAGTTTCTACTCTGTCCTTCAGGAATACTTGGCTTCTCCCAAACTGGTCTATTTTCTGTCGACAAATATTCCCAACTATGGTCTTTAATCCCACACTTGATCATGTAAAAAATAGAGTACAGAGACTTTCAACCACTTCAGCAAAAATGAACCAACATTTCAACTTCCTGATGAAGAAACCTGGGCACATACAGGAAAAATAATGCCAGGGAATTACCAACCTACCAAGATCCCCATTTTAATATACTTTTCTTTTCTATTTTTTATGTACCTTCCTTTTTTCTCTCTATTTTTTATGTTACATAATAGATACAGGAATACTTTTGCTTTGTAAAAAGTGAAAACAGAGAAAAAGGAGAAGACTCAAATTATTACAATTAGGAATAAAAGAGTAAAAACCACTGCCAGTCTAACAAAATTTTTAAAAAGGATTAAAGAGGGCAGCCTGGGTGGCTCAGCGGTTTAGCGCCACCTTCAGCCCAGGATATGATCCTGGGCACCCGGGGTCGAGTTTGAGTCCCATGTCAGGCTCACTGCATGGAGCCTGATTCTCCCTCTGCCAGTGTCTCTGCCTCTCTCTCTCTCTCTCTCTCATAAATAAATAAATAAATAAATAAATAAATAAATAAATAAAATATTTTTTAAAAAATAAAAAGGATTAAAGAGAATGCTATGCACAATGGTATGCCAAAATTAGATAACCCAATGAAATCGGTAAATTCCTAGAATCATAAAAACTACAGAAAATAATTGAAGAAGAAATAGCCAGCCTGAATAGACCCTATGGCAAGTAAAGACTAATTAAAAACTTCTTCCATGGGAAAAAGAAAATAAAAAGCCAGGATCAGTTGGCATGACTCACGAAGTCCACCAAACATTTAAAGAATCAATCTTTCACAAACTTTCAAAAAATAGAAATGCAGAAATTCTCAATAAAATATCTGCAAACCAAATCCAGTAAGATATATATATTTTTAAAAATCCAGATGGAATTCATGCCAAGAATGCAAGATTGGTTCAACATATGAGAATCAGTCAATGTAATATATAATTATTAATGCAAAAAAGGTTTGAAAAACCATAATCATTTCAATAGACAAAAAAAAAAGCATTTGGCAAAATCCAATACCTTCTCATGATAAAAAAAATAGAAAACACTCAATAAATTAGGAATAGGAAGAAAGTTTCTCAAATAGCTGATAGAAATTTATGGAACATCCTTAATTAATGTATAATTAATGGTAAAAGACTCAATGCTTTCATCCTACAATCAAGAACAAAGATCACTTCCATGCAACATCTATACTGAGGGCTAGCACAATTGGAGAAAAAAACATTCAGAAAAGAAAAATTAACACTATTCACATATGACATGATTTTATATATATATATATATTCCTAAGAAACACACACACAGAAATATACACACAAATCCTATTATAATTAATAAATGAATTCAGCAATGTTACAGGATACAAAATCAATATACAAAAGTCAATTGTTTTTCTGAAAATAAAATTAAGAAAACAATCCCAATTAAGTAGCATCACAAAGAAAAAATTCCTCAAGATTACATTTTACAAAAGAAGTGTAAGACTTGTACACTGAACATTGCAAAACAGTGTTGAAAGAAAGTAAATAAGACCTAACTAAATAAAAAGATGTCTCATGTTCATGGATTAAAAAATTTAATATAGGTAAAATGGTATTATTATGCAAATTGATTCAGATTAAACATAATCCCTATCAAAACTCTCAGCTTGCAGAAATTAACATGATGATTCTAAATGTCATACTGAAATTCAAAAGACCCCAAATAACCAAAACAATTTTGAAAAAGAACAAAGTTGGAGGACTCACACTTCTTGATTCCAAAACTTACTACTAGCCTTTAGTAACCAAGGGAATGTAGTACTGGCATAAGAACAGATATAAAGATCAACAAAATAAATGAGAGTACAGAAATACTCAATATTTACACTAAATTGATATTTTTCAAAGGTGTCAAAACAATTCAAAGGGGAACCTTACAGTCTTTTCAATAAATGGTGTGTGAGAAAAACTGGATATCCACATGCAAAAGAATAAACTTGGACCCATACCTCACACTATATATGAAAATTAACTCAAAATGGATTAAAGACCTAAATGTAAAAGCTAAAATCATAAAATATGTCAGAGTAAACACAGAAGCATATTTCGTGACCTTGGATTAGGCAATAGTTTCTTGCATATGACACCTGAAACACAAGCAACCAAAGGAAAACAATAGACTTTATTAAAATTAAAAATTTTGCTTTACAAATGATAGCATCAAGAAAGTGAAACAATGCCTAGAATGAAAGAAAATATTTGCATATACTATATCTGGTAAGGATCTAGTATCCAGAATATAAAGAACTCAACAATAAAAAGGAAAATAATCCACTTAAAAATGGGCAAAGCATCTGAGCATTTTTCCAAAGATATATAAATGGCCAATAAACACATGTAAAGATGCTCAACACCATTAGCTACCAGTGAAATACAAATCTAAATCACAATGAGATATCACTTCACACTCAATTAGATGGCTATAATAAAAAAAAGACAATATCATGTGTTAATGAGGATATGAAGAAATTGGAACCCTCATACACTACTGGTAAGAGTGTAAATTGGTAAAACTACTGTGGAAAACATTTTAGCAATTTCTCAAAAATTTAAATGTATAGTTACCATATAATGTAACCAGCAGTTCTACTCCTAGGTATATAGTCAAGGGAACTGAAAATACATGTTCACACAAAAACTGGTATACACATGTTCATAGCAGCATTACTCATAATGGCCAAAATGTGAAAGCAATCCAAAACTTCAACTGATAAATTGATAAATCAGAATGTGGTTTGTATGTGAACACACACACACACACACACACACAAACACAAAATAGAATACTATTTAGCAATACAAAGGAATAAGATACAATATGGATAAATCTCAGAAACAGCATGCTAAGTAAATGAAGCCAGACACACAAATAACCTTTTTTTTAAAGATTTTATTTATTTATTCAAACCACATATTATATACACCATTTATATGAAATAACCCAAATAGACAAATCCATAAAGACAGAAAACAGATTAGTGGTTTCCAGGGGCTTGGGAGAGGGGTAAATGGGGAGTTAGTGCTAATGGTTGCAGAGTTATTTTTGGGGAGTGAAGAAAATGTTCTGGAAAAAATAGTGGTGATTGTTGCACAATGAATATACAGTTGACCCTTGAACAACATAGATGTTGGGGTGCCAACTTCCCAAATAGTAAACATATCTGTGTATAATTTTTGACTCTAAAACTTAACTATTGGGATGCCTAGATGGCTCAGCGAGTTGAGTGTCTGCCTTCAGCTCAGGTCCTGATCCCAGGATCCAGGATCGAGGCCACATTGGGCTCCTTGTGGGCGCCTGCTTCTGTCTCTGCCTCTCCCTCTCCTTCTCTCTCTCTCTCAATCTCTCTCTCACGAATAAATACATAAAATCTTTTAAAAAATGAAACAACTATTAATAGCCTACTATTGACCAGAATCCTTACCCATAACATAAACAGTTAATTAACACACATTTTGTATTTTGTATGTATCATCTACTATACTATATCCTTACAATTAAGTAAGCTAGAGAAAAAATAAGAAAAGCATAAAAAGTATATTGACAGAATTGTACTATATTTATCTTAAAAATCCCATGTGTAAGTGGACCTATACTGTTTTAAACCCATGTTGTTCAGGGTCAACTATACTAAAACCCACTAAATTGTACACTTTAAAATGGTAAGTTTTTGGCATATGTGATATATCTCTATAAAAAATAAAAAGGTAGACTAGTCTAGATAAGGTGAAAGTTCTCCTTTGACTACACCTCATCCTAGTTATTTCTACCTTTCCTAAGGAAATTATGGTTATAAATTGATTTGTATAATTTTTGCTAACTTTCCCTCATGTATTTATATACCTATACACATAATACAGAGAAATTCATTGTTCCACTACAATTCATTCATTGTTCCACATGTTAAACTCATGCTAATTCATCCCTTGGTACATACTTCAACATCTTTAGTAGCCTATCCCTGCAAGAGGTTTAGTAGTTCTTAAAGGAGGGGTGCCATAAACATCCAGCTCTCTCAGATCCCAGCGTGATGCCTTAGCACCCATGAAGAATTCAACAGGGGCTTAAGCAGTGTCACAGAAAGTCAGCCTACCCCTGGCTCGAGCAGTATGATTTTTCTGAGAAGGGAAGGAGTAAGCAATATTGTCTAAATGTCACCTCAATATCTTCAAAGGTCAAATTCAGTCAGCCAGAGAGAAAAAAAAAAAGTGAGCTCTCCTCTGAGAAAGTGAACGGTTATTGCCAGTCCCATTAAATAATTTAATCTCAGAGACGTCAAATCAGAGTTATAAAGGAAATAGCAGGTCATCCAGTCCATAATACTCCCTGCCCCCTAATCAGCACAAAAACTTTCTAGACAACATCTGCTGCCAGCAATTGCCCAGCCCTTCTGCTTGAATACAACAAGTGATGAGATTGCTATTTCCCAAGGCAGCCCCTTCCTTTTTCAGATAACTCTAATCATAAGCAGGGCCCTCTAATGTGCCTCTGTTTTATGAAGGCACCAGCCAAAAATCTCAGCAAAAGGGCAAAACACAGACAAGAGAATAGTATGAGCACTAGGTGTCATACTATATACGTTGGCAAATCAAACTTCAATAAAAAAAAATAAAGAAAATGGGATTGGAGGAAATGAACTTTTCCTATGATACAGGTCACTGAAATACCCTTCTCTGCCACAAGAGTTAAGCAATGGCAAAGTGGCTATAAAAGTGGATGTGGGGAACTGAAAGAAACCTGGTATGCTGTAGGCACAGCTCCCACTTCTTGCATACATATACCCTCCTCTGGTTTGGAGCCTCAGTCCCAGCTTCCAGGAGAATCTGGTATGCTTATAGATTTCTGAGCATGCATGCCAGGAAGCATTTTATATTCCTCTCTGGCACAAATCCAAACAACATGGCATGTATAATCAGGCACAGAAACCATTCTTTTCTCCTCAAGAGAGAGATTTAATAACTGTCACTAATTACATGAAAGATTATTATAATAAGGCTGCTGACAAAAAGAAGGAAAGAAAGAAGAAGAAAGAAAGAAAGAAAGAAAGAAAGAAAGAAAGAAAGAAAGAAGAAAAGAAAGAAAGAGAAAGAAAGAAAGAAAGAAAGAAAGAAAGAAAGAAAGAAAGAAAGAAAGAAAGAAAGAAAGAAAGAAAGAAAACAGAAAAGGAAAAGATAAAATAAAATACAAGACAAGACCTGTGTAGAAATCCTGTCTCAGCATTCATGGTTACAAACATGTTAGAATGGGCCTAGCCCATAAATTCTACTCCTCCCTAATAAAGACCAGTAACATCAGTCAGGCCACTTTTGCTGATCATTCCAATACATTCTACTTATTCCTTCTAATGGCTGCCGTCCACCTTCTGTACAAGAGGACCTTCCCTACAGTTTTCTAACATTCTTCCATTGTTTCTGGCTTTTCTGAAAGCCTAGTTCAAGAACAGTGTCTTCCTGTTTCAAAACAACCTTGCAAGGCAGACAAATATATCTTATATCTTTATTAGTCCTACATTCTAGATGAGAAATCCAAGAACAGAGAGGGATGCCTCACAGTGAACAAGAAACAGGATTCAAGCAAAAGTCTTGAGACTCAGGCCAAAATTAAGAGAGACAATCTATGACAGTGTTGAAGAGTATAGACTTCGGAGCCTGGGTTCAAATCCTGACTCTACAGATTGCTTTGCTGAGTGATGTAGAGTAAGTTACTTAATATCTATGATCCTGTTTCCTCAGCTATAAAATATAGAGAATAATATCAATCTACTTCATGAGGGCTGTTATGAAGATTAAACAAGGTAATACATATGAAACCCTTACAACAGCCGTTGGCACAGAGTCCAATATTAGCTGTTATTATTATTATCCTCTAAGTTTACACCATCTGCCTGAGATCCACATGGAAACATGGCATCTGGGAAAAATTGTTCTCTCTAGCCAGGAAAGGTATTTATTTAGGAAGTATTTTTGTAATTGCCTTGTAATTTTCATAAATCTCTCACATTCCAAATGCCATTTCCTTGACAGGCAGAGTCTAAATAGTTCACATTAAGGGAGACTTAGTCTAGGTTAGAGATATTGACATCCTTTGCCTGTGATAAGGCATCCTAAAGTGAGAGAGCTCAAGCCAGAATGGGAGTGGATATAGTGAAACACTTAATAGATGACATAATTCTTCCTATCCAACAAAACTAGATGCCTTTGGTAAAGTTGGAAGATGCCAGATCAATATAGAAAAGTCAACAGAGTTTCTATAAATTAACAGATATTATCTAGGGAAAAATATGATTTTACAAAGATATCATTTATAATTATGAAATATATAATCCTAAAAGTAAACCTAAGAAAGTACGCACAAACTCTTTGTGAAGAAAATTAATAACCTTTTTGGAAAGACATTGAAATTGAAATAATGGAGATTGAAACCATACTTTTTGCTAGCCTCAATATTATAAAATTCTCAATTCTCTTTAACTTGATCTAGTGACTACATTTATTCCAACCAAAATCTCAATAGGAACTTTGGAACACTTATAAAATGTATACAAATAAGTAAAAAGAAAGAAGAAAGAAAAAGAAGAAGAAGGAAAGAAAGAAAGAAAGAAAGAAAGAAAGAAAGAGAAAGAAAAGAAAAGAAAGAAAAGAATAGCCAAGTCATGCCTGAAAAAAAATTAAAGTGAAGTGACTTACAAAGAATTAATAAAAATATAGTAATGAAGATAAGCCAGTGGGACCAATTAGAAAGTACCAGAAATTCAAAAAATATGATCCATGGGGGGCACCTGGGTAGCTCAGTCAGTTAAGTATCTGTCATTGGCTCAGGTCACAATCGTGGGTTCCTCAGATTGAGTCCCACATTGAGCTCCCTACTAAGTGGGGAGTCTGCTTCTCCCTCGCCCTCTGTTTGCTCTTCCTCTCCCTCTCTTCCCCTCTCAAATAAATAAATAAATAAATAAATAAATAAATAAATAAATCTTTTGAAAAAGAGAGAATGTGATTCACAAGATTATTGCAAATTATTGAGAAAATAAGAATATAGGCTTTCACATGGAGGCTGGGAAGATTGGCCTACGGAAATGATCACCAAAACCCACAAAGGAGACCTGGGCCTTGGTCTCCCAGAGAAAAAGAAGAAGAAGGTGGTCAAAGAACCAGAGACTCAATACTCAGTTTTAAACATTGAGAATTATTTCAGTGAGATCTGTTCCACAAGAGCCACATCCCCCTCAAAGGGTGTGGTCCTAGAGCAGGCATCTGAGATGCCTCTAGTGAAGAAAAAGAAGGGCCACAGCACCCTCTGTGAGGAGTACCTAGAACCTGAGACTGTGTTACGTGCTGTATGGACAGAGGAAGCAGGCTCTTGGTTCATCTGAGTTCCAAGGTGGGGAGAAGAAAAAGAAGACAAAGTCCTTACGGCCTCTGGCCATGCCCCCTGCCTCAAGAGTGAAGACCTCCCCAGACTCCAGAGAGGACGAGGAGGTAACCAGAGTCGGCAAGAAACCCAAAAAACACAAGAAGGAGGAAAAGGCCCAGGAGGCTACAGCCTCCTCAGCCAAGGATGCTTGGTTCTGTGAGTTTGGGGATGCTCTATACACTTGTTCAGTGGGGAAGGATAGCGAGGAGCAGGCAACCTCAGGGCAGAAATGAAAGCAGGGGAGCCCAGAGAATGCAATGTGAAGATGAAGAAGAAAAAAATCTACCAGAAGGGAGATACTTCTCCAGGGCACCTTGAGTACTCCAAGTCCGTAGAGAGAAGCCCTAGGAAAGGAAGTAAGAAGCCAGTCAAAATTGAGGCTCCAGAATATATCCCAATAGGATATAACCCCAAACCCCCTGCAAAGAAGAAAATGAAGTCCAAGAAAAAGACAGAGCAGCCAGGGATTGAGGAACCAGCTCTGAAGAGGAATAAAAAGAAGAATGGGAAGAAGGGGAAAGAGAAGAGTAGCAGTAGAATCTTGGGAAGAGGAGCCTGACACAGACTTAGAAGTGGTGTTGGAAAAGAAAGGCAACATGGATGAGGCACATGTAGACTAGGGAACTCAGTTTGGCCAGTGGGATACTGCTGGTTTTGAAAACAAGGAACAGAAATTGAAATTTCTCAAACTTATGGGTGGCTTTAAAAACATGTCCCCTTCATTCAGCCACCCCCTAACACAATTAGAAGGCCCAACATGGCTCTCAACAAGAAGGCAGCTGACACCCTGCAGCAGAACCTGCAGCAGGACTATGATCAGGCCATGAGCTGGAAGTACAAGCATGGTGCTGGCCTCGGCTTCTCCTCCACTCCAGACAAAATCTTTTATATTGACAGGAACGCTTCCAAGTCCATCAAGTTTGAAGATTAAAGTCTACTGTCTAGTCCTTCAAAACAGCCAAAATTGCTTTTATTATTCAGTTATGCAGTTGGAAGCCATCTGACAACTGTTCAAATCACACCTCTGCAGAGATTAAGGAAAACTATGCCCATGTGCTTGGATGAACTGGGGTCAGGGAGCTCATGTTTCAGAAGCCAAGAGAACATATGAGTGGCTGACACCTCCTATTTTCTGTATTAAGATCCCATCCCTGTTTGAAGACATCAGCATATATAAATAATAGCTGGATTTGCTGAGTGCTTAGTATGTGCCAGGTACATACTAAGCATACTGTGTTTCCCTTGCATTAATGTAGTTAGTAATTATTAAATAGGTGCTATTATCCCCATCTTACTGATGAGGAAACTGAGGTTCAAGGATGAAGTAATAAAATTGCCTGGGTTCACTCAAAAAAAAAAGAAGATGTTTAATAAATGGAGGAAATAAAATCAGATCCTTTTCTCACCCCATATATAATAAATTCCCAAGGGATTAAATACTTAAAATTAAAACCAGAGCTATGAAAGCTTTCAAAACACAACTTAGAAGAATGACTTTATAGCCTGAGAGAAAATTTCTTAAACAAGAAACAAAAATTATCACAAACAAGAAAGAAATTAATAAATTTGACCACTTTAAGTAGGAACTTCTCTCTAAAAAGGTAGCATAGATAAAGTGAAAGACAAGCCAGCCATTAGCTGTCAGGAGATGTTTGCACAAATGATTAGTTTTCAAAATTATAAAGGTCTTTATAAATGAAAGAATGACCAACAGCACATTAGGAAAAAATGAGAAAAACTTGAGACACACCTTGCAGATAAGAAATTATGATTAATAAACATATCAAAATATGTTCAATCTGTTCAGAAATATTAAAAATGTAAAGTAATACCAGAACAAGATGATATTTTATAGTTAACAGATTGGCATGCATGAAAAATTTGATGACAATGGGGTGCCTGGGTGGCTCAGTCAGTTGAGCATCTGACACTTGATTTTGGCTCAGGTCATGAGCTCAGGGTCATGAGATTGAGCCTCATGTCAGGCTCTGTGGTCAGTGGGGAGTCTACTTGATATTCTCTTCCTCTTCCTCTTTCTCTTCCCTTCTCTCTCTCTCTAAGTACATTTTTAAAAATTAAAAAAATTGAAAACAAAAGTGTTCAAAATGTGCTGAGGATAGGAACTAGATGCCTCTTGAGGAAAGCTTATTTAAAGAAACAATGGCTGAAAACTCCCCAGGAAAGATTTGGACATCCAGGTACATGAAGCTCACAGATTCCCAATCAGGTTCAATCCAAAGACTTCATTGAGAAACATTACAATAAAAATATAAAAAGTCATGGCCAAAAAAAAAAAGGTCATGGCCATCTGGGTGGCTCAGTTGGTTAAACATCTGCCTTGGGATCAGGTCATGATCCCAGGACCCAGGGTTGGGCCCTGAGTTGGCCCTGAGTTGGGCTCCCTGCTCAGTGGGGAGTTTGATTCTCTCTCTCCCTTTACTCCTCCCCATAGCTCATGTTCTCTCTCTCTTTGTCTCAAATAAAAAAATAAAATATTTTTTAAATGTCAAAAATCAAAGACAAAGAGAGAATATTGAAAGCAGCAAGAAAAAAGGAGCTCATCACATACAAAAGAACCCCCATAAGGTTACCAGTGGATTTCTCAGCAGAAACCTTGCAGACCAGGGAAGTGGGACGCTTTATTCAAATTACTGAAAGAAAAATACTGCCAACCAAAAATACTTTACACAGCAAAGCCATCAAAAACAATTGAAAGAGAGAAAAAGACATTCCCAGGTAAGTAAAAGCTGAAGTTCACCACTAGTAGAACTGTCTTACAAGGAATGCTAAAGGGAATTCTTCAAGCTGTAAAGAAAGGATGCTGACTACTAATACAAAATTATATCAAAGTATAAAACTCACTAATAAAAGTAAATATATAGTCAAACTAAGAATACTCTAACACTGTGATATGGTGGTATATAAATCACTTAATTCTAGTATAAAGCCTAAAGGACAAATTATAAATAACCATAGCTACAATATTTTGTGAATGGATACACAATATAAAAAGATGTAAGGAAGTGTTGAATCACTATATTGTACACCTGAACTAATATTACACTGTATGTTAATTAACTGGAATTTAAATAAAAACTTCCATACTGTTTTCCACAATGGCTGCACCAATTTGCATTCCACCAACACCGTACAAGGGGTTCCTTTGTCTCCACATCCTTGCCAACACTTGTTATTTCTAGTGTTGTTGAATTTAGCCATTCAGACAGGTGTAAAGTGATATCTCATTGTGGTTTTAATTTACGTTTCCCTGATGATTAGAGATGTTGAACATCTTTTCATGCCATTAGTATATTAGCCATTAGTATGTCTTCTTTAGAAATATCTATTCAGGAAGTTAAGAAACAAAACAAATGAAAAAAAAACAAGGAAAAAAGACAAAAAGGCTCTTGAATACACAGAATAAATTGCTGATTGCTAGAGGAGAGGTGGGTATGTTATCTATGAGATAGATAACAGGGCTTAAGAATATACTTATCTTTTTTTTAGAGAGAGAGCATGTACACACACATGCAGGTGTTGAGAACAGAGGTGGGGAAGGAGGAGAGGGAGAGAGGGATTGCTCTCAGGACCCTGAGTTCATGACCTGAGCTGCAATCAAGAGTTGGAGGCTTAACCAACTGAGCCACCCAGGCACCTCAAGAATACACTTATCTTGATGAACACTAATAAATATACAGAATTTTTGAATTATATTGTACACCTGAAACTAATATAACACTGTTAATTATACTTGAATTTAAAAAGTAAAAGAACAAAAGGATATGTACAGGCTTAAAGTAAAGTTAATGGAAAAAGATATTCCATGAAAATGGAAACCAAAAGAGAGTAGGAGTAGCTATACTTATATCAGAAAAAAAAAAAAGTTTAGTAGTCAAAAACTATAAGAGATAAAAAAGGTAGTCATATAATCATAAGGAAGTCAATACATAAAGAGGAATAATAACAGTAAATACATGTGCACCCAAGGCACCTAAATATATAAAGCAAATATTAACAGATCTGAAGGGAGAAATAGTAATACATTAATAGTAGGGGACTACAATATCCCACTTTCAGCAATTTACAGATCATCCAACAAAAAATCAATAGGGAAACACTGGACCTAAACTACACTTTAGACCAGATGTATCTAATGGACATACACAGAAGATTCCATCCAACAGCAACAGAATACACATTCTCCTTAAGTGCTTGTGGAACACTCTCCAGGATATACCATGTGTTGTCAGGCCATAAAACAAGTCTTAATCGATTTAAGAAGATTGAAATCATTTAAATATCTTTTCTAATGACAATGGAAATCAAAACAATAATGAGATATTACCTTATCCATGTAGGGTATAGCTAATCAAACAGTCAAAATATAACAAATTAGTAAGAATGTGGAGAAAAGTAAACCCTTGTGAACTATGGGTAGGAATGTAAATTGGTACAGTCATTATGGAAAACAGTTTGGATGTACCTCAAAAAAAATTAAAAGTAGAACTATTATATGATCCAGCAATTCTACTTCACATATCCAAAGTATATAAAATCACTATTTCAAATAGAATTCTATATTCCCATGTTCACTAAAGCTTTATTCATAGTAGTCAGGATAGGGAAACAACATAAAATATATATATACATATATATACATATTATATATATACATATATATAATGAAATATAGTATGTATATTAATAATGAAATATTACTCAATCTTTTTAAAAAAAGTGAACAGAGTCATTTGCAACAACATGGCTGAACCTATAAGGTATTGAGCTAAGTGAAATAAGCCAGATACAGAAAGATAAATATATTACTTGATCTAACTTACATATGGTATCTAAAAAAAAGTCAAACTCATAGTACTAGGAAGTAGAATGATGGTTATCAGGGAAAAGGGAAGATATTGATCTAAGAGTACTAACTTTTAGTTATAAGATAAATAATTCTGGAGATCTAGCATGTAGCATATTGGGTATAGGTAATAATAATATATTGTATACTTGAAATGTGGGGAGAATTAGAACTCAAGTGCTCTCATCATAAAAAGTAAAAACAATAGTTAGCTATGGGAAGTAATGGATATGTTAGTTTGTGATAATAATTTCACAGTGTATACATATACCAGGACATCATCTTGTACACCTTAAATACATATAATTTTATTTGTCAAAAATAAATAATTTTTTAAATGTTGAAAAAATATTTCAAGTCAAATTAAGCAAACACCCGTGTTTCAAATACTTTCAATGGTATACATATTTGATATGTATGTATTCAAATATCTATTCCAATCTATAATGTATAATTGTTACAAAAAAACCCACTAAATGTCTCTGAAACAAATTATGCCCCATATTACACCTAAGTCTTCTCCTTTTAGCTGGTTTGCATGGGCCTATCGCCTGCTTAGACCTTGATAAAATTTAGGTTTATATTAGTCAAATAGTCACAAAAATAATAGTTGGGTCAAATTTTATCAAATTACCCAGGATTTACTTCACAATATTACGTATAGGATATTGTGTTCTTGGGGGGAGGTGGCAGAAAACGAATATTTTCATGTAGAGATATGTACATAATAATTGACTGCCAGGACCTTTAAAAGTTCATTCTGCATTTCCTTTATTTACATTTTGTATGGGCTAAAAGAAAAGACTTCTAGTTAAGCTATCCAAATATAGAAGTACAAAGACCCACCCTCTCTGATATATAGCCCCAGTAACGTTATGACTGTTGGTAGAAGCCAGAGTAGCAGTACGCCGTTCAATTGCATATTCAGCAGACTCATTAGTTGCAACACCATTTCTATTAGTTTTGTAAGCCTGGCAGTATCAGCCTATTCAGGCTTCCCTATAGCCCATGTCCTCATACAAGTGACTGAATAAGAGAAACAGAAGCTTTTACTGGTCAAATGGCCTCTGTCTAGCTATATACATGTTGGAGTAGCAGGAAGCAGATATTGAGGGATAGGATAAAGTTGTTTTGGGTGTTAAGTTTTATAAGTTCTTTACAGATTTTAGATACTAACCCTTTGTCAGATATGTCATTTGCATAATCTAGTTAAGAAATTGTCAGAAGACATAATTAGACATTTTTCCAAAGAAAACATCCAGATGGCCAACAGATACATGAGATGATGTTCAACATTATTGATAATCATGGAAACAGAAATCAAAATTACAATGAGATATTACCATCATACCTATCAGAGTGGCTAAAATCAATAATACAAGAGACAATAGGTGTTGGGGAGGATGTGGAGAAAGGAGAACCCTCTTGAACTGTTGATGGGAATGCAAACTGATGCAGCCACTCTGGAGAACAGTGTGTTGGTCCCTCAAAAAGCTAAAAAATAGAACTACCCTCTGATCCAACAGTTTCAACTACTAGGTATTTATCCAAAGGACTCAAGAATACACATTCAAAGGGGTACATGCACCCTGATGTTTATAGCAGCATTATCAACAATAGCCAAACTATGGAAGGAGTCCAAATGCCCATCAACTGATGAATGAATGGATAAAGAAGATACACACACACACACACACACACACACACACGCACACACTGGAATATTATCCATCACAAAGAATGAAATCTTGCCATTTGTTACAACATGGATGGGGCTAGAATGTATTATGCTAAGCAAAATATGTCAATCAGAGAAAGGCAAATACCATATGATTTCACTCATAAATGAAATTTAAGAAACGAAATGGATGAATTTATGAAGGGGTGAAAAAGAGAAAGGGAAACAAATCATGAAAGACTATTAAGTATAAAAAGCCAACTGAGGGTTGATGGAGGGAGGTAGGTCAGGGATGGGATACATGGTTGATAGGTATTAAGGAGGGCACTTGTTATGAGGAGCACTGGGTGTTATATATAAATGATGAATCACTGAATCTACTCCTGAAACCAATATTGAACTGTATGTCAACTAACTAGGATTTAAATTAAAAATCAATTAATTAATTAAGAATAGGTCACTTACAATATCTCCTGTTCTATAGGTTGCCTTTTAGTTTTATTGATTGCTTCCTTCACTGCACAGAAGCTTTTTATTTTGATGAAATCCCAATGGGTTATTTTTACTTTTGTTTCCCTTCTCTCAGGAGACATATGTAGAAAGAAGTTACTCCAGGCTATGTCAAAGAGGTTCCTGCCTGTATTCTCCTCCAGGACTTTACGGTTTCATGTCTCACATTTAGGTCTTTAACCCATTTTGAATTTATTTTTGTGTATGGTGTAAGAACGTGGTCAAGTTTCTTTCTTTGCATGTTGCTGCCCAGTTTTCCCAGCACCATTTATTGAAGAGACTGTCTTTCCCATTGGATATACTTTCCTGTTTTGTCAAAAATTGACCATATAGTTGTGGGCTCATTTCTGGGTTTTCTATTCTGTTCTATTCATCTATTTATCTATTTTTGTCATTACCAAACTTTTTTTTTTCCAGTTTGACTCCAAAAGTATTTATTAAGATATTTCTCTGTACATAGGAGTTGGAGGACACGGGAACATCCTGTTCCTCCCAGAGCCACAATTCGCTAGGTCAGGTGAACCCTAGATTCCTGATAGTGGGGTGCTCTCTCCTATTTGTTCCTCTCTCACCCACACTTCCCTCTCCCACACTTACCTGCTGCCTCTATTAAATAACCCAGAATTGAATGCAGCTCACCACTCAATAGTACCAGAGCTGTCTGGCTTAGGAAGATGGAAACTCTTTCTACCCATCCACATGCCACATTGGCTGCTGATCCCTGTCACCAGTGTCTTCTTTATCAGCTGGGGAGAGAATTAGATGCAACTGCATTATCTTTCCTCCTCACCCTGCATGGCCTGACAGCAGAGACACGTTCAAGGGAAATGAACGGGCTTCTGAAGGCTTTGTTCAGGCTCCATCTTCATTATTGGCAGGCACATCTGAGGAAGAATCTGAACCTGCTGGGCCAGGTTGTCTCTGTGGGTCTAATATTGGCTCTCCACACTATTGCATGAGTTGCTTAGAATTTAGAGTCCAAAGACTTCTGGAATCAGAGGTTAAGTCGCTTCTCCTCCTTAAAAACTTACCTTCATCATCTATAAAGTCAGAAATTAAACTCGATGTTTTCTAAGACTCTTCTCACTCTCAGATGCTATTTATTCTAGTTACATCTTATTTGAGATTAAAAACAACAACAACAACAACAACAACAGAGAGGATGAGCAATTAGCCCAGGATCACACAGCAAGTTAGTAGAAAAGCCAGTATTGGAATCTAGGTATATTAATAAGTCTGACTTCTGCCAAGAAAGGCAGGATGCGAATCACTTTGAAGGTGAATTTTCAAACCAGCTGATAGTGCTTCTCTTCTCATCTATACTTCCTTGGTATGTGGAGAAAGAAGAGGGGCAATGAACACAAATCTTAGCAAACTAATGTTCAAGCCTAGCTGCCCACAGATTGCCTTTCCCCATGAGATGGGATCAACAGTGCAATTTCATTAGTGGAAAGTCCTTTATTCAGGTGAGAGTGTCTTTAAGGGAGTTTCTTCCCATCCACTGGTCTCTAATTCCATTCTTGAAGGGAAACACCCCTACAACCTGAAGGCCTTTCACATCATCAACTGAAATGTACACTTACCGCCATCGGGGGCAATGCCATGAGCCACCTGCAATTAGTGGTTCATCTTGGACTGTATGGGTCTGTGCCTGGTTCTGTGTCATTACCAAACTTTTGATCACTACAGCTTTATAATACAACTTAAAGTCTGGAATTGTGTACCTCCAGCTTTGCTTTGCTTTTTCAAGGTAGCTTTGACTATTCAGAGTCTTGTGGTTCCATACAAATTTTTGGATTGTTAGGATGCAGAAATTCTCAATAAGATACAACAATTTGAATCCAACAATGTATTTTTAAAAATCATTCAGCATGATCAAGTAGGTTTATTCCTGGGTTGCAAGGGTGGTTCAGTATTCACAAATCAATGTTATACAGCACATTAATAAAAGAAAGAATAAGAACCATATGATCATTTCAATAGATGCGGAAAAAGCATTTAACAAAGTACAATATTCATTCATGATAAAATTCGTCAGCAAAGTAGGGCTAGAGGGAACATATCTCAATATAATAAAGGCCATATATGAGAAGTCCACAGCTATTATCATCCCCAATGGGGGAAAACTGAGAACTTTTCCTCTATAGTCAGGAATAAGACAAGGATGTCCACTTCCACCACTGTTATTTAACATAATACTAGAAGTCCTAACCACAGCAATGAGGCAACAAAAAGAAATAAAATGCATTCAAATCAGTAAGGAAGAAATGAAACTTTCACTATTTGCAGATGACATGATATTCTATATAGAAAACTCAAAACATTCCACCAAAAAATTGCTAAAACTAATACATGAAGTTAGTAAATTAGTAGGATACAAAATCAATGTACAGAAATCCGTTGCATTTCTATACACCAATAATGAAGCAGCAGGAAGAGAATTCAAGGAATACATCCTATTCACAATTGCACTAACAACTATAAGATACCTAGGAATAAACCCAACCAAAGAGGTGAAAGGCCTGTACTGTGAAAGCTATAAAACACTAATGGAAAAATTGAAGACGACACACCAAAAAACGGAAAGACGTTTTATGCTCATGGATTAGACGAAGGAATATTGTTAAAATGTCTCTATTACTCAAAGCAATCTACATATTTAATGTAATCCCTATTAAAATACCACCAGCATTTTTCACAGAGCTAGAACAAAGAATCCTAAAATTTGTATGGAACCACAATAGATGAATTTTAAAATCTACCTAAGCCCTAAAATGTCCTGGCTGTATAAGTCAACAACCACTGTTCACAGATCTTTTGGCTGAATCCAATTCAAGTCCAGTCAAACACAAACTTCAGCCAGAATTTCTTTCATTAAGCAGGGCCCATGGGCAATCACAGGGAATAATACCTAGAGCATGAATACAAACAATATACTGACAACATCAATGCTGAAGCCTCTGTATGATAGTCCATGGAGGCAAATAAAAGGTCCAGAAGACATATTATTAGCACAAGTGAGATTATAGTAATATTCATCCTATTTTTTAAAGCCTGTTTCTAAGCATCTTCAAACAGCAAAAACTCCTAGTAAGCAACCTAGTGGAAGTCAAAGAAACAACACTGAGCTAAACAACCAGAAGGGCTAAATTAGAGATTTGGTTATGCTCCGCAATTCTAATTTGCTATATAACCTTAGATAAACTATATCCCATTTTGAGGCCTCAAAATCCTCTTTCTGCAATGGGGATGAGAAATGCTGGTGACCAGAGGCTTTCATGAGATAGGACAGGTCAAGTGATCCATAAAAGTTTAAAGAAAGCCACTAGGTAATGAAAGGAACTATCATAACAAAACAGGCTTCTCCATTAAGACATCTGTTTAGCTAGTAAAAGTAATGACAGTATGGGATTCCAGGTTGAAGAAATACTTCTTTTAATTGAGCATGCTAAAGCCACGGAGAGTGTACATATAAGAAGGGGCTCTCTAAACAATTGGTAGTGATGATAAAAATGGTGAGTGATGAAAGTCCTTCCAGAGGAGAGAACTCCCCTCTTCCTCTCTTCCTCCCATTCCTTCCCTCCTTTCTCCTTTGGGCTCTGCTCTCCCATTACTTACCCTTGTCCCTGTTATCTGTTTAGTTTCTATCTTGTACTTAACAAGACAAAAAAAAGCTGGTGCAGTAATTTTGTTTAGTAATCTGTTATGTGCTATCTGTTAAGGGGCAGATTCACCTTCTACATCTTCTGCTGCTGGATAGGGGTCGGTGGATGGGTGGTAAGGTGGGTGATTGTGAAGTGCTAGTGGTGGAAAGAAAGTAGAGTCAGGAAAGTTAGATCTCCCAAATGTTATCTTTAACTACTTTTTAACAAAGAACTCTGAGCCCCAATCACCCCAAATAGATTTTTCCTTGTATAGCTGCATATTTTCTCAGCAGAAAGGGAGAAAATCAAAAGTGAAACAGAGAACTGGCCATTTATGATGTAGGAGAGGCCTTCCTTCTACCTCTTAAGAAATCATCTGCACTTGAAGGAGACTTCTGTTTTGCCTTCTGTAGTACCATTCCTATAAGAAGGATCAAGGGGGAAGTACCTAGGCCTGGTACCACTTTAGATATGCTGTTATAGAAAACCCTACTCCCAGTCTCCCTCTCAATTCCATCATACCTCATCCAAAAACAGCCTAATGTGCAGTCTAATGTTTTCTGTGAGGAAACAGAAATTAAGCTGAGTGGATTGACCTGTGAGCTCTAGTTATTTCTGTTCCAGAGGTGAAAGGTTGTATTTGGGGATGCAGGTTGGGGACAGGCAAGGAATAGTCTCTAATCTGCCCCAGTCAAGAAAGAGAAGGGATGGTCAGGTATCTCAGTTGGTAAGCATCTGACTCTTGATTTCAGCTTAGGTCCTGATCTCAAGGTCATGAGATCAAGCCCCAATAAGGCTCTTCGCTCAGCATGGTATCTGCTTGAGAGTCTCTCTCACTTTCTGAAATCAATCAATCAATCATTTTTTAAAGAAAGAGAAATGGAGCAAGTATATGCTAGAACTAAAGTTTTTGGAAAAGTAATAAAGGCCAAAGGGAAGAATATTGTTTGCTAAGGTGTCTCTTTATGATATAACTCCTTGGAATGGTATCTTATGACTATTGTGTGTTCTGGGGTCAGTTAGGAAATTCAAGAATTCTCAGGAGATGCCCCAATTTAAACCAGTAAGTGCTGTCCAGGGATTAAAATTCTAGATCTTTGAGATTGACAGAGATTTAGTGCTGACCCTTTGTTCTGGCATACTGCTGTGCCAACTCAGTCCACACCCAATTTTGGTATTCACATAGGAAAGTATATCACTTGACTGGATGCAGTGACCTGGGAAACTAGTTATCTCCATGACTGGGGAGTGGTTAAGACCAAGGGCCCAAGGGTGGGAAGGGAAAATAAGAAAGTAGATATAAAGCTGAACTTGGTAGACTTGGAGATTTCATAGCTGAGGTCTATCTAAGGTGTGTCCAGATCTCTCTCAGGGGATCAGGAAAGGTAGAGGCTGGCCCTTGTAGAGTCATAAAGAGGCCTGGAGACCAGCAGCCTAGGCAATGTTACTGACAAGCCCGGATTTTGTATGGTTTAGCCAGGGGTACTTTTGGCCCCAGACTAGGAGAGAAACATGCCATTATGAGAGAGCTAATAACCCTGACATCTCTGAACTAGAACTTCAGGACAAGAAGGAACCAAAAGAGAACTGCCAGGGCCAAGCCGTCATGATTTCATGGCCCTGACAGTACCAGTGGCACTCCTTTCCTGGGTGGCTGTCTTCTGCACTGACCTGATCCTTTGCCTTCTTTGTGGTCTCTCCCTCTCAAGAAAGCCAACCAAACTTTCAAGCTTCTGTTTCAAGGGAAGAAGTATAATCTCTTGTGGGGGCATAGACCTCAGGATTGCTAACCTCATTTCACACCAAGTAGATCTTTTGAGCCCCACAGTGGTCCTGGGGAACGGCAAAGGCATTGGATTGTGAGCCCCAAGAAGCCCAGGTTCCAGGTCCTATTCTAAGTAGCTTGGGTCTCTAATACTAGATCTCTGTGCTCTAGTATTCAGCTGTAACCAGAGTTTGCACCCCTCTGCCCTATTCTGCTAAACTTAGAATTCTGTATATGAGAGACGGTAAATCAAGGCCATGTTGGGAAAGACTATATCAACCTGTAGCATACTTTTCAAATGTCAGGGTCTGATATTTGAGAAAAAGCAGGGCTCAATATCCCCAACTTACAGGTGAGAAAAATTAAAGGTTCAAAGCTATGAAGAACTATGCTGAAGATCACACCACTCACAAGCACTGGATATAAGATGTAAAGTCAGTACTCTCTCAAGCCAGTCTTCTAGAATTTCAAGTACTTCCTAAGGGGCACAGAGCCTTAGGAGCCAGTCCCTGCAGAGGGTGAGCTAGCTCCATCGAAATGGAGGTGCTGGGGAAGTGTATATGCTTACACCCCTCGCTTCCCATGGTGTCTCTATGAACCTTTTTATTTATATCTACCTTTTTTCTCTTTTTCTTTGCTTACTTCCTTTCTTTGCTTCTCTCATGGTCCCTTCTCCCCTCCAAATCATTCTCAGGCAAAGGTTTGATATCAATCATTTATATATACTTCAGACTTAATAGGTTAATAGGCTAAAGTTAATCCTCACTTATTTTCTCTCAAGGGGTCTGTATCCTAAAACAAAGTTGTAATTATAAAAGGAAAGTCTATGATTCCTAATAAAGAGCATCCTGGCTTCAGAGAGACAGTAGGAGAGGCATATATAAGGAGGTGAGCTTGGAACCTAGATATTTACACCTCTGGAAGTTTCCTACTTAGTGGATGTGGTAACTGGCAGAGATCAAGAGAAACTGTCTTTTAACTTAGGGTCTGGCTGCTCAAAGTACAAGAAGGCCATTTCTGGGCTGAATTGTTTCATCATGCCACCCTGTGGCATCTTCCCATGAAGTACCAAGTGGTTAGTACCTCACAGAAACAACCTCATCACCTGGCAATAAGTTGTTACCTATTAATGTGTCAATGGTCCCTACCCTCTACTCAACAACTGTAGTGTTGAGCCAAATCCTTCCTGCTCCACTGGGCAGTTCCATCAAATCAATTTGAATGTATTGTTCTCAGTGGATGCAGAATGGTAAACGCAGGTAATCCTGATTCTAGAATCATGAAAGAACTTCAGACTGGTGCAGATAGGGCCTTTAGAAACCACCTGGTCCAACCCCTTGAATTGTCAGTTGAGACACTGAGGCCCAGGAAAGGAAAGGTCCCTGCCTGACATTCCCCAGAGAATTGGCAGCAGAGCTAGCCCTTCAAATCAGGTCTCTGACTTCTCAGCCCAATGTTCCTGCTACTTTCACTGTGCTCTTTCTGCACGATAATCTGTCTAATGTTTTCTCTCTCCATCCCCAGGAACTCCACCATTCCCTATTCCTCTACAGAGAATGCCCCCTACTCAACACATACAAACTGATCTTTGTTATGCCTACGCGGCATATTTCCAATAGAGAAGAACCATTCAACCTCAAAAGGCTAGCATATTTTCTGCCTAAAGCTCCCTATTCATTTCCCTCTCTTGTCCTCTTAGCATCATCTACCTACCCTCTTGGCTCCTCTAAGACAAAAGACTTAGCAAAAGTCAGCCTGTAACTCAAGTATCCCTGGGTCTGAGTACCAGTCTTAGTCAAGAAAAGGGGAAGATGGTTATGTCCCTTAAGGACTGACACGTTCAATTGATCAGTCCAGCCTTCTTGCTTAAAGCTCTCATATACATCCAGATACTCTGAATGGCAATGGTACCTACATGTCTCTAAAAGGATATGGCACCTATATATATTTAGATGTCAGACTCTCACGGCTGGCTCTCTAATAGGAATAGTCCACATAAGGACTGAGCCCCCAGAACCCTTTGTCTCATGACTGATATCCTAGAGATTTGCATTCAGCCTTCATGTCCTCCAGAAATTAGTACCCTGTGTTAACTTGAGGAATTAAATCCATTCTCGGAACAGAAAACATCATTTTTTTCATTCAACACTAAGGTATCCCAAATCAAGTTTCTTCAAGAAGACTCACTTCTTAAAACAAGAAGAGAAACCATGGGTTTCTAAGTATGGTTTCTCTGGTGATCCTCCAATAAGCAGGGCAGAATACCTGGAAAGAGTCCTTTCAAGATACCAGATAGCTTTAGCCCTTGTCTACCTGGCTCAAGAAGGCAGCTGTGCTAAGTGCTAGATAGTCACTTTTGTTTGGTGCTTAGTAAGTACTGGCAAGGAAATATTAATAGTACTAGAAATGAGAAGGCATGAGGAGAAAAAGAGGTTTACTCTGACTCATAATGATATCTATACTGTTGAAAAAGAAAATTATATATACAATTATCATTATTTTCCAAAATTTCATACTTCCCAAAGAGCACTCAATCAATCATGGTCTTTCTTTCCTCAGGTGATGAAGACCACTAAGGCAGATTAGACATTTTACTAGGGAGGCCCAAGGTAATCTTCAAATGAACCCGGGGGATTGGCTACAGAGAGAAAAAACAAGCCGCAGGTCCCAGATCACAGCCTTCAACTCAGGTAGCCAATCAAATCGCTGATTCATTTTATGGATCAACAACTGGGCCTCAGAAGGAAAGATCCACCACCAAGAGAACAATACAAAGTGTCTTCTACTGGTGCCAACTCTTAAATAATAGCATTTGCCTACTGCAAAAAGCAACATATTTCAAGAAATTAGCTTAGACTACAGTATAAGGGTTATCAGCTTTAAACAAGGAAGTAGAAAAGTAGTTCAGGTTTTCCTGACAACTGCTGGCCAGTTCTCAGAAGTTCCAGGTGATTAGGTTATAAATCCTGCCTGATGGCTACAATATACATCATATTATCTTAAAGGTTGCTTTAAATTTGGGTGATTCTAAGAGAGACTTGAATTTGGAAATCACCTGGGTCAGGCAACAACAACAAGATTTAAAGTTTTCTCTCAGCTGAAGATGGCTCCATATTAAAAAAAAAAAACCCTTTCCAATTAGCCAAAGGATACACTGATGATCTCATCCAAAACATGTACATAGTGAGATGCCATTAAAATGGATTATGTGAATGCATATAAGTATTAATAATGCCATTTGAAATTCTACTATGGAAAAGATATATCTCTATTATCTAGGGAGAAAGGTCCTTCCTGCTAATGTTAACCTCAACTCACAGATCCTATAATGATTCACCTCTAGGGCCACAAATAAGACTGTCTACATAGATGGTTAAAGCTGAAGTCCTATATTCATTTGAAGCTGGAGTGGACAAATAAGGGCTGGCATAAATGAACTAATCACAAGAAAGCAAAACACTGTTGCCATTAGCCTGGAATGGGACATTAAGTGAAAAGACAATGACAGCCCTCAACAACCAACAATAGCAAACCCTGGGGAAGATGAAGAATCTGATTCCTAGGGTTACCACACTCTAATGTTCAAAATGCTCAGTTTCAACAACAAAAAAATTACAAGGCATACAAAGAAACAGGAAATTATGGTCCATCCATGGGGAAAAAATGATAGGAATTACATGAGAGGAAGCCCAGACATTGTACTTATTAGACAAAGATTTTAACCATCTTAAGATTCAGGAGGTCTAGGTTCAAGTGCTGCCTTTGTCACTAATTCCCTACATAAGTAAGCAAGTCACTTCCATTCTCTGGATTTATGTCTCCTCAAAATTTATACAATGAGGAGCTTGGACTGATCACTGGTCATAAGCTGGGACTTGGAGAGACAATTTAGACTACAGATATGTTTCATTTGTCCCTCAGAGTGTTTCTTTAAAAAAAAAAGTGAATCACTGGTCAACATTTAAAAAATATGGAGATTTTTACAGAAGATCCAATTTCTGGATTTTCTTGAAAAAAACTGGAAGATATCAAGCTACTAGACTTTCCTTCTTCTTACACCCTACCTCACCAATAAGGACCATCCAAATTACTTTTGTTCACTTTAGATTGCATAGATTTTCCAATTGGATGCAGAACCAGACATACCCTAGTCTCAAATTGCTTTACTCAAATAAATTAGTGGCCTAGACCTTATAAACATTTAAGTTGGCCACTGCTGACCAAGATAAGTCTTTTCAGCTGTAAATCTACTATGAGTGTAGGCTTTCATACAAGTGAAAATCCTTCCCAAAATGTAGCCAAGAGACTCTACATAATTAAAATCCAAGTAACACTCTGAAACAGTGAGCTTCCCTATAACAGGAGTTTTATTTCTGTGACATCTGATCTGTACAATTGCAAGGAATGACAATAATGACCTGATTAGCTCATCCTTTCATCTTCTGCCTCAAGTCTGCCCAGAAACCAGATAAATCTAGAATTTGAGGAAACAAGGAAAATACATGCTGATGGCATCTGAATGGGCTCTTTACTTTCTGACCAAAACCATGCTTTATCACACAGACTTCACGTGTCCTGTACTTATCCTGCCCTCAGTGGGCAATAAGTCCTCCCCAGGCCATGGCTCAGAGTCAGAAACAAAGCTGCATTTTACACAGTGACAAATTAAAAAAGCCTGAATGATGTGAGATTAGGGCACAGCTTATAAAAGGATGACTACCACAGGGGTGGGATCTGCTACATCTAGTACTTTCATATGCCAGCAGTCTGCTTTCAGCTCCCAGGGAGGAAATCAGCCCAGAATAGCAGCTGGAGATGTCAACAGCCAGATATGGGGACCAATGTTCAGCAAGCTGTAATTTACATAACCTAACCAACTGCTAGTAAGGTACATCAACTCCTGCAATGTTCTTGTGAAGCCTTATCCCAAGTTCAGAAGGAAGAAAATCTGAGAACACACATGAACGCGCGCGCGCACACACACACACACACACACACACACACACACAGAATAAAAGTCTGAACAACAGGAGAGGCAGATATTTGACTGTGTAGAAGACACAACTAGCAATTTCTTGTAAAGCAGCCAAAATGGTATCAAAATTCCTAATTATAGGAAACCAACATACCACAGGTCACAAAGGATTTTCACAAGACTCAATTATCCCCAGTTTACAAGGAAGAAAACGGAGTTTCAAAGATGTATAAGAAACTGCTCAAGTTGCACATTTAATAGCATAACTGAAGAAAGAATCTGGGTTTCCTACAAAAGTAAAAATAAACTATCAGGACTTCATCAAAATAAAAGGCTTCTGCATAGCAAAGGAAACAATCAACTAAACTAAAAGGCAACTTGTAGGGTTGGGAGGAGATATTTTCAAATGACATATCTGATAAAGGGTTAGTATACAAAATATATAAAGAACTTATAAAATTGAACACCCAAACAACAAATAATCCAATTAAAAAATGATCAGAAGACAGGAATGGACATTTTCCCAAAGACATACAGATGGCAAACAGACACATGAAAAGATGCTCAATATCACTGATTATCAGAGAAATACAAATCAAAACTACAATATGATATCATCTCAGACCTGTCAGAATGGCTAAAATTAACAATACAGGAAATCACAGGTGTTGGGAAGGATGTAGAGAAAGAGGAAACCTCTTGCATTGTTGATAGGAATGCAAACTGGTACAGCCATTCTGGAAAACAGTAAGGAGGTCCTCAAAAATAGAGGAACTACCCTATAATTCAGTTAAGTGCACTGGTAGATAGTAACCAAAAGGATACAAAATCATTGATTGAAAGGGATACATGCACCCTGATGTTTATAGCAGCATTATCAACAACAGCTAAACTATGGAGAGAGCTCAAATGTCCATCAAATTATGAATGGATAAAGAGGATGTGGTGTGTGTGTGCGTGTGTGTGCGTGTGTGTGTGCGTGTGTGTGTGTGTGTGTAAACAGAATACTACTCAGCTACAAAAAGTGAAATCTTGCCATTTGCAATGATGTGGATAGGGCTAGAGGGTATCATGCTATGTGAAATAAATCAGTCAGAGAAAGACAAATACCATATGATTTCACTCATATGTAGAACTTAAAAAACAGAACATATGGCCATTTGAGAAGGGGAAAATAAACAAACAAAAAGATGAGAGGGAAACAAACCATAAGAATCTCTTTATGATAGAGAACAAACTGAAGGTTGATGGGGAGGAGGTGTGTGAGAGATGGTCTAGATGAGTGATGAATATTGAAGAAGGCACTTATTGTGATGAGCCCCGGGTGTTGTATATAAGTTATAAGTCACTGAATTCTAGTCCTAAAACCAATATTGTGCTGTATGTTAACTATCTAAAATTTAGAATTTGAAGACTCTGATGGAAGATGTCATATAGATAGAAGAAAAAGAATTGGGTATTTCATTTGGAGATTCTCAGGATCAGAGGATTAGAAATCATTTTGTTTACTTCTCTGCTTCTGAATACTGTCTTCATCTAAATCATTCCAACCAGATAACAGTGTTTTCTGGGTTTACAGCCCTCCAAGGAAGGAAGTCTCTTTTAACCATTAAGATCTTTTGGGGCTAATACGCTGGTGACAGTGACCATGAGGAGGATAATGATGGTAATAAAACAAGTTATCATTTGCCAAGTACTCACTGTGTGGCAAGAACTGTGCTAATCACTTTACTCCTTTGTGTGATCTCATTTAATCATCATAAAAATTCTGTTATCCTTATTTTTCAGATGATGAAATCAAAGTTCAGGAAATTGAAAAATTTTGCCAAAAGCAATGGAGTTGGGAGGTAGTAAAGCTGAAATTGCATTTTGGGTTGTCTAATTCCGGGAATAACCTGCTCCTTCAATTATGTCACAATGTCATCATTGAAGTCTTGTGGGCTTTCATCTTCCAAAGAGCCCAAACCAATCTGATCTTTTGTTGGACATCAGATATCTTACAGAATAAACCAACCAAAGGTGATAGGCTATAGTAAAGATGATCATAAAACATCCTGATATAGCTTTGGTACTTGTACTGCCAAAGTTGTCACCATGTGAATTATTTCATTCACTGTGATATCCACTGGCATGAAAGAATTATCAATACCATTTTGTGGATGGGGGAAAAAATCACAGCTCAGAAATACTAAAAGAACAGATTCTAGCTTATAACTCTAAGGAAGGCCAACAGTTGGGACACCAGGCCAGTGCTCTTACATCATAGCATCCTGCCAATTGGTGACCCAGAGGGAGCGGAAATTGCTAAGGAACCCTTTCTCAAGTGCCCCTTCTATTAGGGGCTAGGTTTTTCGTGGTGCAATGTCAAAAGGGCCAAGGTCTTACAAGCATCAAGCTGCCCGCTTCCCAACCCTCAACACATTTTAGATCCCAGTTACCTGACTCAAAGTAAGATCTGCAGTCAGTAAACTGTAGCCCCTAGAGGGTAGGGAGCCCACACTCATACATTAACATCTGAAGACAACACACAGGGGTGTTCATACTTCCCTAATAAGAGAAAGAAGGCAAAGCAGACGGAGGAGTAAGGAGGGGAAGGAAAGAGAGGGATCTATAAAAAGAAAGAACAAAAAAGGGGAGACAAGGAAAGTAATAAAAGAAAAGAGATAAGAAAAGTAAGTTCAAAGCAATATAGAGTTAAAAGAGTCTTCAAAAACCATCCAGACCAAAAGGGAACTGATTTGTACAAAGTCACAACACGTCAAAGTCAGGAGGCAGAATATGGGGATTGTTAAATTAAATAAGGGGGAAAAAAAAGAAAAGAAAAGACTCAAAATTAGAAGGGAAAAGATTAAAGAAGGCCTAAGTCCTGGGTAAAAGACAAAAACAAAAAAAGGTAGGGGGAATGTGAGAGGAGCCACCGGAAGAGAAATGAGCAGAAAAACAGAGGCTGGTGAGGGGAAAGCCATGGGCAGGTAGCCAAGGAGACAGGAGAGGAGAGTGAAGGCTGACACTCACCCTCACAAAGCTGGCAGGAAACCATCCCTCCTCATCGTCGATCTGGCCCCACCACCAATCCTTGTTGGAAGCATCCAAGACCTTGATGACGTCGCCAGCTTTAAATGCCAACTCCCGGTTGGCCATGGTGACGTGATCCCATACTGCCTCAGCACTAACGATGGAATCTCCAGTGATCAGCTTAGGAGACAAAATGAGAATGTGTTCAGTCCACACAGCTGGCTACCTTACTTGCCCTTTACCCCACCCACACAACTCTACTATTTATGGAAAAGCTGACATACTAGTGGTGAAGGGCTGGGGAGAGGGAGATGGCACTGGGAGCACAAGCTCCACTGGACCACAAGACAAACAATACTTGTCAACTTTCCATTAGCCAGTGGGTGGGATGACCCAGAATGTGAATATGGACTACACAGGCCTCATGCTTTTATTCCTACTCATAAGCTCCTTCCCCAGAGAAGAAAGAAGGTTCCAGTGCATCTTCCCTTGGTGCTTCAAGGCAGTCCTAGGTCTGGAATGGATGAAGAGGTTGAAATCAAAAGCTAAAATGAAGCTCAAAAATATTTGCTCTAAATTCTCTGTGTTCCTCCCCTTTTTCTCCTCCTCATTGGAAATGACCAACTGAGAATTGGTGTTACATTATTTAACACCACTGTACCCCACCCCCAAAGGGTTACAGACCATGGCATTCCTCACACACAATGGACTCCAGTACTGCAGACTCCTTTTCTCACCCACACATTATGCCATCCAGAGAAGTCATGGGTATGAAAGAATATGGCTTTCTCTGATGCCTTACTCAACCTTGGCACAGATTCACTCAGTGATTTTTTTACCACCACCCGGTGAGATACATATGGAATCTAGGTTGAATCCTGCATTTGATAGATGGCATAACTGAGCCATAAGGAAGTTAAAGGGTGAGCTCAGGATCACGCAGCAAGGCAGGGGCTGTGCAAAGACCTTAACCCTGGTCATTAAACTTTGTGACCAGCAGGACTGGGCTACACACAACAACAAGAAGACATCTATCCCAGTGCCATGTCACACACACACACACTCACTCATAACATTCGCCTAAGCATAGTGATGAGGATAAGGGTGGGGGAATAGTCTGTCTCTTTCTGGGTGCCATCCTGACCCCTGTGTTGTTTGTTTTCCTTTTTCCTCAATTGGTTCCAGCCTATATAGGCCATCAATCTTCCTAGCATTTAGAGAAACAGATCCCAGAACAGAGAACATACGGCCTGTCGAGGCAAAAGATTTAAGAACTTTTCCCTTAGAACTAAATTTCTGAATATGTTGTCTAGAAGTCAACTTTTCCATCAGTCTGCTTTGATGAAGGACTGATTCCCCAAGGTAACTATAGCTCCACAAGACCAAAGGCAACAGTTCAAAGACAACAGAGACAGAATATGTAACATGCATCCTCTCACATAGGTCTGCTTTTCAATATACCAACTGAAGAAGAACCCTATGGTCATGAAATTAACACATAACACATTACATACATAGGAAAATACACCCTATACTGAATTTGACTTAGTTAAGTCATTCTGTTGGTCAGGTAAGGCATACTGGGAGCTCCGTAGCATGGATGCAAACAAGATTTCCAACAGGGCTTTTATAATACCCCTTTCAATGACCTCATGCTTCACTATTTACAAAAATATATTCATATCTACTGTATCACTTAATCCTTACTGAATGACTACATCTCACTATTACCCATATATTTTTCAAAGATTTTATTTATTTATTCATGAGAGACAGAGAGAGAGAGGCAGAGACACAGGCAGAAGGAGAAGCAGGCTCCATGCAGGGAGCCCGACATGGGACTCGATCCCAGGTCTCTAGGATCACACCCTGGGCTGAAGGCAGTGCTAAACCGCTGAGCCACCCAGGCTGCCCTATTACCCACATTTTAAAGATAAGGGAACTGAGGCTCAGAGAGGTGACCTGTCCTTTGTCCAGTCATACAAATAAAAAATTATGGAGCCTGGCCTTCTGACTGCATATGCTCTAACACCCATGATACTACCAATGTCTACTCATTAGCTACACTGAATTCATAGAACTCCATCCCTAATATTACAAAGCAGATGACTCCTATTCATAAAGAACTACAGAGAAGGAGATATGGACAGCCACCTTTAGCCCACCAGTGGCCCTGTCTATGAGATTTTTTTTTTATGTTGAAATTGCTTTCTTCCAATTGCACTAAAAGTCAATTTCTTCTTGTTCTGGCCTCAGTGGAGAATTGCTGGTTACTGGTCTCAATAAAATAAATCTCCATAAAGAAAATCTCCCTCTCCTGACAAAGACATGTTCCAGCTGGTGTTGTTAGAGTTCAATAAGAATATACAGCCCTGGGCAGCCTGGATTGCTCAGTGGTTTAGCGCCGCCTTCAGCCCAGGGCATGATCCTGGAGACCCAGGATGGAGTCCCACGTCGGGCTCCCTGCATGAAGCCTGCTTCTCCCTCTGCCTGTGTCTCTCATGAATAAATAAATAAAATCTTTAAAAAAAAGAATATACAGCCCCAACTCACAACACCATGAAGGCTTATGGCTTAAATCTATATCCTTGACTTTTTACCAAAGGTCAAGCATATTTTAATATCAATTACCAACCCTCTGCTCATGATGCTACCTGTGATGCTGTCTGAGGTACTCTAGGCCCAGGTCTGGCTGATTTCACTGTCTGTGCTCTTTCTACAGTACAGTCATCTTTTTATCAATTTTATGTTCAGCTTTTCCCAAGAGCAGTTGGCTCACTCGTGTCCCCATTTAGTCCAGCTGACCTGCCTGGGCCCTCAGATCACAGGCCCAGCTATACACTAGACAAGGCCAATCTAGGATCCAGTGGCCATAAACCAATTGTAAACCTATTGTCAGGGCCTACATAGAATCAAAGACAGTAAGAATTGGACAGCATTTCAAAGACCATCACCCATAATCCTTCATTCTATAGATCAGGTATGATATAGCAGGAGTAACTTGCCTACAGTCATCTGATGGCCAGCTTCCTGGACCACTGTTCCCCCAAAGTAACATCATAGATAGAGAAGGTATCTTATCTTGGATTTAAGACCTTCCTCTGCTACTTGCTAAAGGTGTAATGATAATGATGATGATATTAGCCAATATAGAGTATTGCTCTATGTCAGGCACTATTCCAAGCACTTTACACACATTAATCCATTAAAGCCTCACAGAAGCCCTTTGAGGAAAGAATATTATTATTCCTATCTTATAGACAAGGATACTGAAGCTCAGAGAGATTAAATAATTTTCCCAAATTTACATAGAAAATAAGTATTAAAGATATAATTCAAATGAAGCTACAGTATGGCTTTAGAGTATCTGCTCTTATAAACTATGGTGCCATTGGGTCAGTTTCTTTATTTTTTTTAAAGATTTTATTTATTTATTCATGAGAGATACAGAGAGAGAGGCAGAGACACAGGCAGAGAGAGAGAAGCAGGCTCCATGCAGGGAGCCCGACGTGGGACTCAATCCCGGGCCTCCAGGATCATGCCCTGGGCCGAAGGCAGGTGCCAAACTGCTGAGCCACCCAGGCATCCCGGGTCAGTTTTTTTACCCGTTAAACATGGATAATTCTACATACCTACCTGTTTCCATTTTAATATACTAAACCTAGACTTGATGGATATGTGTGCAGACATGAAAGAAGGGCTAATCCACGAGAGAAGGAGTTGTATGGGGCTCCTGTGCTCTTCAATCACAAATAGAAGCAGGAATAAGGGGATACTACTCACCCATCCTCTGGATTGTTTTAACAGTGAATTAAATCTGGGTTTGAAATTGGTCTCAAATCTCCCTTTTTTGTACAGGATTGACTTAACTTGTTATGATTTTTAAAATAAATATGCGCTTTGCTCATCCATTTTCCATCCAACACTCATTCAGTGACCCCCACTATCTATATATACAGGAGTCTTCTTACTGTGATTCAGACACAGTCCTTAACTGAAGATCAAAGACCCTTCAAGAACCAACAGTGAATGTCTTTCAAGCAATATGCAAATATGGTTAAGACAAGCAAAACTAGCTTCAATTCTTGGCTTTTCTACCTTAGAAAGTAGCAGTGATAATGGGAGGTGAGGAAAGGAAGAGCCAGAGAAACAAACCAAAAAGGAACTCTCAGCATGTAATCAGGATACCTAGAAGTGCAATATCACAAAAGACAAGGACAATAGTTTCAAGCTATACAACCCTGGGCTTCAGTTTCTTTATAGACAAAATGGGGATAATACCTGCCTCAGGGTTGTAGAGAGGGTAAACTGAGCACTAGATATGCAGTGCCTACTGCAGTGCTTAGTATATGTTGGCCTAGTACAAGGCTTCAGAGGAAGGGAGTAATATATGTGCCTATTGGGCTCTAGAATGATTGTGTGGGACACTGAAGATAGATCTTAAAGAATGGGTAGGATTGTAACAGAGGAGGGAGGAGGAAAGGCATTTGAGGCAGAGAAATGAGGAGTGAGACTACAAAAGTTCTCAAAGGTAAGGACTACAGGGAATTTGATAGCAAAGAGGTAACAGAGTTTGGAAAGGGCTGGGAAGAGGGGCTTGGGGAGTGGGAAGGAAAGCTTGAAAGGTAGGCAGGAGTTCTGTTTGAAGACTCTAAAATTTAATTTGAGGAAAAGGAAGAAATCAAAGTTGATTTAGGGGTGGAGGTGTTTCAAGTCAAAGTGTGATGATTAAAGCATGAGGGTAAACTACACAAAGAAATGCTCATTTGGGAGGGTAAAAAGAGGTGACAAATTTTCTCTTCAATGTGTTGAATATAGGGGGCCAGAAGGACATGAAGGCATATTTGAAGTTCAAGATATGTCAGGAGAGATAGTTGTATAGGTTTTGAAATCAATGGCCCAGAAATTGTGAAAATAAAGGAAGTCTGCCCTGGAACAAAGTGCTAAGAAAGAAGACCCAAAACCTAGGGAAACAACAACAATGAGAGGTCAGGAAGAGAAGAGAAGCCAGAGAAACAACCCAAAATGAAGCTTTCGGTACATAAGTAGGACACCACGGAGTGTAATCTTGCAAACGTGAAGGACAAGAGTTTTAGGTAGCTGGAGCTGATATTATTAAATGGTACAGAGCTATATATAAAAGGAAGAAAGCCAAGAAAAGGCCATTTGAGAGTGGCTATATCAGGGGTTAAATTCTTTATATCTTAAACTAGTTTATACTCCTCCCCTAAGCAAAAGCCTTAATTTCCCAATTATCCCCACCCTTCATCCTACAAGCCCAATATAAAGCCAAGAAATGGTACTAGGTACCCCAATAGCTCCTGGCCTTGGGAAAGTGCTGGTATGACTTCTAACAGAATAATTCCTAATCCCCAGGACATTTCAGGTATAGCACCAAATATAGATTGGCTCTTGCTCAGACTTGCCAGTGAGTGGGACACACAGTGTTCTGCACCCGTACACCAAAGACACTTTTGGACATGAATAAGAAGATGGGGAGGGGGAAGAGTCATAACATATTTCTTAAAAGATGATATCCTGGGATCCCTGGGTGGCACAGCGGTTTGGTGCCTGCCTTTGGCCTAGGGCGCGATCCTGGAGACCCAGGATCGATTCCCACATCGGGCTCCCGGTGCATGGAGCCTGCTTCTCCCTCTGCCTGTGTCTCTGCCTCTCCTCCTCTCTCTGTGACTATCATAAATAAATAAAAATTAAAATATATATATATTAAAAAAAAGATGATATCCTATTTATTTTTGTCTAGGTTTCCCAGGATAACCCTAATTTCAAACATTCTATCCCATCGATACTACAAGTAGATACATCTGTTATCAGACCCATGTTTCCTGATTTTTACCCTGGAAATATGGCCACCACACCCTAGAGGCACTGACCTCTAAGAGATTGACTTCTAAGCCTGGTTTCTTGTCAACAATGTGGCATGTGTCTACAGCTAACTTGGAGTAGGCTGGGGGCCCTTTTAGGTGGAAGGAAAAAAGGCAGGGAAGAAGTGACAAAAAAAGTAAAACAGGGAGGAAGAAAAGGAAGGAGGGAGGAAGAAACATATTGGTTGAAAACATATGTTAGGGGGATCCCTGGGTGGCTCAGCGGTTTAGTGCCTGCCTTCAGCACAGGGCGTGATCCTGGAGCCCCTGGATCGAGTCCCCCATTGGGCTCCCTGCATGGAGCCTGCTTCTCCCTCTGCCTGTGTCTCTGCCTCTGTGTGTGTGTATATCTCATGAATAAATAAATAAAAATCCTAAAAAAACATGTATTAAGCACTGGGCAAGGGACTTTGTAATCTCAATCTCTAACTCTCCAAGGTTAATAACCCTATTTTTTAACTGAAAATAACCTGTGGCATTAACCAAGTAGCTCACAGTCATTCAGTTACAGGTGGTAGAGCAGATTTGAATCTTTAGTAGGCCTTACTGTATAGCTTTGCTTTTGCCAATCACCCACAAGAAGGCAGAGAGAGAAGGCTCCCAGCTGGTTTCTCTTTCCAGGCATATCAGCACATCCTGTGAATGATCTTGAGTAGTAGTTCTCAACCTCTGGAAGGCTTGTTAAAACACATATTACTAGACCTCCAAGTTTGAGTTTCTGATTCAGTTGGCCTTTTAAAAAGAAATATTTTTATTTATTTATTTGAGAGAGAGAGAGAGAGATCGAGACAGCAAAGCATGAGGTGGGGGTAGTGGCAGAGGGAGAGGAAGAAACAGGCTCTGCACTGAGCAGGAAGCCAAATATGAGGCTCAATCCCAGCACCCTCGGATCAGGATCATGACCTGAGCTGAAGGCAGATGTTTGACCTTCCCAGGTGCCCCAATTCATTGGTCTTAAGTAGAAGTTTCCAGGTGATGACACTTGGTGAATCACTGCCCTGGAGGACCTTCATAGTCTAGGTTTCACCCTTGACTCTCTTGGTGCCTCATTATTCTCAGAGATTCCCATGTTACCCTGTAAGTTGGGCTCCCTGACGATCCTCAAAGTCTTCCTCAGTGGTTGGTAAGTCTGAGAAAGGATACTTTGGGTCATGTAAGGAGTATGCATAATGCCAGGCCTTGCAAACATAGAAAAAAACCTGGGATCCCAGGTTATCCAGAGACATAGCACTTGTCTTCCATTTTTTGCTTTTGCCCTCTAGCTAAACAGTACCACCCCTAAATAGTTAATTAGCCTAGGTGACTACCAGAAATATTAGAGTTTTAATGGCAAGGAGTAGCAGAAAACATTAAAAAATAAACATATGTTGGGCAGAATAGCAAATGTGTCAATTGCCATGAAGGTAGCGGAGTTGGACCTTCCTTCTGAGAAGTTTCACAGGAGGATAAGAAGGTACTTGAGGCATTTTTTGCCTCTAAATGGTTTTCTCCATTGGTGCCTGCCCCATCCTCTCAGAAGGTCCCCTCCTTCAACAGCTAGGCATGGACAAGAGCAAAATCCTTTCCTTTGTTCCTTTTAAGTACATCTAAAATAGGATGGGATTTTATTCTCCCTCCTGAATAGCCTTTTTAATGTAGTCTTATAAACAGATTCTGGCTATATTGCTCAAAGTGTTCAAGGACAATAATCTCCCCCACTTCTGGAAAGGTGTGACCTGGGCTGTTCCAACAACAGCTAGGAGGCACCATGATGTGCAGCAAAGACTGGCTATTGGAAGAAGCTCTGCTCATTGAAGACTGGCTATTGGAAGAAGCTCTGCTCATTGAATGATCTTGGGCAAGTTCTTTACCTGCCTCAGTTTCTTTATTAGTCAAGTTACAGACTTGAACCAGACAGACAACCTCTTAATTTGCTTCCACTTCTAGCTTTCTATTGAGGCTAGCATTTCAGCTTCTCAAAGGACAGATATTTCATTATTACAGCATATTTTTTCTTACCCTCCTGTGTGCTTGATAGGATGCTTTTACTGCTCTTAGGAAAATGAGAACTTGGAGCTAACTAGCCCCTTCCTGAATATAACTCATTCAGGCATTGCTGGTGACAGGCTAGTCAGACTGGCTGGGAAAGCTGAGAAACTACTTTAGCTCTTGACTACCCCAATCAAAAGTCAGAAAAATCATTTTCCTCATGATATCAGCTCTCTTACTTCCACTTTCATATTTCGAACTTCCTGCTCTTCATTTCACTGGATGGCCTGCTATCACCTCCAATAAAACATATGTAAAACTCATCATATACCCCCATTCCCCTCCTTCCTAAATTTTCCCATTTCTGATACCTCTTCTTGGCTTGCTGATTTTTCCTTCCAGATGTCTCTCAGATATGACCTTTTATATCCAACCTCCCATCCTAGGTCCAGCCCTTATCACCTAAGTTGCATCCCAATTGGCCTTCCTGCTACTGACTAAGCTACTCCTTAATGATGCATTTCTCAGAACTTTGCTTGTGAAACTATCCACACTCAAGAAGCCTCAACAACTCTCTCCTGTCAGTCTTGCAAAGCCCCGCCTATGGATCCAGCCCTTATCTTGACCCTGGCAAGGACCTTCCACTCTGGCCAAATGGATTGTCTTGCAGGCAGATATACTCCTACTTCTGTGCCTCTGATTTACCCAAAGTCATATCCATGGTTAAGTACAGGAACACTGGAACTAGGCTGCCCCTTCTTAGCTGTGTGATCTTGACTTGCCTGTTCATTAATCCCTCACCTGATGACTAGATTGTATCCTTTCTCCCTTTGCCTCTTTCACTAATTTCTAAGTAGGATAAAAAGAAAATAAGGCATTATGGATTTATTCAAGTTGTCAACCAGAGTGTTATTCTCCACACAACCAGAGTGTACACTTGTGAATAGTAGATCTAAACAATCTGCTTAATTCATAATGAACAGCACTGTTTTTAGCCTCTACAGTCTAAGCCTTAAAATAAGGCAAGTTCTGAGGCAGATCACAACAGAATTAGCATCTCTGTCAGGTCTCAGAACATACTATGGGGCTAAGAAAATTATTTACAAAATATGTACCAGGTGTCCTATAAAACAGTCTGTTGTTGATAGGATTTATGGTCAGGTGGTTTGTGGGGTGGGCTGCTGGTTTTTGCTGAAGATGTGCACAGGTGCTTGATGGTCATCAAGGAAAAGAGAAAAGATTCCCAGTAAGAAAAACACCACTATGAATATTTTTTAAAATTCCAATTGGTTTTTTTCCCTGATGACTTAATAGTTCACACCTGGCTGATTTCGGCTTTTTTTTTTAATTTATTTTTTATTGGTGTTCACTTTGCCAACATATAGAATAACACCCAGTGCTCATCCCATCAGGTTGATTTCGGCTTTAATCTGGGTGTTGCTATCACCCATAACTAAATAATTTCATTTCTGAGCAGAATAATTAATGAATTTAAGTGATTATGGCTCTAAATGTACTGAAAGGAAGTATGCAAATATCATCTTTTCATGACATGATCATTTTTTCCCTACTTTGTTCATGTGATTTGGACATTGGCTTCCTTCAATGTCCCATCGTACCATCCATTTTTCACTTTAATAAAATAAAATATCTTTTTTTAAAATAAAACATCTATGGTTGGTTTCAGTAACACCTGACAGACACAAAACCTAGCTGGACTGGCTTGATTTAGAAAGGTGGGCCTAGATGAGGATCAGGTCAGCAAAATGTATCACCTGAACGAACCAAAGGCCAATATGTACTTTGGTCATAAGCCAGAACCTAAAAGTTTGGGAATCCTAGATGAGCTTCCTAAGGTATGAAGGACATTTTCCTCATTCATTATAGACTAATAACAAAAGGCTACACCTTTCTGTACCTCTTCCAAAGAAGCTACATGTGATCTTAGCTATAATAGTGACCAAACATATATGAAAGAAGGGGAGTTATTTGCTTGGTCTGGACCTTAGCAATGGACTCTTCTGACATGAAACTTCAGCCACTAGCTCAACCTAACAGGCCCAGGAGTTAGTAAAGTGAGACCTAGCTACTGCCCCAAAGTTCATGATGTTAAGAGTCTGGTCTTGCTGAAGAATTAAGTCCTTTAGAGAAAATGCAGCCAAATACGTCAAGGATTGGACAGATCATGGAAAAGACATGTTTCTGGACCACCAACCAACCATGATTCTGTTGGCTAGAGAAGTCTCACACCCAGAGCATCTCCCAACATGATAAACATTACCCTGAATGTCCAAAATACTGGAAATAATAGTTACTGTCAAGTTATTCTAGGATCTTTTGGCATTACCCAGATGTCTCCAATCCATTAGACTAGTCTTTCAATGTGTGGTCCACAGACCTGCTGCTCAAAATCACCACAGACTTCTTAAAAAAGCAGCCCAAGTGATCCTAAATCATACATCATATTGAAACCAAGCATCTTAAACTTACTAGAACCAGAGTCTGAAATACAAGAATTTCATCTTACTGCACTGGATCATTTCGAGGAAACCAGAATTTCTGAAACTCTGTCTCCTGGCTTCTCCTTGTATTAGATTCCAGGCAGGTTAAGGAGTAGTTTGTCCAGGATGATCTTCTCAGTCTGCCTTGAGAGGCTATCTGTACCTGTTCTCTTGTACCTCTACTCTGGCCCCTGCCCTGACCTTTAGCCCTAGTGGCCCTAATGGAAAAATCCTTACAGCATGTCTCTATCCTATAGTCTAGAAGCAATTTCCAAGAGCTGTGCTCAAACTATTCAAGTCAGACTCTAATATTCTAAGAGACAAATTATTAGTAAAACAAATAGAGAATGACTCAGGAATGCTCTCTCCATGAGTTGAGACAGAAGCATACCATTCCAAACTGGAGGTTACTCTGACCCCACCTGTCTCTTGAGTCAGCTTGGGCTCCATCTCCAAAATACTCCTGTCCTGGGCATTGTGAGCTGCTTCTTGGACTTGCTGTGAGTACTAATTTCCAGCCACCCACTGGAGTCTCTTTGTTGCCTTCAAACCTTGAGAGATGGCCAGGCCAAACCTAGGGAAGAGGTAGGGAGCTCAAAGAGCCCCCAGTCCCTGAGGTGACCTAGACCTATCTAGGAATCTGCATCTGGGTTCTTGAATTTCTTCATGTGGTTCTACTGGGACCAACCCTGGGATCCTTAACTTTTCCCGGATTGTGACTTGAAGGCCAGCCTTGGACTTTCTGGAGAAGTGGGGGTGGGGCTTCTCTAGGTTTACAGAAGGGGAGGGGGAGGGGACTAGAACTACATGAAGAATCTGTCCTCCATGCCTCCCACATGCATAGTTCTATACTCATCAACACCACAGCCAGAGGGTGGGTGGGCAAGGCAAAACGAATAAAGGAAAGTCATTTTTTATCCATTTGACAGATGTCGTGTTAAAATATTGTAAGGGAAGGAGGGCTGTAGGTGGGGGGAGGAGCAGAGGAGGAGATAGGTTAGAACTAATGGTTCTAATGTGGTCTTTAAACATGGCCATCTGCTCTAAGATGATGAGAACAGAAACAGAATTTATAGGAGCATTTTGACCTGTTCCTTTATCTGGAGAACAAAAGAAAAAATACATATATTTCAATAAATTTAAACCACCTTGAAGTCTACTAAGCATGTCCACCAAGGACACAGGTTTACAAAGGTTCTGAGCCTTTCCAAAGACAATGTAACTATCTCTTGGGGAGTGCTTACAATCCAGAAAGGAAATCTGCATTTAAACAGCCCATCAGAAAGGAGAAGATAGTTTCCAGTGGCTTATTGATTTCCCTCTGCCTGTTGATTCACAGTGAGAGAAAAGACATTGGCCAAGGCACTAGCAGTGCCTTTGGTCCCTGTCAGCAGTTCTTCCTGTTCAGAGATGAGCCATGTTTATAGCAAAGCCTAGCACAATCCGGGGTTCCCAGCATACATGGTAAATACTGGATCAGTGGATGGCAGTGGTATTCAGTGAACAGCCACTAGATCAGGCCTCAGGGGATAGAATGGCTGAGTTGGCTTCCCTTCAAACAAAGGGATACATCTAAATTGAGGCTGTCAAAGAGGACACATGAGAAGCACAATCAGACCCATCCTCAAGGCCTGTGAGGGATGGCATTGGGTCTTTGTCTGAAGGAAAAGTAGTTCTGCTTATAACAACAGAATTTCAAGTAGGTCAGCAAGCTTAAGTAAGACACCTTCTATCTGTCTGGGCTAGGTGAAGGAGATGAGGGCAGAGAAGGGAAGGCCCAGGGCAACTAAATGAGGGACAAAGCATCCAGTACAGTGCTAGAATTTGAACCTATGCTTCTTGACTCTATCTCAGGTTCAAGACCCTGACGCTGGATTCTTATACTTAGAGAAGCTCAGGACTGGAGATTCTCAAGAACTAGCACACCTAGTTCAGTCCAACATTTTACAGATAAGAAAACTGAGGTTCCAGTGAGGAGAAGTTACCTAACAAGTAAATCTAGTCAATGGCAGAGCCAAGATTAGAAACCAAGCCTACAGTATTTCAGAAAGTTAGTTGTCAATTATGTTGGGTAAAAAAAAATCATCAATTGGTCAAAAAAAGGAATACCTATCCCAGTTTCTAAATTACTACTAATTTACTATTTTTTAAATAAAATTTACACAAAAATAGAGATTAAGTAATGATTAGCAATTTAATATATAAAGAACTTCTCATGTTTTCCCCTTAGCTTCACTTTGAAGATCAATGTTTTAGACATTTTCTTGTCCTCTTTCCTCCCTCTGCTCTATAGATATCACCCCTTCAGTACTCTAACAATTACTGCCTCTCCTACCTCCCAGGGCTCCAAAAAAGTCTGACCCTGTTAATTAAGGGGTAAGAACACCTCACTTTGAAGGCTAAACACAGACACTTGCAGAATTTCTCTCACCACCAAATATCTTTCCTAAGGAATTTCAAATTTAAATTCATACTAAAATGCAAATGCAGGATGCCTGGGTGGCTCAGTGGTTAAGTGTCTGCCTTCGGCTCAGGCCGTGATCCTGGAGTCCCAGGATCGAGTCCTACATCAAGCTCCCTGCATGGAGCCTGCTTCTCCTTCTGCCTGTGTCTCTGCCTCTCTCTCTCTCTCTGTCTCTCTCATGAATAAATAAATAAAATATTTAATTTTTTTTAATTAAAAAAAATAAAATGCAAATGCTAGTGAAAAAACAATGGTATGAGAAGAATGGACTCCAGGGCTGGTTTGGTTACTGATTTGTGGTATGAACTTGGGCAGATCTAGATTCTCTCTGAGCTACTTGGATTAGGTTACCTCAAATGAAAGTTGGGGTCATCTTTGAAAGATGCTGTTGCCTTGCTTCTAAAAGCAGGTTTCACACTAATAAAAGAAAGGATAAGAACCATATGATCCTCTCAACAGATGCAGAAAATGCATTTGGCGAAACACAGGATCCATTCTTGATTTAAAAAACCTTCAACAGGGCAGCCCAGGTGGCCCAGTGGTTTGGCGCCGCCTTCGGCCTGGGGTGTTATCCTGGAGCCCTGGGATCGAGTCCCACATCAGGCTCCCTGCATGGAGCCTGCTTCTTTCTCTGCCTGTGTCTCTACCTCTCTCTCTGTCTGTCATGAATAAATAAATAAAAGCTTTAAAAAATATTTTTAAAAAAACCTTCAACAAAGTAGGTATTGACAGAACATACCTCAACACCATAAAGGCAGTATATGAAAGACCCACAGTTAATGTCATTCTCAATGGGGAAAAACTAAGAGCTTTTCCTCTACTGTCAGGAACAAGACAGGGATGCCCACTCTCACCATAATTATTTAACATACTGCTGGAAGTCATGGCTTCAGCAAACAGACAACAAAAAGAAATAAAAAGTATCCAAATTGGCAAGAACGAAGTCTAACTTTTACTATTCACAAATGACATGACACTCTTATGTAGAAAATCTGAAAGGCTCCACCAAAACATTGCTAGATCTAATACATGAATTCAGCAAAATTACTGAATATAAAACCAACATAGAGAATCTCTTGCATTTCTATATACCAATAATGAAGCACCAGAAAAAGAAATCAAGGTATCAATCCCATTTGCAATTGCACCAAAAACAAAAATATACAAAGGAATAAACCTAACCAAAGATATAAAAGACCTGTACTCTGAAAACTATAAAACATTGATGAAAGAAATTAAAAAAGGTCACAAAGAAATGGAAAGAGAGTCTATGCTCATGGATTGGAAAAGAAAACATTGTTAAAATGTCTATACTACCCAAAGCAATCTACACATTTAATGCAATCCCTATCGAAATATTATCAGAATTTTTCATGGAGCTAGAACAAACAATCCTAAGATTTGTATGGAACCACTTAAGACCCTCAAATAGCCAAAGCAATACAGAAAAAGAAAAGAAAAGTTGGAGGCAACGTGATTTTGGTCTTCAAACCATATTACAAAGCTGTAATCATCAAGATAGTATGGTATGGCACAAAAACAGACAGATCGATTGAACAGAATAAAAAACACAGAAATGGACCCACAAGTGTATGGTCAACTAATCTTCAACAGGGCAGGAGAGAATATTCAATGGAAAAAAAGACTCTCTCTTCAGCAAATGGTGTTGGCAAAAACTGGACAGCAACATGCAGAAGAATGAAACTGTACTACTTTCTTACACTATACACAAAATTTATTTCAAAATGAATGAAAGATCTAAATGTGAGAAAGGAAACTATCACAATCTAGAGGAGAGCATAGACAGCAACCTCTTTGGCACTGGCCATAGCAACTTGTTACTATATACATCTCCAGAGGCAAGGGTAACAAAAGCAAAAATGAACTCCGAACTTTATCAAGATAAAAATCTTCTGCACAGTGAAAGAGACAATCAACAAAACTAAAAGGCAGCCTATGGAATTGAAGAAAATATTTGCAAATGACATATATGATAAAGGGTGAGTATCCAAAATCTATGAAGAACTTCATAAACTCAACACCCAAAAAAACATATAAAAATGGGCAGAAGACATGAATAGACATTTTTCCAAAGAAGACAACGAGAGGGCTAACAGACACATGAAAAGATGCTCAAAATCACTCATCATCAAGGAAATACAAATCAAAACCACAATGAAATACCACCTCATACCGGTCAGAATGACTAAAATTAACCATCCAGGAAACAACAGATGTTGGGGAGGACGCAGAGAAAAGGGAAACCATTTACAGTATTGGTGGCATTGCAAACTGGTGCAGCCACTCTGGAAAAGATTTTAAAAATCTAAAAGATTTTAGATTTTTAGACCCTATGACCAAGCAATTGCGCTATTAGGTATTTACCAAAAGGATACAAATATCCGCATTTGAAGGGGTAAATGCACCCTGATGTTTATAGCAGCAATATCCACAATAACCAAACTATGGAGAGAGCCCAAATATCCATCAACTGATGAGTGAATAAAGAAGATGTGGTACACACACACACACACACACACACACACACACACACACAGGAATATTACTCAGCCATCAAAAGAAATAAAATCTTGCCATTTACAATGAAATAGATGGAGCTAGAGTGTATTATGCTAAGTGAAATAAGTCAGTGAGAGAAAGACAAATACCATATGATTTCACTCACATGTGGAATTCAAGAAATAAAACAGATGAACATATGGGAAGGGGAAAAAAGAGAGGGGGGGGAAGCAAACCACAAGAGACTCTTAATGATAGAGAACAAATTGAGGGTTGATAGGGACGTGTTTGGGGGATAGGCTAAATGGGTGATGGGTATTAAGGAGGGCACCTGTTATGATAAGCATTGGATATTATATGTAAGTGATGAATCACTAAATTCTACTCCTGAAACCAATATTACACTGTATGTTAACTAAATAGAATATAAATTAAAATTTTTTAAATAAAATAAAATAAAGCAAGTTTTGACAAGAGACAGAGGGGAGGTAAAGGGAATAGAAGGGAGGCAAACAAAACAAAATAAAACAAAACATGGAAACAAGGAAGTCAGATAGAGGTATGCATTGAGATAAAAAGGTCAAAGACAAAACTTGACTCTTGAATTTTTACCATGAACCACCTCCACCCAGAATAGAGCTCCAGCTCAGGGATGGCCTTTGTGTTCTACTTCCAGAAGAAAGGGCAATGCCTTCTCCATCCAGCTCAGGCCATTGAGTTCAAGTCATCCAAAGTAGTTTCTTTTTTTAAGATTGTATTTATTTATTCATGACAGACAGAGAGACAGAGCATGACAGAGACACAGGCAGAGGGAGAGCATGCTCCACGCAAAGAGCCCAATGTGGGACTCGATCCCAGGATTCCAGGATCATACCCTGAGCTGAAGGCAGATGCTCAACCACTGGGCCACTCAGGCATCCCACATCAAAAGTAGTTTCTATGAAAAGAATAAGCAGCACCATTTCCATGTGCTTAGCACATTACAGTTTCTAAGTTGCTTTCACATCATTTCAAGCTCACTGTATCCTCCTAGCAGCTCTGGAAGATAAGCAGAGTAAGAATAAGACCTTAATTTTAAAGATAAGAAAGCAGGCCAACAAGCACATGAGAAAATGCTCTGCATCACTTGCCATCGGGGAAATACAAATCAAAACCACAATTAGATACAACCTCACACTAGTGAGAATGGTGAAAATTAACAAGACAGAAAACAACAAATGTTGGAGAGCATGTAGAGAAAGGGGAACCCTCTTGCACTGTTGGTGGGAATGTGAACTGGTACAGCCACTCTGGAAAACTGTGTGGAGGTTCCTCAAAGAGTTAAAAATAGAACTGCCCTATGACCCAGCAATTGCACTGCTGGGGATTTACCTCAAAGATAAAGATGCAGTGAAATGGCAGGACACCTAAATAATATAGTAACATCTATCCCAATGTTTATAGAAGCAATGTCCACAATAGCCAAACTGTGGAAGGAGCCTCGGTGTCCATTGAAAGATGAATGGATAAAGAAGATGTGGGATATATATATAATGGAATATTACTCAGCCATTAGAAACGACAAATACCCACCATTTGCTTCAATGTGGATGGAACTGGAGGGTATTATGCTGAGTGAAGTAAGTCAATCAGAGAAGGACAAACATTATATGGTCTCATTCATTTGGGGAATATAAAAAATAGTGAAAGGGAATAAAGGAGAAAGGAGAAAAAATGAGTGGGGAATATCAGTGAGGGTGACAGAACATGAGAGACTTCCTAACTCTGGGAAACGAACAAGGAGTGGTGGAAAGGGAGATGGGCAGGGGTTGGGGTGACTGGGTGATGGGCACTGAGAGGGGCACTTGACGGGATGAGCACTGGATATTATGCTATATGTTGGCAAATTGAACTCTAATAAAAAAATATACAAAAAAAAAGAAAAACTACACCATAACAACATTCATTCTCCTGGGACTGACAGATGACCCTAAGCTACAAGTTCTGATTGTATTCTATTTCTCACCTACACACTGAATGTAACTGGAAATCTGACCATCATCATACTCACTTTTGTGGATCTTCACCTTAAAACACCCATGTACCATTTTTTACAAAATGTTTCCTTCCTAGAGATCTCATTCACAACTGCCTGTATTCCCAGGTACTTGTATAACATAGCAACAGGTAACAAGGTCATCACCTATAATGCTTGTGTCATCCAAGTGTTTTTTATTGACTTCTTTGCTGTGACAGAATTTTTTCTGCTGGTTGCCATGTCCTATGACTGCTATGTGGCCATTTGCAAGCCCCTGCATTATATAACCATCATGAGCAGCAGAGTCTGCAGAATTCATATTTTTTGCTGTTGGTTGGCTGGATTGTTGGTCATAATCTTCCCAGTTATTCTGGGGCTAAATCTGAAATTCTATGACTCCAATTTCATTGATCATTCTCTCTGTGATGCTGCTCCCCTCCTGAAGATATCATGTTCGGACACATGGCCCATGGAACAGGCTGTTTTAATCTGTGCTGTGCTGACCCTCAGTTTGACCCTTATGTGTGTAATTCTATCTTATATTATCAAAACAATTTTAGGATTTCCATCTATTCAGCAGAGAAAAAAGAAAAAAGGCCTTTTCTACCTGTTCTTCCCACATGATTGTGGTTTCCATCACCTATGGCACATGCATGTTCATTTATATGAATCCTACAACAAAAGAAGTGGCTATTAATAAAGTGGTTTCACTACTGAAAGAAAGAAGAAAGAAAGAAAGAAAGAAAGAAAGAAAGAAAGAAAGAAAGAAAGAAAGAAAGAAAAAGAAAGAAAGAGAAAACAAGCCTAGACAAAGGAATTCACTCAACTATCCCAGGAGAAGAGGCCAGAAGAGAACCTAGATCTTCCAACTCACAGTACAAAAAATGTTTTTCTTCTAATCAAAAAAATGGCTGAGTGCTTCTATGTGTCAGAGGTAAATCTAAGTTTTTACATATACTAACTTATTTGATCCCCATTTTGAAAATGAAGAAACCAAGGTGTGAAGAGATGAAGTGATTGCTGAAGGTCACAGAGAGCCAGAATGAAAACCCAAATAATTTGACTTTGGAACCAGTGCTCTTGGGCTGCCTGGGTGGCTCAGTGGTTGAGCGTCTGCCTTTAGCTTAGGGCGTGATCCTGGGGTCCTGGATCAAGTTCCACATCAAGTTCCCTGCAGGGAGCCAGTTTCTCCCTCTGCCTGTGTCTCTCTCTGCCTCTCTCTGTGTCTCTCATGAGTAAATAAGTAAAATCTTTAAAAAAAAAAAAAAAAAGAACCAGTGCTCTTAATCTCTGCTCTCCACAGCACATCCTCATGCCCCACAGGATCAAAGAACCTCCATGATATAGCAAGGCATATAACAGTGTATATATTACCATAAAAAGAGAAAAGTGAATATATACAGATATGCTTATATATCCATAGAACATTTCTGTGGAAGGACTCCCTGGATGCCTATGCAGAGGAAGCCAATGGTTGGAGGGAAGGGGCAGGAGGGAAGTATTTCACTGTGTACCCACTTATATCTTTTAGATTTTGATCATGTGAATGTATTTTTTACTCAAAAATAAAATAATAAAAAAAATGGGTTGGGCAAAGCTATGCTGGGATCACTCTTACCCTTACAGATGCTTTTCAATGCTGGGCCAAACTTTTCCCAGAAATCAAGTTTGCAACATTTAGGTGATCATATAGTTTTGGCTAGGAAAAACTAGGAAAAGCAAGGTCAGACCTATACCTATACCTGCCATCTGCCAGAGGAAGCAACTTGGAATGGCAATTCTGACCCTGACCACTTTGGGAGGAAGAGCCACCTCTTCCTCCCAAAAATGAAGAACAGAAGGTGTCTCTCATTTTTTCTCTGGTTTCCCCACTCTAGAAACTGTCTAATCCCCCAGAAAAGACAATACCATAGTCATCCAATAGGTTTTAGCATCACAAGTGAAAAACAACACTTTCAGTTAAGCTCCCTAAGCCAATCAGGGGGCCATAAGAAAATAAGTAGTGGCAGGACAGATGAAGAAGGACACAAAAGGCCATCTTCCCCAGTGTCTAACACCCAATGCATGAGCTCCACAAATTATTCCATATCCTTCCTCTCACCACTAAGTCTCAATGTATCTCTCCAGGGCTCAGAAAGGCAAAAATAAACAAGCTAGAAAGGCTCCAGGAAATCTGGCCCACCTCAAGAGTCTGTGGTGTACAAGGAAGAACACACAAAGTGAGAAAAAGTCAGCTCAGCTGAGATTTAATCTACATCAAGGCCAGGTGAGAATCAGCCAAGATGTTCTCAAGGGACTCTCCCAGCTTTGGTTCTTGGATTTCCTCTATCTTATCCCTCAAGAATTGGTAAAATACTCCACAGATCAAGGCCCTCAAACATTTTCTCAGATAACCTTTTGACCTAAACCCTTACGCAGGTCAGCCACACAAAGCTTCTATACCCAGGAAGCTACGAGAAGGTGGAGGTAGCCAAGGTGGATCAAGTGTTTTCAGGGACCCTTCTGAAGTAGCTTAAGTGGGCAGAACAATTCCCTCTTACAATATAGCTTAGAATCTTCAATGCTTCACCGCTTCCAACATACAAGAGACGAGTAGGATGTGAGCTGCCGTAGAAAGGATGAAAGGTCAGTCAGTGTGCCTCTCATGGGCAAGCAGGGCACTGCTGGGAAGGGTAGGCCCCAAGTAGCACCCCATTTTCTTGCTATGTGTCAGAGATAAACCTAAGTTTTTAATACATATTAACTTAAGCTGCCACCAGCAGCATCCTTTGGCACTGTAATTCTGGCTAGTAACTTGGGACTATAGAAGGAACACTGAACAGATCTGAAAGCATGGTTTCTAATCCTGAATCCACCACTGCCTATTCCTATATCCTCAGGCTGGTCCCTCCCTTCTCTGGACCTCAGTATCCCCAACCCTAAAGTGGAGCCAACACTGATTAAAAAGAAGAGTAGAGGGAAGGAGTGAGAAATAAAGCAAAGACAAGCTCCTGAATTACCTCTAAACTATCTGTAATAATGACCTGGATGGATTCTTAACAATCCAAACAGGAGCAACACATTTTACAAGGCATGTTCCACATCCTTTGCCATAATGAATTCTTGCACCCAAGAATCCTAAGATTTACATGTAAGCCCATTTTACAGACCAGACAACTGAGCCTTAGAACTTTGCCGACAATGTATAGGAGGAAAAACCTGAACTTGAGCTACATATTGTAGTTCCTGACCCACTCCCTTAAACAAAGCAGGTGAAATGACCCTGAGCATAAAATGAAATAATATACTCTCTCAGGGTCAGAACTGCCATTCCAAGTTGCTTCCTCTGGCAGGTGGCAGGTATAGGTGGTCTGACCTTGCTTTTCCTAGTTTAGGAAGAAGTACTTGCTCCTGATGTTCTCCACTTTTCCTTACTGCCTATAGGGTTCCTGAGGAGCCAAAACTATATGATCACCTAAATGTTGCAAACCTGATTTCTGGGAAAAGTTTGGCCCAGCATTGAAAGGCATCTGTAAGGGTAAGAGTGATCCCAGCATAGCTTTGCCCAACCCGATACCATGAGGTTTCCTTCCCATGACTCACTTTTCTTTCTATGGCTACTGTGATAGGAGTCAGGCCTGGTTGTTCATGGGCATTGACACTAGATTAAGGATGGGGGTACAACTTTGTGGGTGAAGAATAAGTATATCTGCAAAGCATTTTCTCAACTCTTAGTCTATATGAGTCTTGCAAGCATCTGAGGGATATACTGGCTATTTTGCCCATAGATCAAATAAGACCAAGACAGAGGAGGGAAACCTGACTGAGGTAGACCCTAAGCTGCAGAATAGTAAATGAATTCATGTTTCTTGATCTTAAGTCCAAAGTTGAGAAATGAGCATAAGCCTGTCACAGTCAACAGTATCCTGCCCAAGAAGCTCTGAGGATACTGCTTTGAAGTCTGCCACAGCAGACCTGGCACACTGTAACCACCTGTTTCACTGCTTCATGCCCTTCAATCCAGACCCAGTCTAGGGTTTTCTCTTTCCAGTTCCAGCCTTTGGTTACTAAAGGCCAGAAAGGCCTCCCCAGGACATCCTGACCTGGTTTCCAGCTTGAGAACCTCTAAAAATAGCAGGTCCTCATTAGTGGGGCCAGATGGCTCAAGCTGTTATGGCCTAGGGGTAGGGCTGTGGTCATTAAGAAAGTGGCTATTCAAGAGGCCTGAGGTGATCTCTGAAAATGGTTCACTATTCTTTTGACCCAGAAAACCCTACAAAATCATGCAAAGCAAGAGGTTCAAATATTTGTGTTCACTTCAAGAACACACATGAAACTGCCCAGGCCATCAAGGGTATGCATATCTGAAAAGTCACCAAGTATCTGAAGGATGCCACTCACTACAGTGATTGAGTTGGTAGGTGGGTCCAGGTCAAACAGAGAGGCTGGACACAGGGCCAGTGGCCCAAAAAGAGTACTGAATTTTAACTGCACATGCTTAAAAATGCAGAGAGTAATGCTGAACTTAAGGGCTTAGATGCAGATTCTCTGGTCATTGAGCATACCTAGGTAAACAACCCCCCTCAAGATGTGGCATAGAAATTATAGGGCTCACAGTCAGATTAACCCATACATGAGCTTTCCATGACACATTGAGATGATCCTTACTGAAAAAGAGAAGATTGTTCTTAAACCAGAAGAAGAGGTTGCACAGAAGAAAAAGATATCCCGGAAGAAATGGAAGAAACAAAAACTTATGGTCTGAGAGTAAATAGTAAATTCTGCATAAAATAAATGCAAATAAAAGTTTTAAAAAAAGAATGTGGTTGTTCTCTCTACCCACCACTGACTCAGGAGAAGTTGGGCCTCTGCACTCCCCTTATGCATCCCACCACTTCCTCTCACATCATCCCACCCATAACTTAGATATACTTGCTCTGGTGTAAATTGTTACTTTACTCCCAAGAAAAAATGAAGTTTAATATTCAGTTACTTTAGGTTTTCTAGGACATTATTCATAATTATATTATTCCATGATGGTTTGTAAGTAGATTGGGGGATAGAGGAGCAGGCTCAAGTTTTCTTAATTGATCAGTAACAATTTATCTTCTCTGTTCTTCTCCATCTGCTTATTAGCTCAACATCTGAGGGCTTAGTTATAAATTTTTTTTTTTTGCCTTGAAGAGCCTGCTATAACACATGCCATCTTGTTCATTTTATTCCTGAGCTCACTGCCCTCTGAAGCCTGATTTCAGGGATAAAGGAAAGGAAAGCCAGAGCAAACTGATAAAGGCCTATCAGATGAGGCCAGTGCCCTTTGTGCCCAGTTGGAAAGCTGGGACAGTAAGTTGGTCCTAAGGGTCAGCATATGTTCTGGATCAGAGTGTGTCCCACAGGGATGTGTACCACAGGTGTGTTCAAATGTGTCTCATAGGGAGAGGGTGGTTTGTCCAAGTAAGTCCTTAAAAGTGCATCTCAGGGATAGAGTGTATGTCTTGGGAGTAGAACATATCTGAATGTGCATCTCAGCATGCCCTATGTGTATTTGGGTGTGTAGTTGTGTTTTATATGCATGCATGTATGTCCACACATACAAATTTACATAAGAACGCATCATGTTTGTCTTTGTGTGTATACCATGCCTGTATGGAGTATGTCCAAGTGTGAGTATATCCCATGGTTAACTAAACGTGTATGCTCCAAGCATGTCAGTGTGAAAGTGTACTCCACACGTGTATTCCATATACCTCCCAAATATACCTCACAGAAAGAAAACCTCCAAACTGAACATGAAGGACCATAGCATCTATGGCCACACTTCTGCATTTGGCAAGGCCTCTCATGCATCCCTGGATGATATAATTTTTGAGTGGACGTACCATAGGCCAAATAGATGTATCTGAATTGCCAATTAGTTCAATGCCAACCTAGCCAGAATTATCTAGTGGCATCTATCTGGTTTTATCTGCTACTGACTAGCTTTTATAATAAGACCTAGATAGAATCAAAGTGCAAAAGGCATCTTTAGAACAATCTCCTTGCCCAAGACCACTTGGTATAGGTGGATTGATAACAGTTAACTACATGCTAAGCTCTTCCTTGCACACCTCTGCTTTTAAGAGGAGCACTGATCTGAGTCAATATGAGCAATTCTCTGAGTTTCAATTTCCTTAGCCATAAAATGGGACATAATCCTGGCCTTGCTCACTTTATACGGTTGTGGAGACAGGACAATGTGGCAGGACTATACAATAGCTCTTACCTTCTTGCTCTGCCCCCTGGAGCAACAAGAATCTTCCAAACAAAATGATGCAGACAATGTGAAGAGTGTTTATTTGTTCTAAGTAGGTCGTTTGCGAGAAGCCTACAATTTCTAAAACAAATCTTAATCATATCATGAGAACCCACTCCTGCTCATCACAAATCCTAGCCAAGGACTTAAGGGCCAAGAATTGACTTTTAATTGCCAAGTGCCTAGATGGTTCTGATTTGATGGACTTGAGAAGGCACTAAATAAAAACACAGTTAATTCTGGCTTTCTTCCAAGCTCCTCTTTTAGTTTTGCAGGAGACAGGGAGAGAGAAAGCCAGTCTGCTATTCATAGCAATATGTGTGTGGCCTAGTGGGGGAGATGGAGCTGAGGGTAAATAAAAGAAAGCTTCCTATAAAAAAAATTCCAGCTATCCACCAAGGACCTAAGACATGTGCCAGGTCATAGGACTTTTATACTTTTAAGTGAGGGAAGTAAAATAGAGTCCTTCATGCTGTGATGGAGAAATAAGGCAAAAATACAATGGTATTTGTTCAAGGTCACCCAGTAACTAAGTTCATCTTTGTAAGCCCCTCTTAATTTATGTGCATGTCTTTCATTAACAAACCTTTAAAAAGGACCTACTGAGTGTCAGTTCCCTCCATTATAGCAGTCACACAGATTTCTGCCCCAGAGAGTTCTCAGGGATTTTCAGCACCAATTAACAGAAAAAAAAACTAACTCAAAGAATCTAAGTACCTTGTCCAAGGACACAGAGCTAAAATATGACAGTTTACTAGTTCAGTCACCCTTTGCTTCCCATCACACCACACAGGTTTCCCTCACCATCCCTGAAAGTCAAGAGCAGCTTGTAAGTCACAGGCCCAGAAACTCACATCCTTGCTAGGCAACGTTCTAGTTCCAGTACTACTACAAACATACTGTGTTTCCTTGGGCAAGTCCCTTCTCTTTCTGGGCCTAGTTTTCCAGCTTCCACAATGAGGGAATTAGATTCAGAACAGCTGCAATACTCCTTTTCTAGAAGATACAGCTGTCTGGAATGACTTTAAATGGCACTAGAACTTCCAGAGTTTGAACCCAGATCAGTTACATGATAACTCTTTGAGCCTCATTTTTCTCATCTGTAAAATGATAATCCCTGCCTTTCCAACTTCACAGGGCCACAGAGATCAAGCAAGATAATTTGTAAAACCCAATGATCAGTGTATGACAATGTTCAAGAGGGAGAGTCAAGAATCAAGTGAGCATCACTAGCTCCAGTTGCCTTTCTCTAAATCCAAGCACAGAAAGTGTCTATGTGCATTCTGTGCAATAAATCTTCCTGAGCCCTCCTGTGCAGTTCAACCTAGATTCTTAAGACAAACACCTCGCTGGTTGCAAGATCCAAAAGAAATTAAGAAGTCCTTCTACTCCCTTTGGGCCCTAAGCATAATTTTGCCTTTGTTCTGAGCCCTCCCTTTATACTAGGTCTACCACAGCCTCTCCTAGGGATGCCTGGCTCCCCCCTGCCTGCCTCTTTCTCAATGCCAAAGCACCCACTACTGCCCAGCCCTCCTGCCAACCAGAAGGGTTCACAGAGGGAGGAGGAAGGAAGAGAGTGGGTGGAGGAGAGGCTGTGGGAGGTACAGCTAAAAGTAGCTGCTGTTTTTAGACACCACATTCTGAGGGGGTGGAGGGTGGGCTCTTAGCACATCCTTCCTGCAGCCAGCTGGGCATGGAGGTGCATGGCTCCCCCTCCTCTAATGAAGGCAGGCAGGCAGAGACCAGAGCTGCCAGAACTAGTCCCAGAGCTGGCTATGGATATGCAGTGCTGGCCTCTTCTGGGCCCTGAGGGTGGATGGTTGCACAGAACAGGGCTGCATCTAGGGCTCCCCTGCTCAGGAGAACTAATGTTGTCTGCGGGAAATTCTATGATTCCTCGTTCCTCATCTCACTGCCTGGTACCCCAAGGGCTACTGACAGGCCTGCTCTCCTCCAGGAGGTTATATAATACTACTGTTTTCCCAGTTTCTCTGTCAGCTTGCTTTCTCCAGCCAGATTTGAGAGGTTATTCAGGTCTCTGATCCAGCCAAAAGAGCCCTGAGCCAGCACCCTATAACAGAGGTAGCAGGTTACAGAGGATAAAGGCTTGATTTGAGGAGTCAGGAACCCATGCCCATCACTGAAACCTTGGACAAGTCCCTTTTCCCTTCAGTGCCTTAGTTTTCTCACTTATAAAATAGGAAATAGAAAAGGGAAAGGGAGGCATGTTGCAGATCTCCAAGGCATTCTGAAAGAACCCTCTCCACCCCACCAAAGCTGTCCTATCTTCCAAGCAGTCTGTCTCTCACTGGGCAGGGCCATCCCTACTCTCTTAATCCCAATTCCCCTAGTAACTAAGGTCTGCACTGGCAAGATGATTACCTCAAGACTCTGTCTTCCACCTCTGGCCCTAGGCCCATTTCAACCATATTAGTTCTGCTTTTTCCTGTTCTATATAGAAGTTTCTGGCTCAAATTTCATTTGAGAACATGGTTATTCTGTTGAATCCACTCCTCATTAAATCCACTCTTGAACTTACCTTCTAAGCTTCCTCCTGAGTTTCCCTCTATATTAGTGGAACCCTTTCAGTTCTGAGTCATGACCGCATTATGACCAGGGTCCACTATGCAGACTAAGCTAGAAGAAGTGCAGGATGTGGTATCAAGAGTCCTGGGTTCTAGGTCAAGATCTACCACTTCCTGAACTGTGTGATCTTGAGTAAAACACTTAATCTTTTATCTATAAGAGGCAGTTCAGGAAGCTTAGAAGAAAGGGGGAAAGGGCCAACCTGGAGGAAAAGGAAATATTAAGGGAAGGATGTGTTTGAGGTAAGTTCTTTCTTGCCCTTATCATTCTTCTGTGCTAGTTTCCCCCTGACAAAAATTGGCCATTTGGTCTTTGAGCATCAAGGTCAAGAGTTGGTAGCAGAGAAGAGGGCAAGTTATGCATCTATAGCAGAGACATAGTGTATGGAAGGCAGACCTTCAGTAGGAAATAAAAACACTGGAAATGGCCTTAGAACCCCTGGATGCCAGGCATAGCTATAGCTCTGTTCCAACCTTGCTGCCAGAACTTGATCAAGGCCCTTCCCCACTAGGCCTCAGTTTCCGTGTCATTATAATGAGGAGTGGATTCAACATAAGAACAGAGCCAAATACAATTAGGAAGGCAAGTCTATTACCCCCAAAATTACCTTATATATTCCAAGTCTGCTAAAAGGGATCTTTGGATTACCTGCCGGTTTTGAATAAAAATATTCTTAATCATTTTGATAATTTTTATTAATTACAAAGTAAGCATATGTCATTAGAGCCAGAAGAAATCTGTGAAGCTATCTAATCCTCCTAGCCTTATTTGCAGATGAGGAATCCAAATTTTAGAGGGGAGAAGTAATTTACCCAAGGTCACCCAGCAAATGAACAGAATCTCCCCCACTATTATAGCAAATGCACAGGGACTTTTTCCTGAATGGTTCAAACCATCTCATGGCTGACAATTTTAAACCCAAAAAGGTCCCCAGACCTCTTTGGGGTTGAGTCCTTTTCAGACTGGGTACGAGTCCCTCAAATTTGTCAAGGCCCCCACAATCCTAGAATAAAATCTCACCATCTGCAAAGTCTGCCTATTCACATGTGTGATAAGCTAGATTCAGGCTGATCTGACATTTCCTTTCAACATAGCAGTCATTCTCATCCCTGGATGTTTTCCTGTCACCTCACAGAGCTTTTAAAAAATATTGATGCCAAGGCCTCATCAGATCTCCCCAAGAGATTCTGTGAATTGTTAGTATTGTTAACTTCTCAGGTGATTCCAATGTGTAGCCAAGGTTGAGAACCACTGGTTAATAGAAACAATTCCGCCAACAAAGGGAAACATGCACAAACATTTTCTTGAACTTTTTGAAAACCAATTATATTGTTTTAAAGCTACATCTATGATGTCCTGTTTTTCCAAAAAGGGGAAAACAAACTGATGGTACACAGAATCTACAGTTGTGTGCACTAGCCCTCAGCAAATCCTGGGCCCAGTTAAGAAACACAGTTTAAAAAAAAAAAAAGAAAAGAAACATATAGTTTCTGGGTACTGAAAAAAAATAGGGAATTCTGGAGCCTGCAATAGGATTTACCAGGATTAACATGCCAACTGGACTCATACTCCTTTTTCTGATGAGGTCATTGGTTTGGTAGATGATTACTATTAACCTAGTATACACTTGATGTCTACAGAGCATACAGCAAATCTCTCATGCCACATTATCCTCATTAACACATCAGTAGGATAAATGATGGTAAAATCCAGTGGATTCTGCACTTGCTGACCAGATATATACAAAATTAACACTGTAACTCCAAGACGGGACTCTGGTGAAATTAACTCCAACATATTGAACATTTTTTTGGATCAATAATTCAGATTATACTTATTCAGTTTCCAAACAATGCAATGCTAGAAGAAACTGCTAATTTGTTTCATGGCATAAAGAAAAAGTAATTAACCCTCCCCCCCAAAAAAAAACATGAATAGGCCAACCAAATGAAATAAAGTTTAACTGATGCAATACTAGAAGGGACTGTTAATTTGTTGCACAGTATAAAGAAAAAAATTTAAAGCCCATAAGAAGTTAGAATTGACTAACCAAACAAAATAAAATTTAATGAATATGGCTCAAAAAAACCAATTCCACAACAGAATAGAAGCCTGGACTAGACAGCAAAGCGTTTCAGCCTATAGTCCAAAAAGGTAATATAGTGGTTCTTAATGCTGACTGCATGACTCTGGGGAGCCTTAAATTTTTAATTTAGGGGGGGAAAAAGCTGCCAGGGACCTATCCTACACCAATTAAATCAGAATTTCTCAGAGTGTGGACCTGGTATGGATATTTAAAAACCCCCCAACTGATCTGAATGTTCAGGGAGGGTTGAGAACCAGTAGAAGGCAACATTATTAGATATTTCACAGACAGATCAAAGTCCCTTTGTACTTGTACTTAATCCTGATCAAGTAGCCCCTGGAGTAGCATAATCAGTTCTGGGCAGCATATTTTTAAAGAAATATAGAAAAATAAGCTTTGCGCAGTGGCAGTATCGTAGCCAATGAGGTTTATCCAAGGCGCGATTATTGCTAATAGAAATATAGAAAAATAAGAGTACTTTGAAAGGAAAGACAATTGTATGAAAACTGCAATTCCTTCAAAACATTCTGTATTTTAGGCTTCACCAATACACACTGCCTTTCTCTTTAAAGATCCCAAATATTGAGTTTTCATAAGACTAAAGGGAACTCTTTGATATATATTCAAGATTAAAAAAAACATTTTACTGAATATGGAATTCTGTGCAAAATTGCTATAAGAATGAAAAGTATGAAAAAGAACTAAAAATGTGAGTAAGCTGAGGAAGCTAGTATGACTTCAGAAGTGACTCACACACCTCCCTCTCCACCTGACTTCATTCAGCTTCACACTAGCTGGGAATGATCAACTCTGACTCTCCCCACTCTCCATTTGAAAGGCAGATCTAAGTCCATCCCACCAAAGTCTCTGACCTTTATTTACCTCATCTGTAAAGCAGGAAATAACAATCATCCCTATACACTTCACAAGGCTGATGTGATGCACAAAATTTAGAAAAGATGTGAACTTGCTATGTAAGCTCCACAGACCCATGCACTGACAAGGGATTACTAGTACTATCATTACTGGACTGTATCCCAAGTCTTCTCTATCCTCTAGGCCCTTTTCCCTTAATAGCCATATTGTGCTTTGGTGCCAGGGCAAAGCATGTTTAACTAAATGTTCTTGAGAGCTAGACCCACCTAATGACAGGAGACACGCTGGGCAGATATCAGAAGAACTAGCTTTGATCAATGATTCTTAGAAAGCCAGAGCCTCAGTTTGCCTAGAACAAGTTGCAGAACTAGAACTAAGAGCTAGAGAGTATAAGATTCCTTGCATCCATCCCACTTCTTGGGGCAAAGCTGCTAGGGCTGGATCCAGAAGCTTTGTGTAAGATCTTCTGAGGACATAGTTAATTTGGGAGAATAGTTTCAATTCTCAATTATGTCCTTCTCCAGAGCAAACACTCCACAAGCCTAAGGGAGCAGGGGCCACAATAACAGACAAAGGCCAGGAAGACATGGCTTGGCTCCATTCCTGCAACTGTGAGACTGTGCTCTCTAGTCATAGCCAGGCACTCTCAATCTGGGCCTCACCACAGGGCAGAAGAGGTTCACTGGGATCTCTCAACTCCCTAAAAACTTAATCACCCACACAAGTGAATGAGACAATCAGCCAAGGCCCAAGACCTGTTCACCAGGCCCACAATCAAAATGGCCTTCCTAATTTGCCCAGCCTTCCCATTTGGAAACTACTCAGAGACCACTGACATAGAAACAAAATCCCCCAAATTCCACACTGCAGTCTGCCTGGGCAGGGTTCCCTAAGCCACAAACAAAATTGGGGCAAACTAGGCAACTGCTTCCTACCCCCACCAATGGGGGGAAAGCACTGCTCAGTTTATTCCCACTATACTATCCCTTCACCTCCTCCCTGCCTCAGCCAAAAGTCAGAGTGAAAAAAATATTTTTCAGGGTCTACAGACTTCTTTGCACTAAAGCTGGACTGTGAAATGATTCAGTCAATCTTAAGAAGCCGTTTGGAGGAAAGGAGAAAGGAATTTGAACCCAGGAATTTTCCAATAAACAGTCCCCATGGCTGGAATGAGGCTAGGCTCTGTATGCCTTCTGTGGATATGTTTTCTAGGCACTTGCAGGCAATGAGGCTCTTGCTTTTTCTTTGTCCGCTTCCCCAAAAGCATCTCTCCAAGTCTTTATAGGCTCCAGCGCCCTTTCTCCAGAGGCCTTCGTGCCTGGGCCTTTAAAGGGTGGGCTCTGGAGCTCGGCAGGAGCTGAGTGACGTAGGAGGTTGCTAGGATACTGATAAAGGGCTGTTCTTGAATCCCCAGGAGGAGAGCTGGGAGGGAAAATTTCTGAGCTGGAATTTTGTCCTAAAAGCAAAAGCTTATCCATTATCCAAGGAGGTCAGAGAGGAGGAAAGGAAGCTAGAAACTTGGGAAAAGTTGGGACACTCAGAGATGAAAAGTCCTCTTCTCTTCCCACTCCTCCTTCTCCCACCACCCGCCCACTTTGAGCAGGCTAGAGGAGGCTGTTATCAGAGGGGAGAATAAATGAAGAAAGGAGAGGGAAGAATAAAATGTTAAAATGTAGAAGGTTCCTTCCACTCCTCTGGGATGCATTTTTCATTTTCTCCCACTCTTTTCTTTTTGCATATCCTCACAAGTCTGAAGGAGAAATGCCAAACCTTTAGGATTCACACAAGTAAAAAGTCACACTGCCAACTTTGGTTCTCTACTTCCCAAACTCCCTTTTAGCTGCTCTTGGGTGGCCTGCCATCTGGCTAGCAACATCCCCTTATTTACCTATAGATAAGTTAATTTGAAAAATGTTTACCCATTTTGTCAGTTAAATTACTGATGGAAAGGCTCAGTCAAGCAACCCCTTTAGCCTAAGGGGTTGTGCGGTGGGGGCAAAGTATTGTAGGGAAAATACCCATCCATTCTGGTGCCAGTCAAATCTTTATAGGCTCTAGCACAAGGAGGCCATTCAGAACTATGGAACACTCAATGCATGCCCTGCTGCTTTTCCTCATTCTTAGCACAACCAACCCCTACCCACATTCAAGAGTGTGCACCCTCTCCTCTCCACACATATGGAAGGGTGTGCATACACACCCACAAACATACTGCCACATATCCTACACACATACATTTCCAAAGTTTCTCTGCCAAGGGTCTGTCAGGCACTCAGAGACGAAGGTTGTGGCATTTCATGACACTACTTTGCCACAAACCTGGCTCAAAGACTAGCCTTAGAGAACCCTTGTCCCCTTAAGGGGAAAAAAAAGCAAAAAGCATTCCATTGTTGTAGTCCAGTTTTCTTCCCACATAGCTAGATAAAAAAAAAATCTCTTAGGTACAATTTAAATTTCTCCAGATACCAGCAACCAGGTATTCTTCCCCCTCCCCATCACTCATTGATTAATATTTAATTTTCTTTTTTTACTTGTTCTTTCCAGTTCATCTCCCTCTGATTTCAAGTGCCTATGGGCTCCCAAAATCATTGAATGCAATAACCTGGAGGTCACCTAGTCCAACCATCCCCAAGTGCCAATGTTATAGGGAACCCCAAACACATTGAGAAGGAAAAAAATGCCCAAGGTAAAATAACTACTCAAAAGAGAGAACCCAAGTATGTAGCTGATCAGCCTAGATATTTTCTAGTCCAACATGTCTCTAAACAAAGTGCCCAACCAAAATAAAAGCTTACTTTATAGAATATCTCTGGAGGTAAGGGTATGTAGTGGGACGGGGGAATCACAAGATTCTCTTTGCAAAGAAACAAGTTCAGTTCAATCCAGCCCCACTCCCAACAAAAGAACCAAAGAGTAAATAACAAGAATCAATACCACCAAACTTCCCAGATCATGCTTATACCATGGTACCAACAGAATTAAAAAAAAAAAAAAAAGTCTTTAAGTCTTTTACCCACACAGAGCCAAGAGCACACCCTGGGGCTCAAAACCTCTTCTGAGGCCATTAAATAATCCTCTCTGGGTTCTGAGATCAGGACAATTTCAAGAGCTCCCTTCACAGTTCCCTTCCCTTCATAATCATTTCCAAAGAAACTGAACAACAGGACATGGAACTTGACAGCACAATGCAGGCAGATTTGTACATCACACATGAGCAGCCACCCACACGGGTGTAGGGGAAACATGCATGTAGACTGTATGCACCTGATTCATTGCTACATGGGCCAGAAACAGCACTATTTCAAGTCAGGTAAACACAGAATGAGAATACCTGCCAATTAGCGGATGGGGGTAGGGGGATAATAAATATCATGCACATTGGCAGCAGAGATAATCTTTTCCTGGCTTTTCCAAAGGCGCTTTCTCAGCAAAAAGAGAAAAATAAAAATAATAGCAATAGCAATAGCAATAATGACAGCAACCACCACCACTACCATCTAATACAGACAAGCAAATATATGTCAAAATTGAATGTTGTTTCTAAATCATGTTTTCCCCAGCTCTCATCCCATTCCATCCAGATTTTGGGGGGGATGTGGGGAGGAGTGCTCAAAACTCTTAATTTAGCATGATACATACTTTCATTTTATTATGGAAATCTTTCAATTAGAGAGACCTCTGATCTTTAAAGAACAAGGAAGCAAACAAAACCCACCACTTTCTCATTAGCACTAGCAAATTCTATTTTAAATGCAGTTCAGGAACATCATTGCAAATAAGATTATCCAAAAGAGGCATATACAAATACTATTATTCCCAAGGTGGGTAAAGAGTTAGCTTTTGTTGTTTGTTAGAGGACACAGAGAGAAAATCCACAAACTCAAATCCAGGGGTACAATCTTCTTTGGGAAAAGGAACCCAAACAGCTCTTGTCAGTGTCTCGTCTTGCCAATTCATAAAGATCAGAGAAGGCTTCTATGTCTCAGTCCATAATTCCAAAGAAACTGACATTTAATGCCTTAAGAAATGTTTTTAAAGGTGGCTTCTTTCCAAATTGGAAACTATGAATTGAACCATGGACAGCACATTGAGTCAAAGGACAATCACCAACTGCCAGCTCAATTCACCCCACTATATCACTTCTCAAATTCTCACTTCTCATTAGAAACTAAAGAACCATTTTCCCTAAACTCATTCTTTGTATCAATTTTTTTCCTCTTAACATTCAATGTAGGACTGTCTTTCCTAAAATGTCAAAAATCCATCACACTCTTCCCACAACAACCCTTGTCCAAAAACAAACCCAAATTCACTCCCGATGGCAAGAGAAAATTTTTGACAAAAATTTCCTGATGGAATTTAAAGGTAGCTTTCAAGAAAATGAATTGACAAAACACAAACAGCAAGGCCACTGTTAAGGATGCAGATCTTGCTCCATGAACGTCACATAGATGGAGAATGCACACACATGCAGACTTAAATAGAATGCATTTCTTCATCAACAATTTTACTCAAGCAATAAGCAACTACATTCACAGGCATATTTAAAAGACAAGACATGACAAAAGATTTAGGGAGAGATAATATACCAACGTCATACATATCACAGCGAGGCCATGTTGAAGCTCAAAACGTTTTCCCCCCTGAGTAAAAATTCTTGCTCTTTCCCTTTCTTTCCCTGTCTCTGTCTCTTTTTTATTCTCGGTGGTCTCGGGATGAAATCAAAGCGAGAGTTCGCAACAGCTCAGGAAGCTGGACTCCATTCAGCGCGTTCCCAGGAAAAACATGAGTATGACATTGACAAGCAGGAGGACTACAATCACGGCAAAAACAACTACAGTTTGCACATCCAGGGTCATGGTGCAATGCAGAACACTGTAGTGTTCCAAGTGGGGGGCCGGCAGATTGGGAGATGTCAGTCTCTGTTCTGTCAGACTGTCCATACAGCCACCATGCTAGAAAGGAGAGGAGGAAGTCTGAGGGTTGGGGAAGGGCTGGGTTTGGCGCCCGAGTTTGGTATGGGGTGGGGGGATGGGGACAGGGGAGATTGCTTTCTCCCTCCTCAGGATTAAGCTGATCTTTCTTCCCTAGCTGAGAAATCTTAGCTCGCGCTGAAGTCAGCAGAGTCCAGCATTCTCTCTCGGGCGCCAAGGAAAAGGCAAAATTCTGGCTTTCAAAGGGAAAGGCGGGAGGAACCAGTGCGAGGTTCTCCGGCGCGGGCTCGGTTGTCTGTCCGGACGTGCGTCTGTCCACCTGCCTGGCTACAGGTCAGTCTCGGTCTCCCCTACACCCTCTAGGTCGCTCGCTTTCCTAGCCCCTTCGTTTTTCTAGCCTGCTAGCTTGCTTGTTCTCTCCGCGGGGGTCCCAGCTACCAGCCTCTCATTTAAATCCTGCCTCGCTGGCTCTCTCCCTCTCCTCTCCCCACCCCCCAGCCTGTAGGCGGTGTTTTTATTCACCTAGTGACTGTGGGCGCCTGCGTGGGGCGCGGCCGGAGCTGCTGACAGTTCCCTCGGCCAATAGCTGATGCTGTAGTCGCGCGTTTACTCGCTGGGTGGGGCGGGACTTCAGCTGGCGTGCTAGCGCCGTCAGCCAATCAGAGAACTAAAGCTTCCCCTGCCCCCGACCCACTAGCGCGAGGTAATGATGGCTGGCTCTAACGTAGGTGTGGGGAGCTTGTTGGGAGTGGGTTGACAGAGACACTGGGAGAGGAAAAGGGAGGGTGCGCACAGAAGTGGGAGGAAAGGAAAGGGCGTGGCAAGGAGGGAGGGACGGAGGAATAAAGGGAAGACTATGGAAAGCAGGGGAAAAGAGAAGGAAAAAAGGGAAGGATGGAGATGAGATAGGGGTAGGTGAAGAATGAGAAGGATGAAGGAAAATAAGGGAAAAAAGGTTGAAGAAGAGGGACAAGGAATGGGAAAAAAGGGATAGGTAGGTGGGGAGGAGCCATGCCTTAGCACCCAGTTTTTTTGGAGTCTGGGCCAAGGAGGAAGCAAAGGTTTCTTTGGCCACTCCCTAAGTATTTTCAGGCAACTCATAATTAGCTATACACACACGTTCAAAAAACCATTGCTGTCACAGAACCACAAGGAAAGACTACAAGTTATCCAAAATCCAATTCTGTTTGGCTTTCTCTGAGACCCCTGTACTTGCAGGTCAATTTCCTTTCCTTTTTATGGTTTCTTTAGACTATGACTGTTTGCATTCTTCAACAAACTGGGTACTATGAAGAGAAGCCAACTTCGCAGTTGAAACAGCCTCTACAAAACTTGTAATATGCTTGAAATCACTGCTGTACTCTGTATCTTGACCCTGTGTCTGGAACTAGGGAAAAAGCCCTGGACTAGAAGACAGAAAGGTTTCAGATTTATTTCCAGCCCTACTTCAAGCTTGCTTTATGACTTTCAGCAACTCCTTTCCCCTCTCTTAGCCTCCATCTCCCTTCTGTCACATGAGGACTTAGACCTACTTGAAAATTCAGTGAAACCTCTGAAACCTCACCTCAGAAAAAATATATGCAATTTCAACAGGCTTCAGGGCCCTCAAAAACCCAAGACTCCCTTATACAGATCTCTAAGGGCCCATCTTCCTCTTACATCCTAGGACTGTAGAAGTGAACAGATAGATATTTGTGGAGGGAGGCAGAAAATAGATTAGCCAGGAATAGAACAAATTAAATTCTGGAACTCCTAGAATACCATAGACTCTAAGAGGAATGAGAATTGCTATTTATTCTCTAGAAATAGTTGAGGCTAGAACAGTCACCCATCTTAACTAGATGACTCAAAATTCTGAATGAATGCAGGTCATAAACAAAATGGCTCCTAGCCCTACAAGACAGAATAAAACCCAAAGAAGTCCCAACTTCAAAGTTTTGGGTTTATAACACCATCTATGAATGACTCATGCCAAAACAAACATAAAACCCTGAATCAGATCAAGCTTCTAGATCAATTATCAATTTACGGAACACACAGAGGACAGAAAAACATATTAAACTGCATATTAAACTGCATATGGAGATAGAGAAAAAAATAAAATACAGGACCAACAACCTGGATTTTTAACAAATAAACAAAAATGTGACTCAGGTGGAACTTTGTGTGTGTGTCTGTGTGCTTGTGCACACACACATTTGTGATATTCATGAAACAACTGGAAATTTGAACAGACTGAACACTTAATAGGAATAACTATTAATTGCTTAGCTGTCATAACTATATTGTGGCAAAGTTTAACAAAATGGGGGCAATAGGAGTAATCTTTGTGACCTTGAATTTGGCAATGGTTTCTTAGATATGACATGAAAAACACAAGCAACAACAACAAAATATATAAATTGGACTTCATCAACATTAAAAACTTTTGTCCTTCAGGGGATCCCTGGGTGGCTCAGCAGTTTAGCACCTGCCTTCAGCCCAGGCTGTGATCCTGGAGTCCCGGGATCGAGTCCCACATCGGGCTCCCTGCATGAAGCCTGCTTCTCCCTCTGCCTGTGTCTCTGCCTCTCTCTCTCTCTCTCTCTGTCTCTAATGAATAAATAAAATATTTTTAAAAAAATTTTGTGCTTCAAAGGATACTATCCAAAGTATGAAAAGACAACCCACAGAATGGAAGAAAACATTTGGAAATTACATATCTGATAAGAAATTTGTACCTAGAATATATAAAAAGCTCTTACAAATCAATTATAAAAAGAAGAATAACCCAGTTAAAAAGTTGGCAAAGGTTCTCAATAACATTTTCCAAAGAAATGGTCAATAAGCACAGGGAAAGATGCTCAACATATTAGCCATCAGAAGAATGCAAATCAAATGCAGGAAATGCAAATGCAGGATATTTACTATAACAATATTTGTAATAAGATACCCCAAGAATGGTTATAATAAAAAAGCTGGATGTGGAGAAATCAGAACCATCATAATACTGCTGGTCAAAATGCAAAATGTTGAAGCCACTTTGGAAAACAGTCTGGTAGTTCCTCAAAAAGTTAAGCATAGGGTTACTATTCCACTTCTATGTATATACTTAAGAGAAGTGAAAAAAAATGTCCACACAAAATCTTGTGCATGAACATTCATAATAGCATTACTCACAATAGCCAAAAGATGGAAAAAACTCAAATGTCCATCAACTGGTGAATGGATTAACAAATGTGGTATAGTCATATGATGGAATATTATTCAGCCATAAAAAGGACTGGAGTACTATTATTGCAACAATATAGATGAACTTTGAAAATATTGTAAGTAAAAAAGCCAGACACAAAAGACTTTTGTATGATGCCATTTATATGAAATGTCCATATAATTATAGTTTAATGAGGCTTTTGTTTCATTTATATATAAATATAAATGTGCTAGACTGTGATGTCAAATTTATTTTTTAAAGATTTTATTTATTAGACAGCACAAGTTGGGAGAGGGTCAGGGGGAAAGGGAGAAGCAGACTACCCACTGAGCATGGAGCCCAACATGGGGCTCAATTCCAGGACTCTGAGATCATAACCTGAGCCCAAGTCAGATGCTTAACCAACTGAGCCCCCCAAGGGCCCCATAAGATGAATTTCTTATAGCAGGTAATGTCTAAATAATTTGAAAGCTTCTCTGCTAGATTATGTTAAGACACGTACTAGTGATCAGGACAGTACCATATCGTAAGCAACTAGACTCTTTCTTCTTGCCTTTGTTCCTTTTTTTTAAGGTTTTATTTGAATTCCAGTTCATTAATGTATACTGTAATATTAGTTTCAGCTGTACAATATAGCGATTAAACACTTCCATACATCACAGAGTGCTCATCACAAGTTCACTCCTTATTCCCCATCACATACTTAACCTGTCCCCCCACCCACCACCCCTCCCCTCTGGTGACCCTTGGTTTATTCCACATAGTTAAGGTTGGGTTCCTGGTTTGCCTCTCTCTCTTTTTTTCCCTTTGTTCACTGTTTCTTAAATTCCACATGTGAATGAAAATATATGGTATTTGTTTTTCTCTGACTCAATTTGCTTAACAAAATATATCACATTATATCACATCTTTATCCATTCATCAGTCAATGGACACAGGCTATTTCCATAATTTGGCTATTGTAGATAATGCTGCTATAAACATTGGGGTGCATGTTTCCCTTTGGATTAGCATTTTTGTATTCTTTGGGTAAATACCTAGTAGTGCAATTGCTGGATTGTAGGGTAATTCTATTTTTAACTTTTTGAGGAATCTCCATACTGTTTTCGGTAGTGGCTGCACCAGTTTGTATTCCTACCAACAGACCAAGAGGTTTCCTCTTTCTCCACATCCTTGCCAACACTTATTGTTTCTTGTTCTCCTTGCCTTTGAAAGTGCAGTTGTATCCTATCTCCACTTCATTGTCTACTGACTCTTCAATCCACTGCAGCCTGGCTTTCACTCACATCATCTCATACAAAACTAGAATTTCTCGTGAATATAAACAAATAACCAACTTGTTACTAAATGGCATGGCTAATTTTCCATTTTTATTTTCCCTGACTTCTCTCCCTCTTGATTCCATTAATGCCTTTCTCCTTTCTGAAATGCTCCCTTTGCCATGACAACACCATCCACATGACCTGTCTGGTTATATAATCTTTACTTCCTGTCTGGGTTCTTCTTCATTCAGTCACTGATGATGAACCATGATCTCTCAGGGTTCTTCTAATCTCAGTCCCCTTTTCTTCGCATTCCGCACTTGCATTGAATGGTGGACCCATCCATTCCCAAAGTTTGAATTATCACCTACATTACACACTGGTGCACCTCCTTTCAACAAAGTACTGAACACCAGAGGGAACAAAGCCATTGCCTGCATACAGCTAACAATTCTTTGCTGATGAGTCCCAGGTAGCTCTCTTGAATTCCAGAGATGATTCTCCAACTGCCTTCTGGATATCTCTTCCTGAATATGTCACAAGAACCTCAAATTTAATAAGTCTAGAATTGAAATCTCCCATCCCTGCCAGCTTCCTCTTTCCCCGGAGTTTCCTGTCTTGTAAGAACGTCTCCTTGCAAAAAAAAAAAAAAAAAAAAAAAAAAAAAAAAACCTAGTAGATATCCCTAAGTCTTGCTTCTCATTCATCTTGCTTCTGGCCAAGCAGTCCTCTAAGTCCTGGTAATTCTCTTCCTCTTTAATCTCTCTCATGTGTCCTTCCTCTGTCTCCCTGCTACTTGTATTTTTAATCAGTTCCTCATCATCTCTGATTCCATTAACATCCATTACTTGGTCTCTTGTGCTGCTCTCTCCCCCCAGTTCAGCCTCTACTCTCCTGCCCAAATTATCAAAAACAGTTCTACTCTTATCAATCCTATGGTGGATACTGTAGTTTGGTTGCTTAGGATCCATGCCACCCTCCTTCTAGCCTTCCTTTCTATATTGCTGAAAAGCTTAAAACCAAAAACCTACAACAGCCTGTCATTTCTCAGGCTCCTTTGCATCCAGCGTTCTGGATGTGATTTATTTCTGGTAATCATATGCACTCACACAATATTTGGAAGTAGGTAATGACGCAAAAGTCATATTTCTGCTGCTTCTGTTGGCAAGCAGTGATGGAGATTTTAGGGTTTTCTGCAGCCATGTTACTTTTCCATAGGCCCCAGTGTCTGGTCACTGGCCTTGTGTATTTGAGGAACCAGAGAATGGGATGATTTGATTTTATTTTGTTTGTTTTTGTTTTTATCTTCACTTTTTCTCAGTGAGGATCTAGAAGGCATAATGATACTCTAGTCAATAGTTAAGGCAGTGGCAAATTCTTGATTCCTAGACTTCAGATAAGGTGATGTTTCCAAAGCCCCTGATGCCTCACCTTGCTGTTTATGGCACAGAAAACATCTTCCCTGGTATTCTGGGAGTTATTCCTAGAAGCCTAGCCTAAAGGTTGCCCCTGCCACCCTTCTACCAATTTTAGAAGCACCTGATTTTCTGTATTAGGACTCTTTCTGCTGAGAATAACTAGAATTATTTAATTTCTGCAGCTGAAACCTGACTTACATAACTTCTTTGCTTAAAGGCCTTCCATAGCTCCCAACTGCCTTTATGACAAATTCTGAACCTTGCCAATCTGGTGTCTTTTTGTCTTTCTAACCTCAGCTTTCATCAATGCCCTCTCATTCTCCACTCTCCAGCTAGCTAAACAGAGTCTACCATAGTTCTCATAACTATCAGGTTCTCTTGCCTTGAGAGCTACACAACTGCTGCTATCCTTCCCCAGCCCCCATCTCACAACTCAACTCAAATGCCATCTCCTCCAGAAGACTTTCTCTGATATTCTTCTTTCAAAATTATTCTGTATCATACAGGATCCTGCATTTTACCCTCTTAGAACATTTATTAAACTGTATTGTAATTTTTTTTCTTGTTTGTATCCTGCACTGGACTTTGGACCACTCCTGTCTTGTTCACTGCTTTCTCTCCCAAGCCCAGCACACTGCCTAACACTTAGCAGATGCTTAATAAACATTTGCTAAATGCACGGATGTCTTCTTCATCCACTTGTTTCCACTCAGAGAATCATATCTTCCAAGAATATAAAGTAAGACATGATGAGATCGCAGAGAAAATCTAGTCTAAACACTTAGGTTCTAGGTTAGAAAACTGAGCCCAGAGAATGGAAGCAACATACCCAAGGTTACACAGCTAATTTCTGGCAAAGTAGAAACCAAAATCCTTATTTCTTGAATCTCAAAAGTACTTTTGAGAGATTTCAGACCATTGTACATGACACTTGATCCCAGCTCCATCCATGTGCAGTTAGCATTCTGAATGAAGTGACCACCCAATGCTGCTCATAATTAAAAAAATAAAAAGACGAGTCTCCCGTATTTCAAGCAGCAGCATCCCCACCCCATAGCCAACTCTTCTGATGACAAGTACTAAGAAATCAGAGAATTTGGGGTATAGCAAAATCCTACTTCCATCCTTCAATCCCTCCTGCAATATCCCCACTAAATAATTATCCAGTCTAAACTCTAACACCAACAGCAATGAAGAGGTTCTTCTCTCCTAAGACAGTCCATTCATCTCTGGGACAATCTCAGTTGGCAGAAAGTTCTTGCATCTCTTTGAGCCAGATGTTATCACCACTTCTACCACAACCACTGATGAGAAGCTAATCATTCCATGTAAATGCTGGTCTGGAATGTAAATGCTCCAAAACTCACACTGAAATTACTATAAGCACCCAGTATATTTCTCAAGATCTAAAGATCATTCATTAGATAATAATGAACACTTATAAAGGAGGGCGGGGGGTGGGGGTGAATGGGTGACGGGCACGAGCGGGGGGCACTTGACGGGATGAGCACTGGGTGTTATTCTGTATGTTGGCAAATTGAACACCAATAAAAAATAAATTTATTATTTAAAGAAAATGAAAGTGGTTACTCTATACCAGGCACTATTCTAAACCCTTTACATATATTAACTCTTAATTCTCACAAAAACCCTATGAGATAGATACTATTTATTGTTCTTATTTTATAGATGAGGGAACTGAGCCACAGTGGTTAAATAACTTGCCCAAAGTCATATAGCTGGTCAATGGTTGAGCCAGATGAAAACTCAGGCAGTCTGACTCTAAAGCCTATACACTTAGACACTGTGCTTTATAAATGCCACTAAATAATACATGTCCTATCTTCCCATAGCATCTGACAAGATGTCTCCTGGGTCACAGGAATAAACCATTTCAGTGTTCTGATCTGAATCCCAGTGGTCTACCTCCAAAGATCTCTAAGTCTTAAATCTTTGCCTTATCTCAGGGAAAAGCCAATGCCTAGTTGTCTTTTGCCTCTCATGGTTCAAATGGTTCCCAAAGTCACACCTCTTCTAGGAATCATAACCAAGGAAAGTTCCATATTTTATCCTGACCCCTCTGCTATTCACTTATTGCCATTCAGCTCCCCCCCAGTCCCCTGATAATCCCCAATGCTTGCCACAGACAGTCTGAAGATATTGAATCCTGTATGCTCATTGTTTGGGCCAGTTATATGACTAAATACTCTTGCATATTTGTGCATGTCCACTCTATTTAAGAGAATTAGCTTCACTGCTCCTCCAAAATCAGTTAAATGTAATAAACACTTATTCTTTTTTCATTATTATTAATTTGTTTTTATTAAGTAAATTCTGCCCCAGTGTGGGGCTCAAACTCATGACCCTGAGATCAAGAGTTGCATGCACTACTGAGCCAGCCAGGTGCCCCAAGAAGCACTTATTCTGATAGCAGATGGGGTATAGAGATGCTCTTAGGAAGCTTATAGTCTAGTGGTAGACATAGTCACAAACACACATAATTTGCATTTCATACAGTAAAGTGTCCTAAGCATAATCAAATAATGAATAAAATTGTTGATGGCTATAGAATTAATCATATAATTTAATACTCAAAAAGGGAATAAAAGTCATCTTCTCCCAACCTCCCTACATAGGAATCCTCTCTATATTTTGTGATGAGGTAGGGGGAATGGAAGAAGAAGGAGGAAACACCTACTTTGGGCACACATGGTGCTAGGACTTTCAACATACCATTTTATTTAATCCTCCCCAGAAGTCTGAAAAGAAGGAATTGTTATCACTATTTTAAAGAGTAAGAAACTAAGGTTCAGAATATTTATATCAATTACCCTTAGCCATACAGGTAAGATATATTTTCAAAGCCTACTGGCTCTGATGAGTTCTATCCAACAACTGCTGGAATATTTTCAGTAACAGGAAGCTCACTCTGAAGCTTTCAAAGCCATTATTTGTTTTGAGCTGGTTTCAACCATTTGTTAGAACACTATCCTCTGAGCTATACAAAAAAATCCAAGTCCTAAACAATAGTCCTCTTAAAATGTTTCAAAATATCTATCATGGGTTCAAACTCTGATTCTTCCTTAACAACCCACCCCCTGTATACATAGGCGCGCGCGCGCGCGCACACACACACACACACACACACGACTTACTCTCCAAGATAAATGTGACCATGTCTTTAAGGTCTTCCTTGTGGCATGGTATGCAACTTTCTCCAGGCTGGTTGCTCATCAGTTTGTCCAATATACCTCAGAACACATATCCAGGTGGGAGTGACAGTGGGGAGAGGGATTATCATCTCCCTTATTCTAAACACTAGTCCTTAAGAAGAACTACCTGTGAGCTCATGTTCACCTAAAATGTATGATGCTCATGTGTGCTGCTGTGTCCCCAGCATGCCTTGAGAAGCTCATGGCAAAGTGAAAAAGGCAGTGAATAAAAAGTTAAAACTTTCAGATGTAAGTCCAACCTCTGCTTCTTGGTATCTGTGTGATCTCAAACAAGTCTCTTAACTGCCTTAAATCTCAAAAGGCTATGACTTGTTTCAGTTGTAACTTAACATAAAGCACTATTTTAAAATCTCAACTGCCTTACCAAAGGTGTAAGGCATGAAGTTTGTCCCAAGTAGGGTAACCTGAGGACAAGGTGATGAGTGATTTGCTTAAATTAAATAAGGATGCACAGAATTGTTTGGCTGTGAGGGGTGGAGTTTTAGGTGGGGGGAGAATCAGACATAGGGTTAAAAATTTGACTCTGCCTGAAGACTTTTCTCCTAGCTCTCTGTAAGTTTAGCTCTTTCATCTTTTCAAAAGGAATCCTTACCTGACCACCCTCTTTGAAAGTATACCACTGCATCACTATCCTATTAAATTCCATTATCATGATGTTCTTTCTAGCCCTATCACAATATGAGAAATTATATAATTATTTGTTTATTGATTTATTGTCTCCCTTTATAAACTGTAAGCTCCACGAAGGCAGAAAACATTTTGATATTACTAAATCTCTAGCACATAGAGCAGTACTTGATATTCAACAAATATTTTTTAATGACTGAATAACTAAATGAATTAATAAATGAATGAATGAATAAAAGCATAACTGTTTTTAGGATGTAGGATGTAGTCATGGAAAATATTCTCTACTGCAGCCTGTGAATATCAACTTTTGCCCCTCCCCCACCAAAAGGCCTTTGGTAGTTAGTACTCCTCCATAAGGGAATAAGAGTTCCAGTTATAGGCTTAGAATTTCAGACCCCTTCGGTTTTCTGTTCCCAATTGGCACATACTCCACTCTAAACCACCACCCGAAGCCCTTCCCTCAAGAATCACTGCCTATACCGACCTCATGTGGCCAAAGACTGAATACATATTTGAATTAAATACCCAGGAATAGCAATTTCTTCCTGTTCCTTTACATGGATTTATTTCAAGCCTGTTTTGTAGGAGGAGAGAGGCCAAAGGGACTTATTTCAGCTCTATGTCAAGTAAGCCAGTGGACCAGACAACCTGCCTGTACTCAGGGTAGAAAGGACTAGTTGGAAAAGAGCAGCAAGGGGGATCCCTGGGTGGCGCAGCGGTTTGGCGCCTGCCTTTGGCCCAGGGCGCGATCTTGGAGAACCGGGATCGAATCCCACGTCGGGCTCCCGGTGCATGGAGCCTACTTCTCCCTCTGCCTGTGTCTCTGCCCCTCTCTCTCTCTCTCTCTATCATAAATAAGTAAAAAAAAAATTAAAAAAAAAAGGAAAAGAGCAGCAAGGATCTAAAAGCCCCTTCAGAGGAAGTACAATGCTTTCCTATCAGGCTCAGGATCTTTCTGGGGCAGCCAATCATACATCAATTCAAAACTGGGATGGACAGCGAATGCTTCCCTTAGTATAGGCCCAGTATTTAGTTTTGGAGCCTGATCTTCTGGATAGTTCCATTTTGGGGCCTCGTGACTCATTCAACCAGCTGTCCCCTATGACCCCCATTTCCAAATTATTTACCTATAGGCTTCATTTAAACAGTAAACTACTGGGCAGTCATGACAGAAAGCACTCATCATCAAATTAAGCATGAGACTTTGCTCATAGTCTCCCTTTCTCCCCCCTCACTCTCTGCTTCAGTTAAGTAGGCCAGGAAGAGCCCTAGACTTAGAATCAGTATAGCTTGACAGCTGAGAACTCAGGCACTAGAGCCAACCTACTGAGGTTCTACCTTAGTTCTGACAATTGCTGGTTGTGTGACCTGGAACAAGATACTTAATGCCTTTTTTTAAAAGTCTTTATGTTAATTCTAGTAGTTAACATACAGTGTTACATTAGCTTCAACATAGTGATTGTACAACATAGTGATTCAACAATTCCACAAATCACCCGGTGCACATCATGACAAATCCACTCTGTAATCCCCATCACCTATTTAACTCATCCCCCCATCAACCTCTCCTCTGGTAACCATCAATGGTTCTCCATAGTTAGGAGTCTACTTCTGGGTTTATCTCTTTTTCCTTTGCTCATTTATTTTAATAAACTTCACATACGAGTGAAATCATATGGTATTTATATTTCTCTTATTGCACTTAGCATTATACTCTCTAGCTCCAACCATGTTCTTGCAAATGACAATATTTCATTATTTTTTATGCCTGAATGATATTCTAGTGTGGGTGCGTGTGTGTATGTGTGTGTATACTTGTTGAGGATTTTTGCATCTGTGTTCAGCAGCGATATTGACCTACAGTTCTCTTTTTTAGTGGTGTCTCTATCTGGTTTTGGTATCAGGGTAATGCTGGCCTCAGAAAATGAATTTGGAGGTTTTTCTTCCTATTTTTTAGAATATTTTGAGAAGAATAGGTATTAACTCTTGTTTAAATGTTTGGTAGAATTCAACTTGGAAGCCATCTGGTCCTGGACCTGTGTTTGTTGGGAGATTTTTGATTACTGATTCAACTGCCTTGCTGGTAATAAGTAAGTTCAAATTTACTGTTTCTTCTTCTTTCAGTTTTGGTAGGTTATATGTTTTCAAGAATTTATTTATTTCTTCTAGGTTGTCCAATTTTTTGGTGTATATTTTTCATAATATTCTCTTATAATTGTATTACTGTGGTGTTGTTATTTCTCCTCTATCATTTGTGATATTATTTGAGTCCTTTCTCTTTTTTTCTTGATAAGTCTGGGTATGAGTTTATCAATTTTACTGATTTTTTAAAAGAACCAATTCCAGGTTTCATTGATCTCTTCTATTTTTTTAATTTCTATATTATTTATTTCTGCTACAATACTTATTTCTTTCCTCCTGGTTTTAGGTTTTCTTGTTCTTTTTATAGCTCCTTTAGATCTATAAGGTTAAGTTGTGTATTTCAGACTTTTCTTTCTTCTTGAGGTAAAGCTGTATTGCTACAAATTTCCCTCTTAAAACCACTTTTGCTACATCCAAAAGGCATTAGACCATTTGGTTTTCATTTTCATTTGTTTCCATGTATTTTTTAAATTTCTTCTTTTGTTTCCTAGTTGATCCACTCATTGTTTGTTTTAAAATTTTATTTATTTATTTATTTATTTATTTATTTATTTATTCATGAGAGACATACAGAGAGAGGCAGCGGGCTCCCTGAGGGAAGCCCAATGTGGGATTTGTTTCCTTTCCGGGATCACACCCTGAGCCCAAGGCAGACACTTAACTGCTGAGCCACACAAGCATCCCCCACTCATTGTTTAGTAGCATTTTGTTTAACCTCCCTCTATTTGTGGTCTTTCCAGATTTTTTTCTTGTGGTTGATTTCTAGTTTCACAGAGTTGTGATCAGAAAAGATTAATGGTATAACTTTGATCTTTCTGAATTTGTTAAGGCTTGTTTTGTGGGCTAATATGTGATCTATTCCACTCGAAAAGAATGTGTATTCTGCTGTTTTAGGATGGAATGTTCTGAATATGTCTGTTAAATCCATCTGTCCCAGTGTGTCATTCAAAGCCAGTTTCCTTGTTGATTTTCTGTTTAGATGATTTGTCCATTGATGAAAGTGGGGTATTAAAGGCCCTACTATCATTGTACTATTATCAATTAGTTCCCTCATGTTTGTTGTTAACTGTTTTATATATTTGAGTGCTCCCATGTGGGGTGCATAAATATTTACAGTCGTTATATCTTCTTGTTGGATTGATCCCTTTATTATTACATAGTGCCTTCTTTTGTTTCTTGTTACTGTCTTTGTTCTAAATTCTATCTTTTCTGATATAAGTATTGCTACTATGGCTTTGTTTTGACATCCATTTGCATGATAGATGGTTCTCCATCCCCTGACTTTCAGTCTTCAGGTGTCTTTGGTTATAAAATGAGTCTCTTATATGCAGCATATAGATAGGTCTTTTTTAAATCCATTTTGACATCCTATGTCTTTAGATTGCCTTTAGCCATTTACATTCAGAGTAATTATTGGTAGATATGCATTTGTTGCCATTTTAGTGCTTGTTTTGTGATTGTTTCTGAAGATTTTCTCTGATCCTTTCTTGTCTTTCTCTTATGGTTTGCTGGTTTTCTCTAGTCATATATTTGAATTTATTGCTCTTTATTCTTTCCATATTTACTGGTGTTTTTTTTTGATACATTGTTACCATTAAGTTTGTCTAGAACCTGTTCTGCATGAAACAGTCTATATTAAGTTGATAATCACTTAAGTTTGAACCCATTCTTTACTCCTCTCTCCCCAAGTTTTAGGTATATGGTGTCATATTTTACATCTTTTTGTTTTGTGAGTTCCTTGACTGATATTTTACAAAAACATTCATTTTTGCTGCTTTAGTGTTTCCTACCTTCATACTTTTACTTTTGGACTTTCCTTCACTCAGAGATCCATTTTAATATTTCTTATAGGACTGTTTTAGTGGTCATTAACTCCTTTAGTTTTTGTTTGACTGGGGAAATCTCTCTCCTTCTCTTCTGAATGATAGCCTTACTGGATAGAGTTATTTTTAGCTGCAGATTTTTCCCATTCAGCATTTTGAATATATCATGCTACCTCATTCTGTCTTGGAAAGTTTCTACTGAAAAATCCCCTGATAACCTTATAGGATTTCCTTTGTATGTAACTGTTTAGTTCTTACTGCTTTAAATTTTTGTCTTTATGACTATATTTTGACAATTTAAGTATAATATGTCTTGCTACGGATCTTCTTTTGTTGATTTTGTTGGGGGTTCTCTGAGCCTTCTGCATCTGATACCTGTTTCCTTCCCCAGATTAGGGAATTTTTTAGGTATTTTGTTTTCAAATAAATTTTCTGTCCCGTTTTCTCTCTCTTTTCCTTCTGGAACTCCTATAATGAATGCTATTACATTTCATGGAATCACAGAGTTTCCTAAGTCTATTCGCATTTTGCATAATTATTTTTTTTTCTCTTTTGCTCAGCTTGATTACTTTCCATTACTCTGTCTTCTAGGTCATTAATTTGTTCCTCTGCTCTTTGCATCCTGCTGTTTATTCCATCAAGCATGTTTCTCATTTTGTTTATTTAGCCCTTTATCTTTGCTATGTTTTCCCTTATTTCTGTGTTATGGATCTCAGTGATGCCTTCCACTGTTTTCTTAAGTCCAGCATCTTTGTGATTATTACTTTAAATTCTCCATCAGGCATGTTATTTATATCTGTTTCACTTAGGTCTCGGGCCATGGCCTTGTCCTGTTCTCTCATTTGGAACAAATCCCTCTGTCTTCTCATTTTGTCTAAGTCTCTCTTCTTGAGGGTAATGGCCTTATTAACAAGAGTCTTATAGTGCCCTGAACTGTAGTGTTCCCTGTTCCCCAGGGCCTATGCTTTCCAGAGTGTCTCCAATGTATGTTGCATGTGCTCTGTTGTTGTGTCCTGGCCACTTTATCCTTCAGGCCAGGTGTCTGCAGAGGCTCTGTTTGCCTGTTATGGGCAGTGTTTGGTCCGTGGCCCAAATGTGGTGAGTTTTAATTAGGTGTGCTCTAGTCTACTTGTGAAATGAGACCTGTTGCCACTGCCACTGGAACCGTGGCTCTGCCAAGCTCCCACATCAGGAAATGCAGTGCAAGCAGGGTTTTGGGCTGGTCTTCTTGGGGAGAGGGCCCCTGCACTGAGACTGAGGCCAGTGTAACTGGCAAGGGCAGTTCAACCAGTATATGAGGGAGAAGGGGGTTTGTTGTAAGCAAGTTAAGTAGTGAGCGTCAGTGCTGTGCTGTTTCCCACAAGTGGCCCTGTGCCTGCTAAGGTGTGAGGGAGGGAAGTGGTGCAGGTGAGTTCCTTTGTTCCCAGAGGGGTCTTTATGTGAATACTGGTTCTCTGGGACACACTCCAAGATGAGTAAATAATATCCCCACTGCATGCCCCAGGTTCTCTTCAAATTTCTGCTTTCAAGCTGTATGTCTGTGAGCTGCAGTGTTTTCTCTCCAAGAGCAGCCCCAATGCCCTTCAGGCTCTCCCCAAGCCAACCAATTGACCGTTAGAACTCTAGGTTTTAAGCCCTGCTGGTTGCAAGAACTGACCAAATACAGCCCCTCTCAGTTTCCAAGCTAATTTCTATGATGAATCATCATTCTTGTCCTCCCCTGTGTGCTGTCTCTTGCCCTTCTCTGCAACTGCAGCTCCCTCCCATTGCAGTAGCCGTGATCTGCTTTTCTCCCATTCCACATCTCTGCACTCCCTGCCTTCTTTGATGTGGCCTGTTCTCTACCTTTAGTTGTGAAGTTTGTTCTACCAGTCTTCAAGTCAATTTCTGGGGGTATTTATAATGATTTAATTGTTATCTAGTTATATTCCTTTGATGAAGGGGGATGAGAGTCTTCCTACTCTGCTGCCATCTTTCCCTCTCTCTCTACTTAGTGTCTCTGAGGTTTACTTTTCTAATCTTGAAAATGTAGAGAATGGTATAATGTCCTTCACTTGGAGCAAGCCTCATATACTCACTACCCTAGTTTCCTCATCTGTGAAAAACAGATTCATACAGTTGTTGAAGGTTTAAAGAGTGAATACATACAAAACAATTAGGACAATGCTTGGTACATAATAATGCTAAGTAAATACTAACAAATACTATAATATGAGGGCTTGAATACTATCTCTGCCCTTAACTTTCGACAAATAATTTATTCTTTGAGCCTCAGTTTCCACATCTATAAAGAGAAGAAACAAATATTACCTACCAAGGAGAAAATGATATAAAGGATCTGAAAGTGCTCTGTGGAATAAAAATTTATTTAAAATGTGAAGAATTGGGCAGCTCCGGTGGCACAGCGGTTTAGCACCGCCTGCAGCCCAGGCTGTGATCCTGGAGACCCAGGATTGAGTCCCACATCAGGCTCCTGCATGGAGCCTGCTTCTCCCTCTGCCTGTGTCTCTGCCTCTCTCTCTCTCTCTCTCTCTTTCTGTGTGTGTGTGTGTCTCATGAATAAATAAATAAAAATATTTTTAAAAATGTGAAGAATTAGAGAAGTTAAGATGGTGGGGGTGTAGGAGGTAGGGGGACACTAAGTTTGTTTCATTCCCGGAATGCAAGTCTACAAATAGAAAAGCAACCACCTTTTGGAAGGTAAGAGGTGCAGAGTTGACTTGGGGGAGATATAACTGTGGGTATTATGGTGGGGGAGGGGAGCCCTGCTTATGGAGGTTACCACCAAATGTAATAATGGAGCAGAGCATAAAATCTAAACTTTTAGAAGTCCACTACCATGGGGGACATGCCTGGCTTGAAAGTACTCAGGCGGCAAAGCAGGGCAGAATCCCAGGACTCACAGCATGATCTGAGGATCCCTTGGGTTGCAAGAAGAATGGGTGGTGCCAACATGCTGTTCCCAGGCATAGGAATGGGGATGCCAGCGGAGAATAACAAGTCTTCATGCTGGCTTTCTGCTCTGTTTTACCATAAACTGTGAACTGCTGTGTGGTCACATAATTGCTTTACTGGGATGGGCTGGCAAATTGAAAAAGCATGGCAAGACCCTCCCCTAGAGGATCATTGTGGGTCCACACAATAGGAGTCCCTAAAATTTGGAAGTTTGAAGCTCAGTCATGCACCTGAAATAAAAAAGCCTGGACACAGGCAGGGTGAACACAAGGTTCTGACAAAAACTGGGGACATAAGCAAGGGTGACTGATTGCTCTTCTGTAAGGGCTCCCTGAGGAATGGGAAGCATGAACTCCCAGCACCAGGGCTAGAGAGCTGGGGACTGCCACATTCATCCTGCTCATAAGCACTGAAAGCCTTCATAGAGCAAAACAGCATCACCTAGTGAAGGCCAGAGCCACATACACCAAGCCACGCCCTCCTGCACCCTGGAGGCACATTTCCAATATAGCAAGTCCATCTGAGAATAGCACAACAGGCCCTTCCTCCAGAAGAACAGAAAAAACAACTCAGTCACACCAAGTCTACTGATGATAGAGTGATGCAAAGACTCAGCTCTTTTTTTTTAATTTTTTAAAATTTTATTTATTTATTCATGAGAGACACACACACACACACAGAGAGAGAGAGAGAGAGAGAGAGAGACATAGGCAGAGGGAGAAGCAGGCTTCATGCAGGGAGCCTGACATGGGACTCGATCCCAGGTCCCCAGGATCACGCCCTGGGCTGAAGGCAGCACTAAACCGCTGAGCCACCTGGGCTGCCCCGCAAAGACTCAGCTCTAAGGGAAATAGGATCTAGCTTCCTATTTACTTTTATATATTTTTTATTTTCTTAATTATTTTTTCAGTCTTTTTCTTAATTTTTCAATTCCTTAATTGAATAACATAACAAATAATTACGTTATAATTTTTAATTTCTATATTTTTGCTTATTTTAATTTTCTGTATTTTATTATTATTATTATTATTATTGGATTTAAATTCTTTCAATAAGCAGACTAAAACACACCCAGGATCTAGATTTTGGTTTTGTTTTTGTTTTTGTTTTGTTTTTTCTTTCCTCTTTTCTTTTCTGGAAAAAATGATGAGACTGAGAAATCCACCCCCAGAAAAGAACACAAAGAAGTAATGGCCAGGGAAGTAATGGCCAGGGATTTAATCGATACAGATATAAGTTAGATATATGAACTAGAATTTAAGATAACTATAATTATACTAGCTGGACTTGAAGAAAGCATAGAAAACACCAGAGAATCCTTTATTGCAGAGATAAAAGAACTAAAACCTTGTCAGGCTGAAATTAAAAATGCTACAACTGAAATGAAATCCCAAGTGGAGGCCAAAAAAATGAAGGTGGATGAAGAGGAACGAACCAGTGAAAGCGAACATATAGAAAATAATGAGGCTGAACAGAAGAGGGACAGGAAGGTAATAGAATATGAAGGTAGACTTTGGGAACTCAATGACACATCAAAACATAATAACATTCATACTATAGGAGTCGCAGAAGATGAAGAAAGAGAAAAGGTGGCAGAAGGTTTATTTGAGAAAATTACAGCTGAAAGCTTCCCTAATCTGAGGAAGGACATACATATCAAAATTCAAGACGCACAGAGAACTCCCATTAAATTCAACAAAAGTCGACCATTGCAAAGGCATATCAGAGTCAAATTAACAAAATACACAGCAAAGGAAAGAATTCCAAAAGCAGAAAGGGAAAAAAAGTCCTTAACCTACAAGGGAAGAGAGATCAGATTCACAGCAGATCTGTCCACAAAAACATGGCAGGTCAGTAGACCGTGGCATGATATATTCAAAATGCTGTACAGACAAAAATATGTAGCCAAGAATTCTTTATCTAGCAAGGCTGTCATTCACAACTGAAGGAGAGATAAAGAGTATCCCAGACAAATAAAAACTAAAGGAGTTTGTGACCATTAAACCAGCCCTGCAAGAAATTTTAAGGGGGACTCTGGAAAAAAGAAATAACAAAAGCAACAAAGACTAGAAAGGACCAGAGAACATCACTGGAAACACCTACTCTACAGGTAATACAATGGCACTAAATTCATACATTTCAATAATCACTCTGAAAGTAAATGGACTAAAATGCTCTAATCAAAAGACACAGGGTATCAGAATGGAGAAAAAAGAAAAAACAAGATCTATCTATATGTTGCATATAAAAGACTCATTTTAAATCTAAAGAGAGCTGCAGATTGAAAGTGAGGGGCTGGAGAATGATCTATCATGCCAATGGAGGTCAAAAGAAAGCTAGAGTACCCAAACTTACAACATACAAACTAGATTTTAAAACACAGATGTGACAAGAGATGAAAAGTGGCATTATATCATAATTAAAGGGTCTAGCCATTAAAAGATCTAACCATTGTAAATATTTATGTACCCTACATGGGAGCACCCAAATATATAAAACATGAGGGAATAACAAACATGAGGGAACTAACTGATAATAGTACAATGATAGTAGGGCCTTTCACACCCCACTTACATCAATGGACAGATAATCTAAACAGAAAATCAACAAGGAAACAGTGGCTTTGAATGACACACTGGAACAGATGGATTTAACAGACATATTCAGAACATTCCATCCTAAAACAGCAGAATATACACTCTTTTCAAGTGTATGTGGAATAGATCACAAAACAAGCCTTAACAAATTCAAAAAGATCAGTCATACCATGCATCTTTTCGGATCACAACTCTGTGAATCTTGAAGTCAACCACAAGAAAAAATCTGGAAAGACCACAAATACATGGAGGATAAATAATATCCTACAAAAAAAAAATGAATGGGTAAACCAGGAAATTACAGAAAAAAATTTTTTTTAATTTAAAAAAATTTTAAAAACTACATGGAAGCAAATGAAATTGCAAACACGACAGTCCAAAACCTTTGGGATGTAGCAAAAAGAGTGAGTCTGAAAAAGGAAGTATACTGTAATACAGGCCTACCTCAAGAAGCAAGAAAAGTCTCAAATACACAATGTAAGATTACACCTAAAGGAGCTAGAAAGGAACAGCAAATAAAGCCTAGAGCCAGCAGAAGATGGGAAATAGTAAGATTAGAGCAGAAATCAATTATAGGCACAACAACAAAAAAACAGTAGAACAGGTCAACAAAACTAAGAGCTGGTTCTTCAAAAGAGTTAATAAAATTGATAAACCTCTATCCAGATTATCAAAAAGAAGAGAAAGGATCCAAATAGAAAAAATCACAAATGAAACAGGGAGATTACAATCAACACCACAGAAATATAAAAGTTATAATAGAATACTAGGAAAAATTATATGCCACCAAACTGATAAGTCTGCAGAAATAGGCAAGTTCATAGAAATGTACAAAATACCAAACTGAAACAGGAAGAAATAGAAAATTTGAACATACCAATTACCAGCAAAAAAATTGAGTTAGTAGCAATCAACAATCTCCCCCCAAAAAAACAAAAGTCTTGGGCCAGATGGCTTTCCAGGGGAATTCTACGAGACATTTAAAGAATAGTTAATATCTGTTCTTATTAAACCATTCCATAAAATAGAAATGGAAGGAAAATTTCCAAACTCATTTTATAAGGCCAGCATTACCTTCATTACAAATTTGGACAAAGACCCGACTAAAAAGCAGACTTACAGGTCAATATCCCTGATGAAAATGTATGCAAAAATACTCAATAAAATACTATCAAATCGAATTCAACAGTACATTTAAAGAATTATTCACCATGATCAAGTGGGATTAATTCCTGGGCTGAAGGGTTGGTTCAATATTCCCAAATTAATCAACATGATACACTACAGTAATAAAAGAAAGGCTAAGAGAACATATGATCCTGTCAATAGATGCAGAAAATGCATTTGACAAAATACAACATCTATTCTTGATGGAAACCCTCAACAAAGTAGGGATAGATAGAATATACCTCAACATCATAAAAAGCATATATGAAAGACACACAGCTCATCTGCAAACTGACAGCTTTTCCTCTACAGTTAGGAATAAGATGGGGTTTCCATTCTCATCAATACTATTTAATATAGTACTGGAAGTCTTAGCCTCAGCAGACAAGAAAAAGTAATAAAAGGCATCCAAATCGGCAAGAAAGAAACCAAACTTCCACTATTTGCAGATGACACGATACTCTATGTTGAAAAACTGGAAGATTCCACCAAAAATTGGCTAGATCTAATGCATGAATTCAGTAATGTCACAGGATATAAATTAACATGCAGAAATATGTTGCATTTCTGTATACCAATAATGAAGTAGCAGAAAGAGAAATCAAGGAATTGATCTCATTTGCGATTATACCAAAAACTAGATACCTAAGAATAAACTTAGCCAAAGTAAAAGGTCTATACTCTGAAAACTATAGAACACTTATGAAAGAAATTGAAGAGGACACAAAGAAATGGAAAGACATTCCATGCTCATGGATTAGAAGAAAAAACACTATTAAAATGTCTATACTACCCAAAGCAATCTACACATTTAATACAATCCCTCTCAAAATACCACTAGCATTTTTCACAGAGCTGGAATGAACAATCCTACAATTTTTATGGATCCACAAAAGACCCTGAATAGCCAAATCAATACTGAAAAAGAAAAGTAAAGCTGGAAGCATCACAACTGCTGACTTCAAGCTTTATTACAAAGCTGTAGTCATGCAAGACAGTATGATACTGGCACAAAAACAGACAGATCAATCAGGGATCCCTGGGTGGCGCAGCGGTTTGGCGCCTGCTTTTGGCTCAGGACGCGATCCTGGAGACCCAGGATCAAATCCCACGTCAGGCTCCTGGTACATGGAGCCTGCTTCTCCCTCTGCCTGTGTCTCTGCCTCTCTCTCTCTCTCTCTCTCTCTCTGACTATCGTAAATAAATAAAAAATTTTAAAAAGAGATCAATCAAACAGAATAGAAAACACAGAAATGTACCCACAAGTGTATGGTCAACTAATCTCGACACAGCAGGAAAGAATAACCAATGGAAAAAACTCTCTTCAACAAATGGTGTTGGGAAACTGGACAGCAACATGCAAAAGAATGAAACTGGACCACTTACTTACACCATACACAAAAATTAATTCAAATGGATGAAAGACCTAAATGTGAAAAAAGAAGTCATCAAGATCCTAAAGGAGAACCCAGTCAGCAACCTCTTTAACCTCAGCCATAGCAACTTCTTTCTAAACATATCACAAGAAGCAAGGGAAACAAAAGCAAAAATGAACTTTCAGGACTGGACAGTCAAAGAAACAATCAACAAAACCAAAAGGCAGCCTACAGAATGGGAGAAGGTATTTACAAATGACATATCTAATAAGGGTTAGTATCCAAAATCTATAAAGAACTTATCAAAATCAATACCCAAAAAGCAATAATCCAGTTAACAAATGGGCAGAAGACATGAATAGACAATTTTCCAAAAAAGACATCCAGATGGATAACAGACACATGAAAAGATACTCAAAATCACTCATCATCAGGGAAATATCATTCAAAGCTATGACATGAGATACCATGTCACACCTGTCAGGATGGCTAAAATTAACAACACAAGAAACAATAAATGTTGGTGAGGATGCAGAGAAAGGGGTACTCTCCTGCATTGTTCATGTGAATGCAAACTGGCGCAGCCACTCCAGTGAACAGTAGGGAGTTTCCTCAAAATTTTAAAAACAAAACTATCCTACCATCCAGCAACTGGACTATTAGCTATTTACCCAAAGGATACAATAATACAGATTCAAAGGAATACATGCACCCTAAAGTTTATAGCAGTGTTATCAACAATAGCCAAACTGTGGAGGGAGCCCAAATGTCCATCAACTGATGAATAGATAAAGATGTGTATACACACACACACACATATATATGTATATGTATATATGTATATAGTAGAATATTACTCAGCCATCAAAAAGAATGAAGTCTTGCCATTTGCAACAATATGGATAGGGCTAGAGAGTATCATGCTAAGTGAAATAAGTCAGTCAGAGAAAGACAAATACCATATGATTTCACTCATATGTGGAACTTAAAAAGCAAGAGATGCCCATATTGAGAAGAGCAAAAACACAAATAAACAAAAAGGTGAGAGGGAAACAAACCATAAGAGTCTCTTAATGATAGAGAACAAACTGAGGGTTGACAGGGGGAGGTGCGTGAGGGATGCTGTAGATGAGTGATGAATATTGAAGAGGGCACTTGTTGCAATGAGCCCTGGGTGTTGTATATAAGTGATGAGTCACTGAATTCTACTCCTGAAACCAATATTGTGATGTATGTTAAGTAACTAAAATTTAAATACAAATTAAAAATAAAATAAAATAAAATGTGAAGAATTATTTATAGTAAAAGTTAAGGGGCAAACTAAATGGAGATTCTATCTATGCAAGGCTCCTTACAGCCACCTACAGCATTCTGGGTGAGATCACATGCAAAGGGCAAGTGAAGGTCTTTAAAGGCCATGAGGTATTTGGCTTGTTTGTTTGTTTTTCATGAGTTATTTGTATATTAAATATCAGAAGATGAGTCCTGGTTTCCACCTCTCTAATGAAGAGTGGGCAAAAGGGGTCTCCTTCCAGTAGTTGCCACTCCATTGTAAGATGCCAAGTGTTCCCATGTAATTGTTCCTATTTCTAGGAGGTTCTGAAGTTCAGTGATGCCCCCACCATCCTTAGAAGCTTCTCAGAAAGGAAAGTAAGTGGTACTCAGTCCTGAAGTCTCACTTTCCACCCTCCACACATATAATCAGTTTACAAAGTCCAACACCATTCACATCAGCAGGAGTAGAAATTCTCCAAATCTTGGCGACCTGCCTTTACAGGCTTATTTTATGACATATAATACCCTTTTATCCCCATCATATGATTTTCACCTCATAATAGCCCAAGAAGGCTGTCAAGGGGTGAGGAGTAATCATTCCCATGTTATAGAAGATGAACATTTTGCTTCTTAGAGGGAAAGCAACTTACCCTAGCTCTCACAACTTCCTAGGAGAATGGAAATAATAAAGGATTAAGAGTCACAAGACCAAGTTCTGGGAAAAGTGCTTTAAAATCTGTAAAGTTCTATACATTTGGGATTTTAAGAAACTGTCATGCCAGGGCCATGCCTAGAACCCAAATTTCCTGTCCTCCAGATCAGAACTCTTGCTGCACTGATGACATAAAAGGAAACAGCAATAAGGACTAGGAGAAAATTATTCCTCCAAGAATAATTACAAATTACATTTAGATAGAATTTCACAACTTCCTAAGTACTGTGGTCTTTTATGGTATTTAAACCTCATGGCTGCCTTCTGAGAGAAGTACAGCAGGAAATAGAAACTGAAAATTTTAACCATTCACACATATACTTATTCCTCTTTCCTGCTGTACTTTTTCTTGTTAGTACTTAGAACTATCATAATATGTACTATGTAATCATTTGCTAAGCATGTATCTTCCTTATTCCATGGGGGCAGGATTTTTGTTTGTTTTGTTCACCATTCAGTGCCTAGAACAGTGCCTGGTACATAGCAGAAGCTCAATGAATGTTACTGAATAAATGAATGATTAAGTGTGTGTGTGTGTGTGTGTGTGTGTGTGTGTGTGTGTGTGTAGAAAGAGAGAGACAAAGACAAGGAGACACAGAGAGAATGGTCTATTTTGCATATGAGTAAACTAATATCCAGAGCAGTTAATTTTTCCCAGGAAGGACTTCTGAAGTTTCTCATTTCACCAATTCAGCCTATCTCCCTCACTTTACTGCCTGACTGATTCAGAGATATCTTACCTGGGCAAAGGGAACATTTACTACAAATGCCTTTCTTGGGCTAGCTCCAGGCATGGTAGCTACAGGTAAACTGGGGTTCACTCCTTCATCAGCACACTTTTCCATTCCACAAATATTCAGAGTTTCTGCTATGTACACAAAGTATACCATCCCTGGACTATATAATGGTGAGGGAGAAAGGAGAAAAAGTTATTTTAATTCTCAGCATGTGGGCTGAAAGTCCCACAGAATTGTGTCTACCTCATAGAATGGCTGGAAAGATTAAATTAGATGCACATGCAAAACACTTAAAGTGCCTGGCACAAAATGAATGCTGGCTTGGTAAATATTAGCTATTTTTCTCAAGCCTTATTGCATTCATGATCCTATTACCGGTGCCCTTCACCTCTGGAATGAAGGAGGCCAGGCAAATATCCATTTCTGGCAAGTGGGAAGAGTAATGCTTGAGGAGCTAGTATTAAGTTACACACCTATTTCTCGTCCTGCCGCCATTTGGAGATAGGTATGTGAAGAAGATATTTCATCTTTTCCAGGTTTAGTTTCCTCAACTTTATTTTTTTTAATATTATTAATTTATTTATTCATGGGAGACAGAGAGAGAGAGAGAGAGAGAGAGAGAGAGAGAGAGAAAGAAGCAGAGACACAGGCAGAGGGAGAAGCAGGCCCCATGCAGGGAGCCCGATGTGGGACTCGATCCCGGGACTCCAGGACCATGCCCTGGGCCAAAGGCAGGCACTAAACTGCTAAACCACCCAGGAATCCCCTAGTTTCCTCAACTTTAAAATACAAACACTGCTGTGAGACTTCTATGAATTCACATATGTGAAGGTACTTTGAAAATGCAAAACACCAAACAAATGTGAAGGATTATTATTGTATTAAAATAATAAAGGCTATCATTAATTGAGCCCTTGCTATGTGAAAGACACTGTACCAAGTGCTTTACATAGATTAAATCATCTTACCCTCACAATAGTACCAATAACCAGGTACTACTATTATTCAAGTTTCATAGATAAGGAATGATGGTTAATTTTATGTGTCAACTTGAGGGGATGAAGATGCCCAGATATTTGGTCAAATATTATTCTGAATATTTCTGCAAAGGTATTTTTGATGAAATTAACACTTGAATCAGTGGACTTTGAATAAACAGATTATATTTCATAATGTAAGTGGGACTAATCTAATCAGTTGAAGGTTTTTAATAGAACAAAGAATTCCAGAAGGAATTCTGCCAGCAGACTGCCTTTGGACTCAGACTGCAACTCTTAGCTTTCTTTGCTGGCCTACTCTGCAGGTTTTGGACTTGTACCTCTATATTCACATGAACAAATTCCTTAAAATCTCTCTCCCTCTCCCTCTACACAAACACACACACATGCACACACACGCAAACACACATACACCCTGTTACTACTATTTCTCTGGACACCCTGACTAAAATATAAAAAAATTGAAGACTATAATGTTTAAATCCCTTGTCCATAATTACACAGCTAGTCAGTGGCAGAGCCAGAAATCTAAGGATCATCTTCTTTTTTTTCTTTCCTGTCCTACACCTCTTTCAATCAATCCAGCAGCAATTACCATTGATTCTATCTCCAAAACTGATGTTAAGTCTTCCCTCTTCTCCCCAATCTCACTGACTTCATTTCTGCAGCAGTCTCTTAATTGAGCTTGACATCTTCACTTTTGTCCTCCTCAATTCACTGTCTATAAGAGTTTGTAAAAGTCAACTTCTCAGATTAATAAATCAACGCCATCTTTCCACTGCTTCAAATGCTTCCTATTGTACTTAGAATAAATAGCCCTTGCCAGTGTCCAGCACTGTCACATACACTGTGAGCATATTAATTTATTTAATCCTCATAATAATACTATGAGTAGTACCATTATTATCCCCATTTTTAAGAGGGCATAACTAAGGCACAGAAAGTTTAGGTAACATGCTCATGGTCACAAAACTAAGAAGTAGCAGTCAGAATTTGAACCTGGGCAGTCTAGTTCCAGAGTGTGTGCTGTTAACCACGCAACCATGGATAGCTGCCTTTGAGGATAGCTAATGCACACTCTCCCACGGCCTACAAACTCCTTAGGCCTACAGGGTCCTATGTGAGCTGGTCCCTGCCTAACTCTATAGCTTCCTATCATGCCACTTGCCCCTCTCTTCCTGTGCTACAGTCACACTGGCCTTCTTTCTATCCCTCAAGCATAGACTATTTCAACCTCAAGGACTTTGCACATGCTATTCCTGCTACCTCTCCCAAACTCCCGACAAACCTCATTGTCTCCTTCTTTATTCTTTATTTTAATCCAAAGTTGTTAGGATCTTTCCTCAAATCTCTACATGTTGACTCAACATAATGTCACTTCCCTGGGTATGCTAGGCAGGCTCTTTGACAAAATGTTTCCTCATGACAATCAGGCTTCTTAAACCTAGCTGAATGCATTTATTTCCCCCCACCCCTGCCTGGTTTCCATTACCAAACAGCTTAATCATTTGCAGAACTAGTCATGTTCTAACACACACATAGACACACCAAAAATAGTAGCAAAAATAGCATGACGAGCAATGAGCTCCTAAGAAGTTCCTCTCGTTATGTCATGTGTTTGGGGCCTTCCTCAGTTTCTCCTCAAGCAGACAATTCAAGAAGCCTAAGGCTTGGGTGGGGGGATATGTTCCTTGTGAATGAAATTCTTACTGCATCTCATAGCACTCAGCAAAAATTCAGGTCTGGTCTTCTGAGGTCTGAATTCAGGTCAGAAGAAAAGATCATATTCTGCCCACCCAACTATGGATCCCTCTGTCCCATCAGAAATACTAATTACTCCCTATATGGGTAGAGAAAAGCAGAGTTCACACAGCCCTTTTCTGTCTACTCACTCATCTGATTCTCACAGTAGACTCAGAAGATAAGTGAAGCTATCTGATGATTAATTTTATGTATCAACTTGGGCCACAGGATACCCAGATATTTGGTCAAACATTATTCTGGGTGTTTCTGAATGAGATTAATAGTTAAATTCATAGACTGAATAAAGCAGTGTCCTCTCCAAAGATGCATCCCATCTAATCAATTGAAGACCTGAATAAAACAAAAAGGCTAAGTAAGAGGGAACTTCTCCTGCCTGACAGCTTGGGCTAGGACATACTGTGTGTGTGTGTGTGTGTGGTGGCGGGAGGGGGGGTGGTGTTTGTGTGTTGGTGTGTTGCCTCTAGCTATCAAATGCAACCTCTTCCCTCCTCTTATCCTATCTGTACCACAAAAGGAACCCTCCACCACTCAATCTTATGTCATTGCCCTTTCTAACAGGGAAAAGCTTTTGAGCCTGGTATTCAAGGATTCAAAGGCTTTTTTGATGTGGCCCCAGTTCACCTTGCCATAATTACTGGATCCAGCCACACCAGAGCACCCATATTGTATTTCCAGAACATACTTACCCTTTCATGCTTCAATTCTTTATCTAATGTTGTTCCCTTTGCTGGGAATACTTTTTGGTTCATCTACCATGCCTGTTCTCCACACCAAGCCGACTCTATTATCTGAAAGGCTTAACAGTACAGCTTAAATACTATCTATTCTAGGAAGCCCTGTCCACACCTTGTCTTGACTATCCCATGCCTCAGCCTGCTATAGTGCCCGGAAAGAGTAGCGGCTTGATAAACATCCATTTTCTTAAATGGCTTGCTAAAATCCGTTGCAGCATTGTTTATCATGGCAAATGACTGGAAACAAACTAATTGGCCATCAGTAAAGGACACAATAGAATCCTATGTAGCCATACAAAAAAAGAGGCATATCTGCATGCACTGATATGGAATAATCTCCAAGAATATTATTAATTTAAAAAAGGTAAGCACAGAACTGCTGAATATACTACTAACTATATGAAGAAAAGAAAGTGTATGTGTGTGTGTGTGTGTGTGTGTTTATGTACATAAGTAAATGCTTGTAGAAGCATAGGATATATCTATACAAATACCTAAGAAATTTATGAAAGTATCTGTCTCTAGGCTGGGCAACTGAAGACCAGGGGCAGGAAAAAAACTTATAAAGACATAATTTTTACCTCAATCCCTTCCCTGTTCTTTGAATTTTGCACCATGTGCATTTATTACCAATTCAGGATAAATAAATTTTGTCATGCATCTATTACATGGAGAAGGAGTTGTCATTAAGTATTGACATAAATTTTTTTCAGATTAGCTAGAAAGGACCCTGAGGAATGGAATACAATTAGGTGGCAATCACAAACAAATGAAGCTGTGGTTCTAAGCCAATTGGGATGGGCTCTGGCTCTGAAGAGAATATAAAAAAAAAACAATAAATATTTATATAGCTTTTACTCTGCTCCAGGCATTTTTCAAAGTACCTTACATGCATTCACTCACAACAACATTTTCAAATGGGGATGTACTATTATCTTCTCAACTTTAAAAATGAAGACCCTGAGGGGTTAAGCAGGCTGTCCAAGACCATGCAGACAATAAGTGGCCAGAGCAATTATTTGAATGCAGGGAATCTGGTTCCAGGGTGGGTGCTCCTAAACATTATACAATGTTTCTAATACCAAGACTGAATGATGAAAGCTAGAGAACTCTGCCTGCTATATCACCCACACCTAGCAGTTTATAAATAATCAATAAATACATTGGATAAATGTATAAATGGATGGATGGACCAAATAAATGGATATGTGCATTAGTAAGTAAATCAGTGAGTGGATGAAGGATGGATAGAGGGATGGGGTGAATGGGTTGTAGCTGGCTTTTTTTTTTTAAGAATAAGGCTTTTTAAATCAGATCTTATTTTGAAATCTGATGCTGCCCTTTCTTTAACTCTGAGCAAGGTACTTAAATTCTCTATCCCTGTTTCTAAGATGATCTAAGCTATGAACTCCCAGAGGGTAGAGACATTTTTCTGTTTCATTCCTTGGTGTATCCCCAATGACTTGAGTAGAAGAGTACCTGTCACATGGTAGGTGCTCAGCAAATATTTGTTACATGAACTTATAAACTAACAAATGTTGACATTAAAACCCATTTTGTAGGGGCTAATGAAAGGATTGATTGAGATTATATTTAGTATAACTGGCATATAACAGGTAAATTTACCTTCCTTTGCCCCCTAGTAATGAAGGTTGCAGAAGGCATACTTAACTGGGAATTGAGATATGTGGATCCTTTTCCCACTACTGAGTAGCTGTGTGGTCTTGTGTCAAGCACCCTCCCTCTCTGACATTCAGTTTTCTCAATCTATAAAATGAATAGTATTCACATTTTTTGTAGCAGGTAGGGGGAAATGCAGAGCAAGCAAAACTTTTTTGCAAAACCTTAACCAACAATCCAACATATGATGCAAAAACGCAGGTACTCTTCATAGATTAAAAGGAGGAGACCCAAATTTCTGGCTGCCCCTGCCCATCTCCTTTCCTTGAGGCACCGCCATGGTAATTCTAGGGCATTCAGGTAGGGGTCTGCAAACCTTTTCTGTAAAGGGTCAAATAGTGAATATTGCAGGCTTTCAGGCTATATGGTCTCTGTCACAACTGCTCAACTCTGTCTTTGTATCATAAAGGCAGAATGGGCATGGCTATGTTCCAATAAAACTTAATTTATGGACACTGAGATTTGAATTTCATATAAATTTTCATATAATTTCATATATGTGTCACAAGATATTACTCTTTTTTGTCCAATCTTTTTCCAGCCTATATATTTTAATATAAAAATATATTTTTATATTAAAAATATAAAAACCATTCTTAGCCTGTAGGCTGGATTTGGTTGGCAAACCGTAGTTTGCTGACCCCTGATCTAAGGTGTTGGACTAAATTTTTATTCCCAATATCCTCAGCTTGGACATTATAGCTGAGGCAGCCCATATGCAACATGGATAAAGCCTGAAACTATACTTGCCATGAAATTCTGGAAAATAGATAACAGAGTGAACTGGGTCTGCTTTAAGTTAGAACGCCTCAAAAAAGGAGAAAGCTCAAGTTTTGTTCTCATTTCTCATTTACCCAGGCTAAACTACATTTTGAACTACTTAGTAGTTCATCTACTGTCACAACTTTAACTGTCACTAATGCCTCCCAGTCCTCTGAGCTCAATACGTAGATCACCAACTGTCTATTGGATATGCCCCATACAAGGCTGTCCAAGCATCTCACTCAACATGGCTCAGACTGTACTTGTCATCTCCTCATTCCACCCTCTCCTTAAACATTGGTCCTCATTTTGCATTCCCCATTTCTGTGGGAGATATCACCATTCATTTGGTCTCATAAGAAGACTCTGTCACTGGGAGGAAGCAAAGGAAGACTAGGGTATGTCACATCTTGATTGATCTTCCACCAGACTGATAGCAATATTTTTACTCTGGCCACATCCATCAAGCTATGGGTCACAGTCCAAAGCCAAATTCAAGTCCTAAGATTTTGCATTTTTTACACTGGCATACATAGATGTGAATTAACTGAGACAATGACTGCAGGTTGTCTCCCCACAGCCCATTCTCCCTTTCTTCCTTTGTATCAGAAACCTTGCTCCGATTGTTGGCTATACACATTGTCACCCGTTTACATGACTACTTTCCCAAGTTTCCCTTGCAACTGGAAGCATTCTTGTGACTCAATTCTGACCAATGAGACATAGGTAGAAATATTAAATAAGACCTTTAAGAATATTTATTTAAAAAGGATGGTCAAGTCCTTTTCCTCTTCTTTTAACCTTCCTATTTCTTAGAATGTGGATGTTAACAGATGTTCTGGAACTTCCATACCAATCTTGGACCAATCTTGGATTAAGTAACCTCAACAATTAAAGCCAAATGCTGGGATCGTAGAGCAGAGAAGTTCATAAACGCTTCATGAAGCTGCCATACTGGTCCTAATATGCCTATCTTCTGACTTCCTTTATGTGGAATAATACCTGTATGCTTTAAGCCAGTGTAGATATATCTCTGATTCATAGCAGAATCAAGTCAACTATATATATATAAAGTTCGACTTGCCAACATATAGTATGGCACCCAGTGTTCATCCCATCAAGTACCCTCTTCAGTGCCCATCACCCAGTCACCCCATCCCCCACTGCCCACCTCCCCTTCTACTACCCCTTGTTCGTTTCCCAGAGTTGGGAGTCTCTCATGTTTTGTCACTCTCTCTGATTTTTCCCACTCATTTTCCCTCCTTTCCCCTATAATCCCTTTCACTATTTCTTATATTCCCTGTATGAGTGAAACCATATAATGATTATCCTCTCTGATTTCAAGTCAACTATTAAACTTACAAATTGGCCATTTTATTTTGCCTATGCAGAGATTTCCACCAAATCCAACAATGTGGCTTTTATAAAGGTCACATGAAATTTGGCATGAAATTTAGCCCATGATTTCATATTCTTCTTCAAAGCAGTGGCATACCAAGGGTGTGACAATAGAAGTAAACAACCCTTAGTGCAGGCAGTGAAGGAGTGTGCTATCTATAGAGATTTTTTATAGATGAAAAGTCAAAGTATTTTTTTAGCACCATGAACCAGCAATTTTAAACAATGTCAGTAATAAAATATTCCTCCCTGAATAAAACCTTTTGCTGGTCAAAGTTCTAGGCAATTGTTATTACTATTGAGGTTTAAATCAGCATCTTGTATTACATATACTTTAATAACACTGTATTTACATGGATGTGGATTTAGTTGCCCCACACACACACACACACACAGACTTTACAGGTGTTTCTTCAGTTCATTTCACTTGCAAAGCTTTAAAATCATTTAAGGTAGCTTTGGGTGCATTTCATGGCTTCAATCCCTCTGGTAATATATGTTCCATCATTTAAATTGTAGGCTCAAAGTAAACAATGATAGCACAGATATTGTAAAGTCAAAGAAACGGAATGTAAGTGTCTTCAATTCTGCCATTCTATTTGACCAACTACAGTTTTTATTTATGCTTAAAATTTAAAACAGCAAAAACAATACAAACTGCAATGTGTACCATTTTTGTTCAGTAAGTGCACATTTACAGTTAAATGTGAGATGTTACTGAATTTAAATATCTTTTAAATTTAAGTTCATTCCTCTTTTTCATTACTAATTATTTTAAAATTAAAAACAAAACAAAATAATTATTAGTACAGATTACTATTAAAAATAATTTTGTCAAATAGCTGAGAGTATAAATAATGAGTTATTTCAGATCTCACATAAATGCTAAGTATTCTAGATCTCCAAAGTAGTAATAATCTAATTAATCTTATTGTCCAGAATTCTAGAAAGCAAGGAACTGGCTCACTGGTAATTCACATAGAACCAATCTTCAATTAGCCCCATCAGAGGTCAGGAGCCCAAAGCAGATCATTTGATCATTGACTTAGATGTGAAATGTCCTTGCCTACATATACCCATTATTTGTTCATTCTAGCCCCACACTCAACCATATGAGAAACAGATGGGTGATCAGAAAGGAGAAAGACATAAATTATCTGCAAATGATGCTAGGTATAGCCCTTTTACCCTTGTCCAAACCACCATCACCTCTAACCTGGACTCTTGTAAGAGCCTCCTTACACCTTTTTCCTTTGCCCCACTATATTGTTTAATTTTAAATCAGATTATGTCCCTTACATGTTCAAATCTTCCAAAATCTACCAATCTCACTCAGATTAAATGCCCCAGGGAAACTGGCTTCCTTGTTCCTTAAACAAATCAGTTTTGCTCCTTCAATCTCTCTCTCTCTCTCTCTCTCTCTCTCTCTCTCTTTCGCGCGCGCGCGCGCTCTCTCTCCCCCCCCCCCCCCACCTCGGCTGTTTCTTATGCCTAGAACCCTCCTAAATATCTGCACAGAGCTTGTTTCTTCATTTCCTACACATCTCTGTGCCAATGTCTCTTAATCAGAGAGGCTCTGAGTCATCTGTCTAATATATCATCCCACCCCCTATTTCTCTCTATTCTCTTGCCAGGTTTTCTTTTTCTTTTTAGTGCTTAGCACCACCTGCCATATTGTATATTAATTTGTGTCATTGTATAGTGAGCACCTAGCCCCCAGAATATAAGATCCATGAGAATGGGGAATTTGTTTTTGTTCACTGCTGTCTCCCCAGCACTTAAATCAGTGCAAACTCATAGTAGATACTCTATTTTTTAATGAATTAACAACTTCAATAGCACCTATGAAATAAGCTATTTTATACCCATTTTATAGACGAGGATTTAAAAAGTTTGACAATTGGCAAGTGTTTCAGAGCTGAGAAGTATAAAAGCCAGGCTTGTGACTCTGAGACCAGCGTTCTCTCCACTCTAGGCTTAACCTAGCACAAATTAATAAGGGGAGCCTGGGTGGCTCAGTTAAGCCTCTGCCTTTGGCTCAGATCACAGTCCCAGCATCCAGGGGTCCTGGGACAGAGTTCAGCAGGGAGTCTTCTTCTCCCTTCCCCTGCTCTTGCACTCTCATGCTCTCTCTCTCTCCCCTTCTCAAATAAATAAAATCTTTTTAAAAAAAGAAGTTATGAATGAATATACTACAATTTACCATCAAAAGTGAACTCACAATTTTTTTTGACACTCTCTACTGAGACAATTCTTTTTTTTTTTTTTTTTTTTTTTTTTTTTTTTTTTTTACTGAGACAATTCTTATTCTGTAAAATCCCTACTGGTGTTTTTTATGTTCAAAGACCTTCATTTGCAAGTGACACTTGCAATCAGTTAAAACAATCAAATGCTCTAAAAAGGAATCCCACTATTATAAAAAGCCTAATATAAATTACAGGCCCTTTGCAAATGAAAGAGTAAAGACCTTTAGAATGGCCTCGTTAAAAAATGGTGGCTAAATAAATATTCTCTATTTTTTTTGTAATGAGCCACTACTTACATTTTATCCAACATTTACTTCTAAGAATCTGAGAATCTCAGACTTCCAAGAAATTTTGGTGATCATGAATAGCCCCATTTAACAGGTGAGAAAACTAAGTCCCCAAACATTCCTATCAAAACAGTAGTAGGGCCAAGACTAGAGATTTCTTGCCACCAGATGAGAATAAAGTTTCTTAAATTCTGGCAAATTTTTAAATAAATGCTTTTATCACCACTTAAGTCCCCTAAAAATATTATAAGAATTCCCCATCAATCAATCTTTAATTTCATAGTCTCTACAAGGTTTCTGTTACTCTCTCTTTTCTCTCACACACAATTGGCAAAATTTTAGATTTCTCTATTAATTTAATCTGTTGTCAATGGGTGGCTCTGGACCCCTATACTAAAATATATATATAGAAGAGGTGGGAGGTCTCACCCATACTCATCTTCCAGAAATACCAGGACTGTCATATTTTGTTTTGTTTTTCAGGCAAATTTCATGGCATTAGTTCATCCTGAAAGAAATTCTTTCCCAAGATCATGACTGTTTGTTTCTTTCTGCCTCTCAGCACCATTTGAACTGATGATTCTGTGAAGCAGTGGGGAGGGACAATGATGAAGAGATAGAAGACTCCTGTGCTAGACTCAGCTTTGCCTTCATGGAGCTGTGTGGCCCTGGGCAAGTCTCTCCCATTCTCTGGGTTGCAGGTTTCCTGGATGGATGACAAGGACTTGAAGGTCTTTTCCTGACGTAACCTTTTCTGGTTCTACAAACATCTGAAACAGTTTCCATGGGACCGCAGGGAAGTAGAGGTCTAAGAAAGTCTCTCAAAGCTCTGGCATATAGGAATATAAACTGGATGCCTTTAAGAATCAGTGAAACAGAATTCTAAGGAAACCTGGAGGAAAGGAGGACAGCTCCTCTGAATACAGTCCTAATCCATACCAAATTCCTCTTCCCTTCCAGAACAGGAGCAAAAAAGATTTAAACATCAGTTTTTACCCAACTGCTTCAGGCTACTTTCCTTCAGCTGTGGGTTGTGACTGGGAGTGCAGAAGTGTGGGCTAGGGTTGCCATCAGCGCCTGCTGACCCAACACAACTGCCCTCCAAGACCCTCTTGCCTCCTACAACCCCCACTCCCCCACCCTGGCCCCAGTCCCTGACTAGACTTGAGCTACCCCTGGCTGAGTCAGAAAGGCATCAACAAGCAGCCACCACTTCCTCTCTTCAAGGGAAGTCATTCCAAGGTCTCCAGGTGGAGAAGGGAGCACCATAGCATACAATGAATTGTTGAAGGATAATACTAAACACACATACAAGCACACACTCCTTGATGGGGGGTGGGGATGAGAAAGAGCTCTCCTAACTGAATGGGGCTCAGACCCATTTCCAAGATGAGGATTTCTGAAGCTCTCTCCTTTACAAAATCCTAAGTGTGTACAGGATGTCTCCAGCCCAGGCAAAGGGCTCCAGGGCCCCCCTATGCAGCTTCCCTGAGAGTCACTCCCTGGCCCTCAAGCCCTGAGACTGGCCAGGGTGAAGGGGTGCATGCAGCCTATTTAGGGGACCATGAAGCTCTCCCAATACTGTCTTCTCCACAATCCCAGGCTTTTTGACTACTCTCTCCCTCCCAAATCCATACCAGCTCACCGGCGCTTTCGAGCCTCACTATTCCCAGAGAGACCCTCTACCAGCCTTCCTTGCTTCATTGGCCTTCCAGGTGACCCCCACTCTCACCATACCCCAATGGGGGAAGGTAGGTAGGAATGCGGAGGGGGATGGGAGGGGTCTTTCTTCAGCAGGCGAGTGAGCTAGGACTCCTAAAATGGCCACAGGAAGCTCGCTACTGTCTCAAGGACAGAGCCGGAGAGGGCGGTGAGCAGAAACCAGGGGGCTCATTGCAGAGCCTCTGGTGAAGGAGCTGGGGTGGGGCTAGGGGACTGAGGCTCAGGCAGGGTAAACTGGGGTTATATGCACTCACCATTCCTGATCCGCCCCTTATCCACTGCATGGTGCCCGAGAAGAAGTCCGTCTTCTCTGAGGCCTGGGTGGCTGGCGCGGGTTGTCTCAGGCAGGCTGGGCTGGCAGGGCTGGATCAAGCGAAAGCCCTAGCGCCCCCTCTGCCTCCCCTCCTCCACAGCCCTAAAGCCCAATCCCCTCCGCCCCGGACCTCCCCTTCAGTCAGGTTGTTCCATCCCAGCTGGCAGGCTCTGCCTCTCCGCCCTGCAGCTCCAGGGGTGCTTGGCTGGGAGAAGCGTAGGAGGAGGGTCCCAACCGACTGCCTTTGTCCCCAGCCAAGGCTTCAGAACTGGGAGGTGGGGTGCAGGGAGAGGATGGGGGTAAATGACCTTCACCCGGGAGAAGGCGGAGGCCACCTCTTCCTGCCTGAACCCCCTCCCCGTGCTGTAGTTAGATGCTGTTTATTGTGGGGCTCCCCAGTTGTGTCAATTGTGTCGAGTCAGCAAAAAGTCCCCTCCAAAGTTGCCAGAGGTGTTGGGCCAACCTCCGAAATAATAAGATCCTGCCCCAGTGGAGCCACAATAAGATCCTGCCCCAGTGGAGCCACGCCGATACTCTCCTCCCTCCCTCCCTTCCCCCAGCCCTCCCTCTGCATACTCCCCTCGGATCCTGTCTTCTATTGTGTACTCTTGGGGCTTTCATCCTCTTTACTTTCGCTTCTCAGAACAACTCTGTGAACAAAGCATTAGTATCTTCATTTTACAGATAAATAAATGGAGGTTTAGAAGATGGAAGGGACCTATCTAAGGTCACATAAAAAGATAAAGCCTTGACTTTACCCTTTGCAGCTTTCCAAGCCTCTTTTTGCTAACGCAAGTGCGCGCGCGCCCCTAGGCGCGCACGCGCGCGAGCACGCACACATAACACCATTCCAGGATTCTCCCTCACATCCTCAGGAATATGAAAGGTAGCTTGTTGATGGATGAATTTTCCATTTGCTTGTTTTTCTGAGAATGAGTCAAAAGAACATCAGCAAAACAGGCAAACGGAGAAACCACCCACCTCTTCATGATGTCCCTAAATCTGGGCAGTGCAATCCAGGCTGGCACCTTTACAGCTGCTGAATGTTGACATTGCTGGTCACATTCAAACCCATATAGTCCTTACAATTACCCTGTAAGAAGAACATGACAGGGAATGTTAATGAGCCCCCTGTTACACACATAAACACTGAAGCCCAAAGATTGAAAAACATTGCCTAAGGTAGTACAGCTAAACAAGAGAAGAATCCAAGTCTCCTGACCCACAGGGCAGGTCAGGCAAAATTGGGATTACAAAAACAATTGTTGCAGCTTCAGCAAGAGGGAATTAAAATATGACAGCAGAAAGAAGTGCCTGAAGGTGATTGGTATGAAGACATCACTGGCATTTTACACACACAAATTTATTTTCCTCTGTTCTAGCAGATTCTCCCCCACTTCATCCAAGCCATTGTGTTTGGCCAGACAGAGCTGGCCAAAGATCTAAGCAGATGCTTTGATAAGCACTCAATCCTGGGAGGGATACAAGCAGAAGGTGAATGGTCCTTTGGCAAAGGATTCTTGAATCAAATGGGAGCTTAGCCTAGGTAGCCTTTCAACTTCCTCCCAAGGCTGATAGTCTTGTAATTCTACAATTGTCTCCTCACTTTCTCATCTCTGAGCCTTCAATCACACTAAGCCTCTTGGATTTACCTCCCCTGCCAACCAGGCCAGTCAGGGCTGTTAGCACTCTTAGATTTCTTTAAGATACAGCACTAGGCACACCACCTCTAGGAAGCTTTCCTGGAATATTCCAGGCCCTGGTTTTATTATCTCTTGTCTAATTCCTATAGTGCTACCTTTTATCTCTCTCAATTGAAAATAATCTTTTACTTACTGGTTGTTACAGCCTGAATTGTGTCCCCCTAATATTTGTATGTTGACGTCTGAACTTCCAATGCCTCATAATGTGATTTTATTTGGAAATAGTATCTTTAAAGAGATAATAAAGCTAAAATAAGATTACTAAGATAGACCTTTTTCCAATATGTCTGGTGTCCTTATAAAAAGGAATTTTGGACTCAAACAGGTACAGAGGAAAGACCATATGAAAAGAAAGGAAGAAGGTAGCCATCTGCAAGCCAAGGAGAGAGGCCTCAGAAGAGACCACCTTGATCTTGGACTCCTAGCCTTCAGAATTTTGAGAAAATTAATTTCTGTTAGTTAAGGTACCCAGTCTTTGGTACTTTGTTATGACAACCCTGACAAACTAATACACTGGTCATGTGTACATTTTTCTATGTCTTGTAATTTAAATGGAATTATAAGTATTTTCTTAAGTCAGGGACAATGAAATACTTAGTATTTCCCTACAATAGTGACTGTCACATAAGAAATATCCAATAAACACTTGGATTTTTTTTTGATGGATACATTCATTCAACAATATTATTGAACCCCTATGTACCAAGCATTGTGATAGATGCTCAAGATGCAAGACAAATTTCCTCATGGACCTTACAATCTACTTTGAGTGGAGGAAAAGTAAACAAATAGTAAACAAACAAGATAATTAAAGATTGTGATATATGTTTTGAAGGATTATAAACTAATTTATGTGATAATGAGTAGTCCTAGGATTATGGGAGTTGTCTATATCAATCATAATCCAGTCAAGAAAATAGAAACTACCCTAGATCTTACCTGGAAGGAAGGAAGGAAATACATCTTGCCTGCAGAGCTAGAAAGTCAAACAGAGCATGGTGAGGAAAGTCAGCATTTAGCAACCACAGAAAACTATTACCACTCCTAGGGATAGATGGATAATGAGAAAGATAATGTTACCAGAATCCAGAAACCGGTGCTAAACGGAAGCTAAAAGCATGGGTGGGTGGCCTGATGGTTCAGAAGCTATGAATGGAGGAATAGTTAAACAGATGCTGGAATCATGTAGGAGATACAACCATTTCCGGAGTACACCTCTCTGAAGCATAGAGGTGGGGAGTAAAGAAAATACCTTCCTTCCACCTGCTCACAAATCTCTCTCAAGTGTCTCCCATTGGACAAAAGAAGTGAGACAATAAGGGACCCTAAGAAATTTAGTGTGTAGATGAAGAGTGGAGAAGGAACCTGAGACCAGACAACCCTGTGTTAATGTATGTGCCTAGAAACTCTTTCAAAAGAATAAATGTTGGGATCCCAGGGTGGCGCAGCAGTTTGGCGCCTGCCTTTGGCCCAGGGCGCGATCCTGGAGACCCGGGATCGAATCCCACGTCGGGCTCCCGGTGCATGGAGCCTGCTTCTCCCTCTGCCTGTGTCTCTGCCTCTCTCTCTCTCTCTCTCTCTGACTATCATAAATAAATAAAAGTTTTTAAAAAAAGAATAAATGTTGATCCCAGAGGCATAGAGGCTATTGAATCCAGTATTCCTTGTGTACCTACGAGCAGTTAGAGATGATATAGTGTAGTAGATAAGAGTATGAACTCTGGGGCCAGAACTGCTTGGATTCAATTATTGGCTTTGCTACTTACTTGGGAAGGTTATTAAATGTCCTGTATCTTGGTAGTTTCCTTATCTGTAAAATAGGGATAATAATAGTGCCTGCTTCATAAGATTTGATCAATTCATCCATGGGAAAAAAGCATTTACCACAGGGTCTGGCAACCAGTAAACATTCAGGACAGAATAGTAGAAATTTGGAAAAGGGGTTTCCACAATCTCCTTGCCCCATACTTCTCCTCTGAAGCCCTGTGATCTCCTAGAAGCCTATTTGGTACTTAGCCTGGCACCAGCTCTCCAGTGGACAAATGCCAAATGTTGTCCTCTTTTCAGCCATGAGTAGCTTAAGGAGAAAGACAGTCTTAGGTAAGTCCCCTGCCTACCACATTCTCTTTGAGTCCATAGTGATTCAAGGAGCTCAGAGTCAGGCTTCTGAGGGCCAGAGGCACCAGCCCAAACTGGTCCCTACCTGTGTGCAGAGATGAATGAAGAACTGAAATCAATACTGATGAGTAACCCGGGACAGTACCCAATTTCTTTACATCTTAGGTTCCCCAACCATATAATGAACACACTAATTATTATTTACCTTAATAGTGTTAAGCAATCACTTATCCATAGATCCGAGCTGGCAAATATCTTTAAGATTATCTCCTCCAACATTCTTATTTTACAAATGAGAAAATATAGCTCCTAGGAATGAAAGGGACTTCCAAAGTTATAAAGTAAGTTAGTGGCTGGGCTGGATTGAAAACTCAGACTCTTAATTCTCAAGAGTGGAATGGAATAGTGAAAAAAGGATAAAAATTACAAGTACACAACTATTATAATGCCAGTATTGAGAGCCTATGGCTAACATCTACACTATAACCCATGTTGTCTTGAAAAAAGTATTATTTAGTACATAGATCACTACCTATTCTTATTCATTAATTTATAAATTTAATAATAAATAACTAAATAAGGAAAATAAATAAATATGCCAATACAGATGATGATAAGTAATAAGTACTGTGGAAGAAAGTGAAAAGATAGCCGGGGGGGGGGGGTAGAATTTAGATAAAGAAGAATTCTCCAAGGAGATGACAGTTAGTTGAGGCCTGCAGGCTTAAAGTGAGCCAGCCAAATAAAGAGGTAGGGAGAAAGTATTCTAGACACAGAAACAGAAAGTCCAAAAGTCCAAAGATTGAATGGGTTTAGTGTTCCAGGAATTAGAAGCACAATGAAGCTAAAACCTAGAGAGAAAGGGGAAAAAGTTATAGGAGACAAATTTGGCAGAAACAGGTCACATAAAGCTTTGAAAGTCACAGTAGAAAATTTTTATTTTAATCTGAGGACAACAGAAACAGAGGGGAAAGAACTGAGTGATTTTGAGCAAGAGAATAAATAGATTTGATTTAAATTTGTTGAACATAAATTGCTGTGTGGTAAACAGATTAAAGGTGAGCCAAAGGGTTGAAACTGTTGCAGTTGTAGTCATTCAGGAGAGAGATGATGCAAATGGACTGGAAGGTCAATGAAGATGACAGACAGAGGTAAACATCCTTAGGCTATATTTTAGATGTAGAAACATCAGAACTTGGTGATGGGTTGACCGTGGAGTGTGAGGGAATGGAAAGAGGAATTATAAATGACTCCAGGTTTTTCACTTAAACAACCGAGTAGATGGTGGCACCATTTGCTGATGTGGAAAGAGTGGAATATGTGCAGGTTTGAGGAGGGGAAGAAACCAAGAATTCCATTTGGGATGTATAAAGAAGTGTGAACTGTCCATTAGTCATATTAGAGGAGATTTAAGAAAGACAATTGAATATACAAACCTGGAGCTCAGAAGAGAAGATCTGCCTGGAGACATACATTTTGGAGTCATCATCATAGAAATGGTATTTAAGGTCATACAACAGGATGTGATCATCTAGGGAGAGAGTATAAACAGAAAAGGGCCCTGAAGCAAGTCTTGAGGCTCTCCAACAATTAGACTAAAGTTGAATAGAAAAAGAAGGGTAAAAATGGAGATCAAGAGGTGGTGGTGAGGTAGAAAACCAGGAGAAATCACATTCAGGTGAAAAAAGTTTTGAGGAATGGAACTGAGAAGTTGAATGGATAATGACAGATACGTCCATTGTATAGGAGACATGGTTGCCATTGATAGCTTTAACAAGAGTAACTTCATCAGAACAAGGGTAACAGAAGTCATTCTGTAGTACTTGAAGAGTGAATGGGGGCGGGGAAGTGAATGAAGGTAAAGTGGAGACAAGTATAGAAAACTCTTTGAGAAGTTTTGCTCTGAAGGGAATAAGAGGAATAGGGTAATATCTGAATGGGTATATGAGATCAAGGAAGCAATTTTTTTCTTTTAACAGGAAGTTAGGAGCATGCCTATATGATTATGGGAATGAGAAGGAGCTGACAATATAAGACCTCACTATTTGAAGGATGTTCTACAGATCTACAGCATCATCATCACCTGGGCACTTGTTATAAACGCAGAACCTCAGGCCCCATCTCAGACCTATTGAATCTGCATTTTAACTAGATCCTCCAGTGATCTGCAAGTACATCAAAGTCTGAGAAGCATTGGGTGTAGCAAAGAGAATGCTTGCAGGAGCAAAGTCCTTGAGAAGGTGGGAAGGGATGGGGTCCAGAGCATAAGAGAAAATATTTGCCCTTGACAGAAACAGGGCTACCTCCTACACTCTAGCAGGAAGGAAGAACAGAGAAAGTGAGTGAGAGTACAAATGCCAGTGGGCCTATGGATTTAGTGAATGAAAGAGGAGGGAACTTGCCTAAAGTGTTATCAGTTTCTTCAATAAAGAGACAAAGTTGAGAGAGGAATATGGAAGGAGTCATTGCAAGTTATAAGAGAGAGGAACAGGTATGAAATAGTCCTCTCAGACCAGTGTTTCTCAACCTTGGCTGCACACTTGAATCACCAGGAGAGCTTTGAAAAATCATTGCTGTCTAAATCCCACCTTCAAGGGACACTTGGTTCAATGGCTGAGCATCTGCCTTTGGCTTAGGTTGTGATCCCGGGGTCCTGAGATCGAGTCCCACATCAGGCTGCCCACAGGGAGCCTGCTTTGCCTCTGCCGTGTCTCTGCCTCTCTCTGCATGTCTCCCATGAATAAATAAATAAATAATTTAAAATAAATAAATAGGGCAGCCCTGGTGGCTCAGCGGTTTAGCGCCACCTTCAGCCCAGGGTGTGATCCTGGAGACTTGGGATCGAGTCCCACATCAGGCTCCCTGCATGGGGCCTGCTTCTCCCTCTGCCTGTGTCTCTGTCTCTATCTCTTTCTCTGTGTCTCTCGTGAATAAATAAATAAAATCTTTTTAAAAATAAACAAATAAGTAAATAAATCCCACCTTCAAGAATTATGATTTAATAAGAGTGAGGTATTGCCTGTGCATCAAGATTTTATAAGATCCTTAGATAATCCTAAATATGCAACTAGGGTTGAGAGCCACTGTCTTAGAGAGAATGGAAAAGCAAACATGTTAGTGACATACAGTAGGGTTTGGAGGAAGTGTTGAGTGCCCAAGGCTTGTGGCAAAGCAAAATCAATCAGCCCAAGATGTGAGACTTTTATCATGCCCATTCTGCTGCTCAAGCACAGGCATAAAGAAGGTAGGTAGTTGGGTGGAATCTAGGGGAGATTTTCCAGAAAAATAAAATGAGAAAATAAATGGACAATAGAGTTGCAAATATTTTCAAGGAAGTGATATTAATGGACCAAGGGATCTAAGCTGGACAGAGAAGAAAAGATTACAGGAAGAGATATGATTAGTAATAATCTCGGCTTAATGGAACAGTGGGATTAATGATAGATCTTTATGGTATAGAAGAATTGTTGGAATAGAGGTAACAGAGTAAGTAAGCTCGAAGAACAGAGCAGTGATCAGAGAAGAGATTCCTGAAATCAAGATTCTGGAGGAAATCCAGTTATTCATACACTATGACATGATCCAGGGTATTACTACAGGATTTTTCTGACTGTACTGAGGTAAAGAAACAGGTTGTTGAAAGCAAGGCCAGGGTTGAATAGGCCATCTAATAGGGAGTGTTGAGGTTAGAGAGACAAAAGAAAGATGAAGACAGTGATGATCCAGGAGCTAAAGTTTTCAATGAGTGAGGAAGAATGTCCAGAAAGACAATCTGTCAGCCGAGAGTTATGTGTAAAATACCTTTATCTGATACATCATTTGCAAATAAGATGAATGGATAAAGAAGATGTGGTTTATGTATACAATGGAATATTACTCAGCCATTAGAAATGACAAATACCCACCATTTGCTTCAACGTGGATGGAACTGGAGGGTATTATGCTGAGTGAAGTAAGTCAATCGGAGAAGGACAAACATTATATGTTCTCATTCATTTGGGGAATATAAATAATAGTGAAAGGGAATATAAGGGAAGGGCAAGAAATGGGTAGGAAATATCAGAAAGGGAGACAGAACATAAAGACTCCTAACTCTGGGAAATGAACTAGGGGTGGTGGAAGGGGAGGAGGGCGGGGGGTGGGGGTGAATGGGTGATGGGCACTGAGGGGGGCACTTGATGGGATGAGCACTGGGTGTTATTCTGTATGTTGGCAAATTGAACACCAATAAAAAGTAAATTTATTATTTAAAAAAGGAAAAAAAATAAAATACCTGCTATTTACCAAGTTCTTTCTAGGTACTGGGAACACAGTAGTGAATAAGATAGACTAAGTCTCTTTCCTCAAGGAACTTATATTCTAATGAAGGGATTTAGACATTGAATCCAAAACCAATAAATAATTTTAGGTATTGAATAGCTACAAAAATAATAAATAAGATGATATAATAGAAAGTAACTGAGGAAGAAAGACACTGTTTGGGGAGCCTGAGTGTCTCAGTAGTTGAGCATCTGCCATTGGCTCAGGTAGTGATCCAGGGGTCCTGGAATCAAGCCCCTCATCAGGATCCCCGCAGGGAGCCTGCTTCTCCCTCTGCCCATGTATCTACCTCTCTCTGTGTCTCTCATGAATAAATAAATAAATCTTTTTTTTTTTTAAAAAAAAAAGACACTGTTTTACCCAAATAGCCAAGGAAGGCCTCTCTTAGGAAGTGACATCTGAGTTAATACCAGAATGATGGGAAGAAATCAGTGATGTAAAAAATCTACGGTAGGAGCATTCCAGACATGAAGGAGTGACAAATGCAAAGGTTCAGAGATGACAATAAGACTGATAACGTGCAAGGAACAAAATAAGGTCAGCATGGCAGAATGTGGTGGAGGATAATATAGTGGTGGTAGATGATGTCAGAGAGGCAGGCAGGGCCAGAATGTCAGGAGATGGAAGCAAAAAGAAGAGATATAGTGGGTGGCAGAGGCAGATGACATGTGCTTCCAAGAAGCTGGGAGTTGTGAAGGCAGGAGATAAAGAAATGGGAAACATGATAGATGTCATCCCAAATAAGCTAACACAGGAAAGAATTCAAAGCACGATGTTAGTGTAATAGTAAAAGTATGTATAGATTAAATGCAATCTATTTTAGACTTTGAAAAGTAAAATCTGGCTGGATGAATTCTTAAGATCATCTATCCCTTAGCTACTACTCAAAATTTGGGCCTCAGACCAATAGCAGTAGCATCACCTGGGAACTTATTAGAAAGGCAGAATCCAAGGCCCACCTCAGACCTACTAACTAGCATTAGTATTTTCACAAAATTCCCAATGATTTACATGCGCATTAAATTGTAAGAAGCCCAGCTCTAGACCAAACTAATGTCACTATGTTGGAGTCATTGAGATAAGTTTCTTTGCCCAAAAAAGAATAAGAAACATCTTCATCTGTAGAAGATTAATAGTCGGAGATGTTGAGGACAGTCAGGGTTCCTAATTTGGGGAAAAAGGTTTGCTGGGCATATGGACTCCCATTTTCTCTGTGAGGATATTAGTTAAGACAGTCATTCACCTGGGAATACAATTTCTTATCCCTAGATTTCCCAAGCAGCTATCTGACCTTGTAGACCCAGGCCAGAGAAAAGACTCAATAGACCCTACAGGCATTTGAAGCAAGCTCCAAGCAGCTCAGGGGAATACAGGGAGGAGGTAGCTATACTTGTCTTTCTTCAGGCCTCAACAGGCAAAGTGTGGAAACAGGGTGAGATGCTGCTTAGTGGCCTGCTACAGAAAGTACCACTTGGAATGCAGAAGGCCTTGGCCCAACAACTTCCCTGCAGGGCCACTTCAGCTTGATCATAGGGACCAGACAGTGAAAATCATATTCCCTCTACTATGATTAGGGACCCATTAGTTATTCTTTTCCTTTAAGCTCTCCATGGGTTCTTTTCTCTCAAGTTAGTATAAATGACTTCAAGTTCACCTCACCCATCCCTTTTCCTAGCAGTCACCCCTTTCCTCTTTAGCTTTCTCTTCTCTTTCTCCCATGCCATGCCTTCAGCCTCAAAGGACTTCCTGTCTATCCAAGGAATTTGCTTTTCAGTCCACTACTTATTTTCAGTACAAAGGCAGGAGCTGAAATAACTTCATAAGGAGTTTCAATTAGATGAGCAGATTTAACCTACATCTGGTTTGAGGTGTTACTTAAAACACTTGGGCAGATTTCAGGACCTGCAGAACTTACAAACAATATATATCTGCCTAATGATTCTTGGGCAAGCCAAATTCACTTGTTAATGGTCCAGTTTTATCAAATGATGAGCTTCCCATCATTGAAGTCATCCAAGTCTGGAAGAGT